>NC_140076.1:0-140231 GCF_964194135.1 Talpa europaea
TAACCCTATCCTTGGGGTCCCCCTGGACCCCCCAGCGTTCCTCTGCCCCCCCAGTCATGGTCTCTCCTCGAACTGCTACCCGTCATCATATGGACATACAGCGATTATTCACCCGTTCCGAGTGTTTTCCTGGAGTTGTTTCCAAACATTTGTTGCTATAAAGCAGGTGTTGGTCAATAGTTTTATACGTAGATTGTATCAGTATTTCCAGCGTTTCCTTAGGTCATTTCCCAAAAATAGACAATTACTAGAACAGGCAGTAGAAATAGTCTAAGCTCGCAGTTCTCTGCAGAAGGGTGGAGCAGGTGTCCTTTCCTCGGGAATGAATTACAGCACATATTTCACCTCACCCCGGCCAACATTTCATTCCGTCTCTCCATCCGTCTTCTTCAAGATTTTGATGCTACCTTTGCACTAGAACCAAGGACACAAAAAGTTCCATTATGTATAAGCAATAAATACTCTAGACTCTCAAAAAGGAATATTAGCTCAGTATACCAGCAAATGAAAAAACTAAACTATCTTAAAGTTTAGGAAGTAAAATAAAAGGGTAAATAAATAAAAAGAGGTTTTTTCCCCTAATCATGAAATTTTAATGCCACAGGTAATTATCTGTAGATACACTATATGTATACATACTCTCTCTCTCTCTCTCTCTCTCACTCTCTCTCACACACACACACACACACAAACACATACACAAAACTTTTCCTGTGTATCCAACAATCAGTTTGTACCCTATTCCAGTTGCTACTGACACCACTGAGAATGTCTTGATGATAGAGTATGTAGGATAGGAGGAAGGTACTTCTGTATCCTTGTAGCATCCCAAGCAAGTGAGGAAGGAGAAGACACATGGGGCCTAATTTCTGGAGACCCGCTCCTGCTGAATGTCATGTCAGGAGTCCCTGAAAGAAGAGGATGGCATCGACAAAAACTTGGGGGGCTGAGGGGAAGTGGAGTGAGGTAGACACAGACACTCTCTCTGGTGCAAGTATCTCCTGCTGAGGGTCTCAGCGGGTCTTTATTTATACAGCAAGGCAAGCGGTGAGATTACATCAACATAAGCATCGAAGCAGAACAAAGACAATCATTACATATTTTCTCATGAATGTACAGAGACTCCCTTGGTCTCATACCAAAAGGGCATTTCTTTGGTTACCTTAAAAAACATGAGGGACAATTAGTTTTCTTAGTACAGCTCATTTTCTAACATGATCAATTATTTCAGACAGCACAACATTTGGTGACAATCATTCTATTAAACTTTCCTAGTTTCAGAGTGGGCATGAAAGCCCTAGTCTATATTCTATTACTGAAATCAACCTATCTCCTTAGCACTCGATTAACTTGGATAATTTATCAATTACTTCAAAGTGGCCTAAAGAAACTCATCAAATCTATGTGAGTTCTACTGAAGTCTAACTCTTAACTATAAATACCTAACCTCCACACAGCCTGCGAACTACTGACCCTTTGCATACACGAGGAAATGCACTGCTGCCGCAAACATATACCCCCTGGGTTAGGCTACGGTTTCCAAGCACAGCTGGTTCAGAGCAGCTTGTTCTCCATAATTCTCAGTGCCACAACATTTCTTTCCTGACTATACCTTTAGCATTTTTTACTTTAATAATGATTCAAGCAGAAGAACAATAAACCAATTAGCGTCTAGGTCCGATTTAGGTTTTTACTTCTGCATTAACCAAGAACAAACAGGAGAGCATTAGCAGGCGTTGCTATGTAGACTGCCTAGTTCAGATCTTCTGGGAAGTGCAGGAACTCCTCTCTTCTCGGGAATCTCCCCCCAATGCCCAGACCTTGTCAAAGGACAGCATGCCGCGCCTAATGAAAAAAAAAATTGTGTTTAGTCAGCATAATCTGGAGACAGCCTGAGCAAACAGCAGGAAGAGCAACTGGCAGGACTAGGAAGTGTCATGGAAGTGGCCACCTCAGGGGAGAGGCATCAGCACAGCCCACCTGATCTATTGAGTAGATGGAGAATCAAGGTACACACTCACCTTCACATCATAGTAAAGAGTTTCTGCATGGTAAGCAATACACTTTAAAAAGATTTCATTGAGAGAGTAAATAATATGATTATGAGATGCTATTTTGATAGGAAAAGGACTAGGCAGCTACAGCTCCAAAGCTGCCTCATGCTTACAGCTCTGTGATTCCAAGGTGTAAGAGAAACACAGCTGAAGGGCTGTTCCTTGGCAACCTGACCTGGTCTGCTGCTCACCAAGCATCAACTCAGACACTCACCTCAGTTTTCTTTGGGGTTCTGAGTTCTACACAGGAAGGCATATAAGACAAGACACCGGCTTCTCAGTGCCCTTTTGTTCATGAGCACATTGGCTATAGCAGTTTTGGCAGCATGGGGTGTAAGCCACAACCTTCTTCATCCCTAATGAGTGATACAAAATCGCAAGGTTTCATTCATAGACATTTAAGTGAACTGTACACGATGGCCACTCATTTTAACCCTTGATTATCTCCCTGTAATCTTCACTAAGGTACCTTCTACATATTCATTAATATCTGTGGTTCACATAAGATCACATAAGACTTATACATTTCAGCAGAAACACCCAGATACCCTGCTAACAGAAAAGACTGTCTTCCCAGAACATGAGCATAGCATTGTTATGTTAGGTGCTGCACCCCCTCCCCTGCAGTGACCTTCAGGGCTAATGGCTGTTGCCATGGTCCCTGAGGTCCGGCGTGGGCAAGGAACCATGCGTGCAGGGGGAGAACAGCAAACTCCCTAAGATGCAGAGAAGCCGAATGCCTGCCAAGAGATAACGACCACCAGAAGCCGCCACAAAGATGGCTAAAAGAAATGCTGACCACCTGGAAGCTTATCTCGCTTTCTCAAGGCCCACAAACTGTATTCTGCTACAACTCTCTCTCTAAAATCTTTCCTTTTTCTTGTCATTGATTGCTAATTAAAAAACATACATAGTTTAATAATTAGGCTAATGCAAATGAAACATTACTAAACACTGTGTAATAATAGAATTGTTAGTTTAATAATCTTTCTATTATGTGCTTGACTTTAGTACCTATGATATTAACTGCATTATAAAATAAATTCACCCATGACAATTAATTATGAGTAAAAATGAGTAGGTAATAGTGATAGTTAGTGCAACTAGAAAATAATTATATAGAACAGTAGAAAGAATTTATAGCCTGTCCAATTAGGAATGAGGCTAGGTCCAGATGTAACTTCGGACATAAATCACTGCCCTGTCAATTAAGCTAAGCCTATGAGCAAACTGATCTCTTTGATGTTCACTGTTCCTATGCCTTTAGAAAAAACATATATATACTGACCACTAGCTTAATAAAGGCGCACTCAGATTTTCACTCTCTTGAAGTGTGTCTGTGTGTCGTTTATTCATCGAATCCCTGACCACCCTGCGCAATCTCTCAACCCTGAGACGGCCTCATCATCCATCGCTGTGCTGGTCCGCGGCAGTTAGGGATACTCAGACTTCAGCCTGCTTTGTTCATATAAAAATTCTTGATACAAAAACTATCTTTAAATCGTAAAGATTCTTCTTTTTTAAAAAAGATTTATTTAGGGAACTCCCCTGGTGGTGCAGGCAGTTGAGTGCCATGCTGTGAAGCTGTCCGCAGCCTCTGCAGTGCCGGTTCGATCCCGGCCAGCCAGTGAGGGTCCCACATGGCACGGCAGACCTCTCCTGTCTCACCCACTGCTCCCCTCAGCAGTGTATTTCATCAGTCTGCCTGTTCTGTTCCCTGCTCTGTCTCTGGTGAATCCTCTCACCCTCCCACGCATCTGGCCTGTACCCCGGATCTTGTATAAATAAATAAATAAATAAATAAATAAATAAATAAATAAATAAATATTTTTTTAAATATTTATTTATACAAGAACTGGGGTACAGTCAGAGGCACGGGGGGATGAGAGAATTCACCAGACAGAGCGGGAGGCAGAACAGGCAGATGGATCAAAGACACTGCTGAGGGGAGCAGCAGGCAAGGCAGGAGAGTTCGGCTTCACCATGTGAGTTGGCCCTGGCTGGCCGGGGATCGAACCCACACTGCAGAAAGCTGTGGACAGCTTCACAGCATGGCGCTCAACCCACTGTGCCACTGGGGAGGCCCCTGTAAATGTTCTTCTTGTTCTCTTCCAGTACTTAAGGAAAACAGGCACCTGTCACTGCAAATGTCACAATCTTTCCAGTGTACACTAACGATAAATAAGCACCCTACAAGTTGTTCTATAAAATTAATTACCTGCAGACTCAAGTGAAAGGCTACTTTTAGTGTTGTTACATGTATGACCTTAGCTTATTTTCCACAATATGGAAACCATGAAAACTCAACACCAAATATTGGGAACAAACAGTAGAGGAGGTTCACTCTAAACCCACCAGAACAAAGTGGCCGCTGAGGATGTCCAAGCAACAGCACATACATTATCCTGGACTCAGAGAGAAAATAATGCCACAGTCACCCACACAGACTCAGCTCACCAATGACTCCAGATGATTCTGAATATTAGCTCTTACAATATTCTAAATTATCTAATGTAAAATAAAATGATCACTACATCTTCCATTATATCACAGATGCCAGTTTTTCAATTGGCCTCAAATAGTAAAGTCTGCATCTAAAGAATATGACCAATTCCACAGGTCTCAGAGATAACATTTACAAGCCTCTGAGACAATACCCACAATCAGATCCATAATGAAAATATTTTTGTCCACCTTCAAATATAACTTTTAAACATTTATATTAGTATTCCATAACATGAAATGAGCTCAACAAATAATTATGCTTATCCAATATCAAAACAAACTTTGAGGACCTCCCTGGTAGACCAGGGCTTAAGTCTCAGCACTATCACCACAATGGCCCATAATACGGCCTAAGTTAGATCCCCAGCCATGGAGCTAACCCACATAGGGCACAGCAGACCTCTCCTGTATTACCACTGCTCTCCTGAGCAGTGTATTTCAGTAGATCTGTCTGCTCTGCTCCCCACTCTGTCTCTGGTAAATCCTCTCGTCACCTCACACCTCTGGCCTGCACCCCAGGTCTTCTACACAAAAATAAATAAAATCTTTAAACAAAAAGAAAAACAAACTTTGATTTAGAAATTGGTAGAGTTCTTGTATGCATAAATAAGTACAAATGCATAAATAAATACAAATAAATCTTAAAAAACACCAATGATTCAAAGCAATAAAGCACAGCAATGTTACCATGATCCCAAATGTGGACAGTAATGTCCAGTTTGGGGAGCAAAAGGATCAGAGTGTGGTGGCAGGGAGCACTGGCTACTTCAATGCAGACACATGGATTTACAGCCTGGGGAAGAATTTAGCCAGAAGCCAAGTCATATGTGTTTCCTCTGCAGCTGTTCAATAGCATAATAAAAAATAAATTCCCTATTTTTTACCTAAAACTGAGATTCAACCAATGGTAGTTATAAGTTTTTTACATTTTTAAAAGACCACAATAAATTTTAAAAATGCTGTGTGTATAGCCCAGTCCCTGGCAGACTGCAGGCACTTACCCTTGTTCACTACCTTGAGTGTTCATAGTACTTTCTATTATGGAAATACACCCTCGGGCCTCCCCAGTGGCGCAGCGGTTGAGCGCTGGGTTGCGAAGCTGCCCGTGGCCTCTGAGGCGCCGGTTCGATCCCCGGCTGCTCCCCGGCCACTGGTGGAGGGTCCCACATGGCGCGCAGACCTCTCCTGCCGCCCGCTGCTCCCCTCAGCAGTGTACTTTGGTCCTTCTGCCTGCTCTGCTCTCTGCTCTGGCTCTGGTGAATTCTCTCACCCTCCCATGCTTCTAACTGTACCCAGTGCTTGTATAAACAAAACAAACAAATAAATAAAATAAAATAAATGAAAATGAAAACCCAATTGTGGTTGACATTGTTTAAAAAAAAAAAAAGAATATACACCCTCCCGGGCCTCCCTGGTGGTGCAATGGGTTGAGACACAGACTATGAGGCTCTCCGCAGCCACTGCAGCACGAGTTCGATTCCCCTGCCTGCCAGGGAGTGGCCCATATGGCACTGCAACCTCTCCTGTCTCGCCTGCTGCTCCCCTCAGCAGTGCGTTTCAGTTGGCGTGCCTGTTCTGTTCCCTGCTCTGTCTCAGGTGGGTCCTTTCACCCCCGGCACATCTGGACTGTGCCCAAGTTCTTATATGCATAAATGAGTAAGGACTTTAAAAAATACACACCCTCCCGTGCTGACATAACTGCTGAAAAAATAGTTATGTACAGACATCATCATTAAATTGAAGTCCACTTATCCAGATGTGTATACTTTATTAAAACCCAAAGGATCATTCTCAGAAGTGTCTATAAAGGCACACCCCATCCTGCTTGCTTTCTTTATCAGATAGTGCTTTTCACAGATTGAAGGTATGTGGCAACCTGGACTGGGGCAAGTCCAGCAGCACTATTTTCCCAAAAGTATATGCTCACCTCATGCCTCGGTGATATCTAATCAAGGTATTTTCTCATTAGACAAAATACTATTGCACACTTAATACACTACACTATAGAGCAAACAATATTTATTCACACCAGGAAACCAACAAAAAAGTAGTGACTTGATTTATGCAATATTAGGTTTGTTGTGGTATTCTGGATTTGAACCAACAATATCTTCAAGGTGTGCCTGTACCACCTTTTATTTGGTGCAGTGTAAGTACACCTATTAGAGCAAAGAAATTTATTTTGCTAAGGCTGCTGTTTGGAGCTGGCCCTATGCCCACTATGGCAAACCTAATAAAGACGGGAGGCGATCACAGCCTGTGCTTGGATAGAGAAACGCTTGTCACAAAATGCTTAAGAACATGTATCATGATGAAATAGACCTATTTTCAACTCCAGGAATTTTTTGTATTTAGTTTATATCCAAAGGACAATTTAAAATTGAAGGTAAGGTCCTCCCTGGTGGCGCAGCGGTTGAGCACTGGGCTGTGAAGCTACCCGAAGCCTCTGCAGCACCGGTTCGATCCACGGCCACTGGCAAGGGTCCCACATGGCACGCAGACCTCTCATGCCGTGCCCACTGCTCCCCTCAGCAGTGTACTTCGTCAGTCTGCCTGCTCTGCTCCCCGCTCTGGCTCTGGTGAATTCTCTCACCCTCCCACGCTTCTGACTGTACCCAGTGCTTGTATAAATAAATAAATAAATATTTAAAAAAAAAAAGAATCTAAACTTTAGAACTATGTAAATAACCTTTTTTAAATCTAATCACAAAATGACACAAGTTCACTGAGAAAATTGTCAACAGAAAAAACATGAATAACAAAACAATCACCACGGATACCAACATCCTGAGGACACTAGTCACTGCTTCTAGTATATTTCCCACTTGTATAGATGAGATAGATCTAAACATTAACAATTGAAGGGGGGTCTTATCCTGAATAATACCGCAGGCACTGCTGAGGCATCACTTTCTTATCAATTGTTCTAGATGTGCAGGAATTCCCTCTGGTAGGTACAGCACAGAAGCTAAGCCTGCTGTATGGGAATAATTACAGAAAAGTCTATTTTGAAATGCAGTGTCTTACAAGTAGCAATCACCTTTGGGATTAGAGCTAGTTCTAAAACTATTAAGTAAATTATGTGCAACATTAAAGACAGCATCTGCATGTAACACAATGATACATTAAACTTTTGTTTTAACCTGAGGCTCCTTCCTTATGAAGGAGGAAACCCAACATCCATGGAGCTGTTCTGAGGATGGACAGGGTCACCCACACTCCTCCCCTCCCCCTGGCCTTGAGGGGTTTACAGTTTAGCCTCATTTGACAATCTCCGACTCAGACAAAAATATGGAGTCCAAAATCCCTGATCTTTCTCCATATTTGTATGATCTTAACACAAGTTCCTTGTCTCTTTTGGACCTTAGGATTTTCAACTACAGAGTAGGAATAATATCTCTATAGTGTCATGAATGAGATCACATAACTTAACTAATGAACTTGTTGCACAGGGTCAGGTAATGTCCAGCAGGTGCTCAATAAACATCGATTTCTTTCTCCTACCCTGAAGAGTTCAAAGCAAGCATAAAAGGTTTTACAATGGAAGAGGCAATATCAGTTTAACAGATTCTAAATATTAAAAAGTAAGTAGATTATCCACAAAATGTCCACTTCCCAGGTGAATGAGTGATTGTGGCTTATTCACTCTCTAAATAGGAGGGATCCTCTTAGTGCTAGGTATCAGTAGAGAAAAGATCTCAAGAGCTTAGGAAAGGGCCCTTCAGTGTCTCAGATGATTCCCCATAGAGAAACTTTCTGACCCCATTGGTGATAGCACCCAGTTGACCCTGCTGTGGGAATCTCAGGTGTGTCCTTTAGTCACACAGAGATGGTCACAGGTTTCAATACACTGAATTGGTGAATACAAACCCATTTTTGAAAACCAAGCATTGTAGCCAGAGTGTGGCAGCCATGTGGCTCTTGGTCATTCAAGGTTCAGGAAAGTCTGGATTCTATTCAAGGAGAGTCTAAAGTTGCCTCCTGAGGCAGTTTCCAGGTGTCAAAGTTCCCTCTTCCAGGCTCTAAATGGCCACATCAGCTGCACAACAGTAAGTGAACCCTCAGCCCTCAGATGTGGGCCCAGAACCAACATGGGCAGCCTCTTAGACCCCATGAGATATGCAGAGCCCCAGGCACCATGCAACCCACTGGGTCAGAACCTGCACCCCAGGAAGACTGGGACACAACTCTGCCCTCCTGCCTGCTAGATCTGGGGCAGGGAAGGGGATGTCAGCCACAGAAAATTTTACAATACATTCCCCAAATTATAAGTCTACAGAAATAAAACACACAGATCAATGGAACAGAGTGGAGAACCCAGAAAACCCACCCCAGGGGTTGATCAGTGTAGCAGGGAGGAGCCAGGAGCAAACACAGGGGACACAATTTCATTCAGGGGCGCTGGGCACCCACGGGGTCACACTCAGGAATGACCTGACCCCATATTCCTCCAAGACACAAAATGACCCAAGCAGAGTTCTCCACATCCAGCCTGCCCAGCCCTGGGTCCCCTGACTCACCGCTCTGCAGTCAGCCACCTGCAGGGAGTTGTTCTCACCTTCCCCTTGCTTTGGGGTGGTTCCTGAAGATACCAGGTTCCCCTAGGCAAGAACTTCACCCTGAGCCCCGGGAAGCAAGTGCCAAGGCGAGCCCAGCAGCTGAAGAGGCAGGAGCCAGGCATAGGCGAGGGGCTGCAGGGGCGGGGAGCAGGGCTGCAGGGGCAGGGGCAGGGAGCAGCAGCAGGTGCATGGGGTGGGGCTGCAGGTGGTTGCAGCAGGGCTGCAGGAAGGGTGAGCAGGGCTTTAGGTGCGGGTGTACAGGGTGGGGATGTGGGGCATAGGCAAGCGAAAAAGCCCCGGGGTGCTCACGGGCCGTGCCCGCCCGTCCTGCTGCGGCTGAAGTTTAGAAAATCAAACCAAAATGCAGGCAAATCTCCCACATCTCTGAAAATACTAACCTAAAATTTCCACAAGTCATTAAAACAGCAAATCGTGTCCACGTGCTTTAAAGACATGCTCAGGAATATTGACCGGCAACCACAGAGGGACCCCAAAACCCGCTGCTCACCCCACAGAAAGGGCGTCCCGCTCCGGCTGCCCGGCCTTTCCCGCCCCGGCGCCTCCTCAGGATGCCTCACGAGGCCGCATTTCCCCGCCTCGCCACCAGGCAGCGCGCGCTCCCCTCACTCCTGTGCTTTGCCCCCGGGGCTTCTCCTTCCTCGGACCGCGGGGGCGGGCGCTTCTGGCGTCTGTCTCAACCACTTCCGCCCACACCGCCCCTCCGCGTCAGCGCACAGGGGCATGACGTCAACACGCAGGGGGCGGGGCGAGGCCGAGGAAGGAGAGGCTCACGGGGGAAACCAGGGCCAGAGATGCGGGGCGCGCCGCCTGGTGGCGCGGAGGGGCGGTGTGGCTGAGGCGGGGTAATGGCGGGCAAAGGCTCCAGGGCCGTTGGGAGGCACAGGGGAGCCAGAGCCACGGCGGAGGGGCGGGTAAGCTGGGCGAGGGGGGACGCAGCCATGGAGAGTAGTGGGGAGGCCCGCGCAGAGGGGGAGCAGGAAGCAGGAGTGTGTGCCGGTGTGACGTCAGAGCCTTCAAGATGGGGAGACAGAATGACGTGGAGACAAGAACCCGCTGAAATCGGGATTCTCGCTCTTTCGGAGAAGAGAACAAATTGGGATCACCCTTCTGCTGGGGAACTTTGAATTTAGATATCAGAATTTGGAATATTATCTAAATGTGTATGTATTAAAAGAAATAGTAATTCAGGGCCTCCCCCGGTGGTGCAGCGGTTAAGCGCTGGGCTGTGAAGCTGCCTGCAGGCTCTGCAGGGCCGGTTCGATCCCCGGCCACCGGCGATGGTCCCACATGGCACGACAGACCTCTCCTGCCGCACGCTGCTCCCCTCAGCAGTGTATTTCATCACTCTGCCTGTTCTGTTCCCCGCTCTGGCTCTGGTAAATTCTCTCGCCCTCCCGTGCTTCTGACTGTACCCAGTGCTTGTATAAATAAATAAATCTTTAAAAAAAAAAAAGAAATAGTAATTCAATAGTAATTCCCAATAGTAATTGGGAAATGACCTAAGGAAATGATTTTGTTAGGGGGAAAGGATGTCCTGAGCTAATTCCATGCAGGCTTTGTGGACTCCACCCCCACTCCAGACCAAAGCCAAAAGACATTGGGAAAGACAAGTCCCATCACCACCAAAGGGAACATGGCTGGGACCTGAGGGTGGCATTAAGCAGCCAGGTTTGGTATAAAAACCAAACACGTGGGCCTTGGGGGGGTCGCTCTCTCCCTCATGGCTCCTGGCTTGCGGCCAGCTCTCAGAGTGCCCTTTGGGATTCCAGATCCGCGGATCAGGTAGGATGCATTTAAAACTTTGTCTCCCACTTTTCTCCCTGAGTTGTACATTACCTCATTTCCCCTTCCCTTGTAAATAAAGCTTTTATTAACCTTTCGTGTCTGCCAGCAGTAGAGTATTGATAAATCCTTTTAAGCCCACGAGTGAGGACCCACAGTCAGGCAACCTGTTTTGTATCGGGGCTTCCCTGTAACAGTTTGAACACAAATAAAAATCTTTATTTGTAAAATGCTAACCAGCATTTTCTTATACTAACAAATACTTGGGAACACTCTAAATCAAAACTCCAGGACTCACTAAAATATATTACACTATATACATAAAGCAAATGTAGAAATTAGGTACAATAATTCTGTATAGTTTTCAATAACTTGAAAAATATGTATGTTATGTTAAATAAAGGAAGAAAGATATAAAATTGTAGGCATAGTGTTATTCCAGATATAAAATAAACATAATATGATTTATTCAAATCTTAAATACCAGACAAAATTAAAATCGTGTGTTAAGTATGCATTTATTGATACACACTTAGGTGATGAATTGTCATGAAGGGCAAGGAAAATAATTATAATGACAGACACACATTCGTGCTTAATTAGTGAGGAAAATGATGATATAGTGTGGTTGTACATTTCTTCACTCAGCTAATGCGAGTTTATTTTGTAATTCTACAATTTCACATTTATAGTCTCGG
Source organism: Talpa europaea (assembly GCF_964194135.1). Classification (NCBI taxonomy): domain Eukaryota; kingdom Metazoa; phylum Chordata; class Mammalia; order Eulipotyphla; family Talpidae; genus Talpa; species Talpa europaea. The sequence continues at coordinate 11,620 of NC_140076.1, forward strand.
CCCATACACATGGGTCTTATAGTTCACAGTTCAAAATGCTGAAAATTATGAGGAAAAAAGTAAGCTAACTCACAAAACTATCTCTTTTAAAAAGATTTATTTATTTATGCTTACAAATGCTGGGGGGTAGGCCAAAGGTACAGCGTGTGAGAGGACTCACCAGACACAGAGTGGGGAGTACAACAGGTAGATCCACTGAAATCCACTGCTGAGGGGAGCAGCAGGTAGACAGAAGAGGTCTGCTCTGCCTTGGGAGTCAACTCCCTGGCCGGGGATCAAACTCACATCACAGTGGTTGCCAACAGCTTGAGAGCACTGAGACTTTAACCCCTGTACCACCAGGCAAGCACGAAAAGTATTTCTCTTTTGATGAAAAATCACAGTTCACTGTTCCTCATTGTATTTTATTCAGATTTTCCACAATGTACACAACTCCTTTTCAGTTTCAGAACCAGCCAACCAAAGCTAATTAAAAAATTAGTGCAATCAGTGGTTCAATTAACCCCCTGTTCCTTGGCAGGTGAAAAGTAACCATAGAATATTTTTTAAAAACAGTCTTAAGAATTCTGTTGTGGTGGGCCTCCCTGGTGGTGCAAGGGGTTAGGACGCAGCCTGTGGAGCTGTCCACAGCCACTGCAGCACAAGTTCAATCCCCAGCCAGGGAGCTACCCACGTGGCACAGCAGACCTCTCCTGGTTCCCCACTGCTCCCCGCAGCAGTGTATTTCAGTCAATCTACCTGTTCTGTTCCCCACTCTGTCTCTGGTGAATCCTCTCCCCCCACACATACACACACACTACTGGCCTGTACCCCAGTTCCTGTATGCATAAATAAATAAACCTTTAAAAAAAGCATTCTGTTGTGGTTATGTAGCAGGGTGGTGTCCAGGAAAAGGGGGAGTTCCAGGTCTTGCCCCACCCAAGGGAGGGTGGAGCTGAGTGGAGAGGACAAAATCTGGAGAGGAGACTGGAGAAGGAAGGAAGCAGTGTGGAGAGCAAGATGGAGACCTGGAGGAGACACAAGGAGCAAGGAGACATGAAACTGTGCTTGCCTTTTGGTTGTGGACTGGGTGAAACAGGTGTGGGTGAGAGACCCGTGGGGAGGTGACAATGGCGGTTTTTGTCTTGATTTTGATTTTGTTCTTTTCCTCCCAGACTGGCTGGGAGGAAAGGGTCTGGCTATTTCTGACCCTTTTCTAAGGAAGGGTGCTTTGTGGCAGTTTTTGGGCCTTGCTCTGAGCCAATCCCATTTGGCTGGACTTTTGCCCAGAGGGGATGGGTAAATTTGGGTGATTAATTTAGAAATTATATTCTTTGTCTTTTCTGTATAGTTTACTAATTGTATTGAAGTTCCTTTCCATTAAAGGTGTTATGTTTTGTCTTGATGTGGCATATGGCAGAACCTATTTAGAGCAGGCAGATTTGGGGGTTCTGGGGTGCCCCTCTCCCTGCCCTGTAACAATTATAAAAAATTTAAGGGTGAAAATATGGCATTCCCGATAGTAAAGCAGGGGTGGACAGAGCAGCTGCATGTCAGTTAATGTCACGCTCACCTCGTTTTTTGTTTGTGTTTTTTTTTCTGTTTTATTACTGAGGGGTGATGGATTATTGGAATAGAAAAATTTAGAAAGGAAGATACTGTAAGGACAATTTTTAAATCTTTATTAACCCAACTATGGAAGGTTCCAGCAATCTAAGGTGGGGTCAGAAAAGGTGATCAGCCAGAGGTGGGGGCAGAGAGGATTATCAAACTTAGAAGACCAATCCATTCTGACACCAAGGCAGTAATTTCCACAATAATTCCATCAAGGAACCTTATAAAAGAATACCCCTTACCCCAGCAAAATGCAGCTTTTTTTCTTTCAGAAGCCTGTGTCTATGCAGACATCTCTCTTTGCTGTTCTCTTTTCCTCAATAAACCTGATGCATGCTAATGAAAAGGAACATTACTCAATTATTTGTCAGAGGGATCCAAGAAACCCCCCTATACTGAGCCCCATCACCTGAATTCCATCAAGGGGTTTTCAATTTTTAGTTTGAACTGAGGCTCCTACTCATTTGTTGGTCTAAATGAACACATTTTACCATTTTCCAATTTTTAAAATATTTATTGTGCTTAGTCAACAAGCTTCATATAGTTATAGGTAAAAATTAAAAAATGGTGAAAATAATAAGGCACTAATTCAAAGTCCAGACCCTTCCAGCTTTCAATACAAGATGCCTGGGGCCTCTCTCATGGTGCAAGGACAGGACTACTGCAAGCTACTTGCAGCCACTGTGGCATGAGTTCCATGCCCAGCCTGGGAGCTGGCCCACATGGTACAATAGATCTCTCCAGTCTCACCCACTGCTAACCTCAGCAGAGTGTCTCTGCATCTCTGGCCTACAACCCCATCTTGTATGCATAAATAAATAAAATTTTACAAAATAAACAAGTACAAGAGGCCTGAAACTTGTACAAAATTATGGGAAGAAAAAGACAAAATTTTGAATGGAGCAATGACATTTCATAAAACAAAATTTGAAATAACTAATAAAACCTTCCTGTGACTAGTTCATTGCCTTTAGAAAAAGAAACATAGAACATAATAGAATGAAATTCCTGTGTTCCAAGACAACTTGTCATAATCAATATAAATCTAGTGTCCTACTGTAACAGGGTGGTCCCCAGGAAAGGGGGAGTTTCCAGGTTTCCTGTCCCACACAAAGGAGGGTGGAGCTGAGCAGGGAGTAAAGAAGCTGCACAGGAGACTGAGGAAAGAAGGAAGCAGGATGGAGCCAGAAGACCTGGAGGAGGCACAGGGAGCCGAGAGACACGTGAAGAAACTATGTTTGCATTTTGGTCGTGGACTGAATGACACACATGTGGGTGAGACCCATGGGGTGATGACAATGGCAGTTTTTGATTTTGCTCTTTTCCTCCCAGACTTGTGTGGTTGTTTCTGATACTTTTCTGTGGGTCCCCACTGGAAGATGCTTTAGACTTTTGGCAGCTTTAGGGTCTTGCTCTAGGCCAATCCTGCTTGGGTGGACTTTTACCCATGAGGGGATGGGTAACTTTGGGTGCTTGATTTAGAAACTACAATCTTTGCCTCTCCTGTATTGTTTACTAATTGTATTAAAGTTCCTTTTCATTAAAGTCTCATATGTTTTGTGTTGATGTGGCGGGTGGCAGAACATATTTAGAGCAAACAGGTTTGCAGAGTCTGGGGTACCCCTCTCCCTAGTAGGTAACACTGCCAAACAGAACACTTTCATTTTCTGTCTCATCCTAGAACTGAAAACCTGATTATTTCAGTGGAGGTTCCATAATAGACAAAAAATACGGTGATATCAAAATTTATATTGATTCATCTGTGGTAGTTCAACAGTGAGCCTATTTCTGGGTAAGCTTGCAAACCATACAAGGTCAGAAACATCATAAATGAAGAGGGTGCTAAGGCTCAAGGAAAAGGAAGAAAGAAAAAAACACTGAGGGGCCTCCCCAGTGGCTCAGCGGTTGAGCGCTGGGCTGAGAACCTGCCTGCAGCCTCTGCTGCACTGGTTCGATCCCCGGCCACTGGCGAGGGTCCCACATGGCGCGCAGACATCTCCTGCCATGCCTGCTGCTCCCCTCAGCAGGGTATTTTATCCGTCTGCCCGTTCTGTTCCCCACCCTGGCTCTGGTGAATCCTCTCACCCTCCCGCGCTTCTGACTGTACTCAGTGCTAGCATAAATGAATAAATAAATATTTAAAAGAAAAAAATAAAAACACTAGGAATAGCAAGTCATATGAGGAACCAAAGAATGCCAACAATATTTAAATCCCATTTTTTAAAAAGGGAATTTTATATTATTTTATTATTTTTTAATGAATTCTATTTTTATATTCCCCATACACTTGCAATCCCCTTATTTTGACCCCAGTCCCTCCCCTGCCCACCCCCCACGCCCCATAGAGTGTCTCTGGTTCATAGTTTTGTTGATTTTGATTTTCACTTTCTTATAGTTATACATTTTCCTGGTCCCTTATTTAAGTTTTCTAGATTCCTGCTATGAGTGAGACCATCTGGTATTTTTCTTTTTCTTTCTGGCTTATTTCGCTGAGCATGATCCCTTCCAGCCCCATCCATGTTGCAGCAAATTGCATGTGCTTATCTTTTTTGAATGCTGAGTAATATTCCATGGTGTATATGTACCACATCTTCTTGATCCAGTCATCTATTTTTGGGCATTTGGGTTGTTTCCAAAGCTTAGCTATTGTAAACAGTGCTGCTATAAACATAGGGGTGCAGGTGCTCTTTGGAATTGATGTTTCTGTGTCCTTTGGGTAAATACCTAGGAGTGGAATTGCTGGATCATATGGAAGCTCTATGTTTAGTAGGTACAGAAATCTCCACACAGCTCTCCATAGTGGTTGGACCAGTTTGCACTCCCACCAACAGTGCAGGAGAGTTCCTTTTTCTCCACATCCTTGCCAACATTTGTTGTTGCTAGTTTTTTTAATATGTGCCATTCTCACTGGTGTAAGATGGTATCTCATGGTAGTTTTGATTTGCATTTCTAAAAAGGGAATTTTATTTTTTGCTAAAAAGCTACCCTATAAATGAATTTTGTCAACTGTCTATGACAGTAAGTCACTAATACATAGCAGACGACTATTGCAATGTCTATCCGTGACCTTTATTGTTTTTGACAGGGTGACTTTCAAAGTGGCAATGATAGCAACAAATGTAGTCTCAACCCATTTGAGCAATGTTGAAATGGAATTGTGTACCGACTCACAAAATGGACATCCTCATCAACATTTCCACCCAAGACGTAAAGACACTCGAGTCTTCCCCATTTATCTTAGAATTTTTAGATTGTCACCATCTTCGGAGGAAAAATGGGCTATTTACCTGTATCTCACTTTGAATTTCCACACCGTTATGATGCAGCAAGATCATCAGGTGGTTGTCGCCACCGTGAGTCCTGTCCTCCTTTGTCAGGGCTCTCCTAAGACTTGGAGTGAAGTCCCAACCTGGGCCATGGGCGCGTGAAGGTCTGATCACTGTTGTGCTTTCAGTGCTCTGAGCAAAGGACTCAATGGAACAAGGTAAAAATGCACTGTGGTCTACCCAGGAGCTTGCCCTGCAGCTGTGTCCATCACACCATAGGTCCCGCTGGAGCTGGTCACTGCCTGGGAGGGAAGCTTCACAGACTCTCTGAGCACCTTCATCCTCTCCGTAGCCAGAAGCTCTGCCCTGGGGGTGCAATAACCATACCATCTCCTCACTGGCCACAAGGGATTAGCGCCTGCCTGGCCATGTCATTCTAGGCATTGAGGCCCCTGACAGTTGAGAGAGGTGAGTAGGGTTGCTCCAGCACTTCCCCCCACCCCAGAGGATGCCAGGTCTGTGTTTCCACCTACACTGAATAAGGAGAGAGAGGAGCTGACTGGCAGGGGCACCAAGACTACCCCCTCTGCTGAAATGGAAGGTTCTAGGCTCAGGCAGGCCCAGGGGGTATAGGTTTTTCTTTTTCTGGCTCCAATACCTAAGCCAGAGTTTCCTCATCTGTACAAAGGAAAGTATCTCCTCAACTCTAGAAGTGGACATGACCCCTTCACCTGTTGTTGCCAAGTGCCCACTGTCTTCTAGATGCCTAGGACACGAGCTGAGCCGAGCCCACAGCTCAGGACACCCACGAGCAATCGGGGACACAGGGAACTTCAACAGACACACGTCTTTTTTTTTTTTTTTTTGCACCTCAGTAACATCTTTATTTTTTTGCTCATTTTCTTTTTTTTATAAATTTTATTTTTATATTCCCCATACAATTGCAACCCCCCATTCTGACCCCAATCTCTCCCCTCCCGCCCCCCGCCCCCCAAAAAGTGTCTCTGTTGATTTTGATTTTCACTTTCTTATAGTTATTCATTTTCCTGGTCCCTTATTTAAGTTTTCTAGATACCTGCTATGAGTGAGACCATCCGGTATTTTTCTTTTTCTTTCTGGCTTATTTCGCTGAGCATGATCCCTTCCAGCGCCATCCATGTTGCTGCAAATTGCATGTGTTTATCTTTTTTGAATGCTGAGTAATATTCCATGGTATATATGTACCACATCTTCTTGATACAGTCATCTATTTTTGGGCATTTGGGCTGTTTCCAAAGCTTAGCTATTGTAAATAGAGCTGCTATAAACATAGGGGTGCAGGACACACAAGAATTCTGACGGGAAGTTTGAGATGCCACAATCTTCCCTGTAAGGGGCACCTGACATGCTCCTGGCCAAGGGGGCATCATGCAGGGCTCCAGCGGAATGACCCTTAAAGTGGACTCGGTCAGGTGAATGGGGTGGGGGAGAGAGAAGGAGGTTGTCAGAGAGGGGCCACGGGCCTGAGACAGCAGGAGCAGATGGCAAGACTCTCGTAAGCTTGTCTGGAGGCTTGGACTTTAGCCTGAGTGAGGACATGGGGGTCACTGAAGAGCTCTTTGAGGCTGTAAATAAATGACGTGACCCACAGGTTTTCTTGTGAGGGCAGCGAGGACCGAGGGAAGGACTGGACAGTACTTGGGAAACATCCTGTTCCTCCCTTTCCTCTCCCCAGCCAGGTAAAGATAGGAGGATGTGAACCAACCCACCCAGGACAGCAGAGACATGCCCTTGCTCTCCAGGTAAATTCAGACCCCAGGCCCAGCTTCAGAAAGGACCATCCAAGGATGAGTGGGTCTGGCCCTGCCTCGTCCAGCAGCAGGTGATCAGACTGCAATCAATGATTGTGGATTTTATGGACACATGTGACCAGAGACGTGGTTCTATCTTTATTATCAACTTCATGTTTTCCAGTTTCACGTTTTGAATTTCCTGACTTAATTCCTGTTCTTGATTCCTTTATAAAGCATACTGGCACTATCCTGCAATTAAGTCACTTGAGTGCAACGTTTTCTCAGGTGGCATCATGAAGCAGATGACAAAAGGACATTTTCACTTAGCATTCTCACTCAGCAGAAAGGTGGAAGAATATCCTAATATTATACTATCAATAACTTGTCATCTATTATATGATAAAACACCTTTGCCTTTCAATCTGAAATATTCTTTCTTCATCTCTAGAGAATAGACCTACTTTTTCTTTTTAGAAATTATAGAAAATAGGGCCTCCCCTGGTGGCGCAGCAGTTGAGCACCGAGCTACAAAGCTACCCGCAGCCTCTGCAGCACTGGTTTGATCCCCAGCTGCCGGCGAGGGTCCCACATGGCATGACAGACCTCTCCTGTCTTGCCCACTGCTCCCCTCAGCAGTGTATTTTTGTCAGTCTGCCTGTTCTGTTCCCTGCTCTGGCTCTGGTGAATTCTCTCACTCTCCCACGCTTCTGACTGTACCCAGTGCTTGTATAAATAAATAAATAAATCTTTTTTAAAAATAAAAAAAAGAAATTATAGAAAATAACACCTATGTTTTTTATTAACAATGGTGTTCTTCAATGAAATGGAGCCAATACTGCCCAAATTCATATGGGATCACAAAATCTCTAGTAGTGAACGTTCTTCTGACTAAAAGGGGGGAAGAATGGAGGTATTACAGTCACAGACATCAAACAATACTGTTAGGGGGAAAGGATGTCCTGAGAAAACTCCATACAGGTTTTGTGGACTCCATCCCCACTCCAGACCAAAGCCATCAAGATGCTGGGAATGACAAATCCCATCATCACCAAAGGGAGGATTGCTGGGACCTGAGGGTGGAGTTAAGCAGCCAGGTTTGGTATAAAACCAGACATGTGGGCCTTGGCTCTCTCTCTTTAAGCCTCATAGCTCTTGGCTTTTCACCAGCTCTCAGCGTGCCATTGGGATTCCAGGTCAATGGAACTGGTAGGACACATTCACGAATTTTCTCCCTCTTTTTGTAAATAAAACTTTTATTAGGGCCTCCCCTGGTGGTGCAGTGGTTGAGGGCTGGGCTGCGAAGCTGCCTGCAGCCTCTGCAACACCGGTTCGATCCCCGGCTGCCAGCGAGGATCCCACATGGCGCGCAGACCTCTCCTGCCGCCCGCTGCTCCCCTCAGCAGTGTACTTCTGTCCTTCTGCCTGCTCTGCTCCCCGCTCTGGCTCTGGTGAATTCTCTCACCCTCCCGCGCTTCTGACTGTACCCAGTGCTTGTATAAATAAATAAATAAATCTTAAAAAAAACTTTTATTAACCTTGTGTGTGTTCCTGCAGTTGAGTATTAATAAGTCCATTTTAAGCACGCAGGTGAGGAACCACAGGCAACCCATTTCATGTCGGGGTTGCCCTGTAACAATACTACAAAGCTATTATAATAAAACCAGTATTGGAACAAAAACAGACACAGACCAATGGAATCTAATTTAAAGCCCAGAAATAAAACCACACTTCTATGACACAGGAGCAAGGAATATACATTGGAACAAGAATAGTCTCTTCAATAAATGCTGCAGGAAAACTGGATTGCAACATGCAAAGTAATAAAACTAGACCACTATCTCACACCATGCACAAACCAACTCAAGTGGATAAAAGACTTGAATGTGAAACCTGGCATCATAGACTATATAGAAGGGAACATGGTCAAACACTCAATGACACAATCCTCAGAAACATCTTTGAGGATTCTTCTCCAGCAGCAAGGAAAACAAAGGAGAATGTAAACAGTTGGGGACACATAAACCTAAAAATCTTCAGAACAGCAAGAGACAATGATCAAAATAAAGAGACACCCCACTGAATGGGAGAAAATATTTGCAAACCATATGACATATAAGGGACTGATACCAAAAATTTACAAAGAGCTTACACAACTCAAAACAAACAAACAACCGAGTCAAAAAAAGGGGCAGAAGTCAAAAGACACTTCTCCAAAGAAGAAATGCAAATGACCAACAGGAACAGAAAAAAGGTTCAGCATCACTAGTATCAAGGAAATGCAAATCAAAACCACTTATATAAAAATAAAATTTATTATTTAAAAAAAAAGAAAAATTTATTCTGAAATAAATTCCTTTTGGAAAATAAAAAAAAAACCACTTAGATGCCACCTCACTCCAGCAAGAATGCTCTACACTAAAAAAAAAAACTGGGAACAACAAATGCTGAAGAATCTGTGGGGAAAAAGGAGACTCCTGCACTGCTGGTGGGAAGGCAAACTGGTCCAGCCACTATGGGCAGTGTGTGGAGCTTCCTCAGAACACTGAAAACGGATCTACATATGATCCAGCAATTCCACTCCTAGGAATCTACACACAAGAGACAAAAAAAAAAACAGGAAACCTGAACTCCTATGTTTGTTGCAGCACTATATTCAATAGCCATGATATGGAACAATGCAACAATGCAACAAAACAGATGAATGGATCAAAATGTTGTGGCATAAATACACAATGGAATATTACTCAGCAATCAAAAAAGACAAACCCATGCCACTTGTGGCAATATGGATGAAGCTGGAAGGAATTATGCTAGCCACAATAAGGCAGGAGAAAGAAATATCAGATGGTTTCACTTACATGCAAAATATAGAGAAACAGAACAAAATGTAAATAAAAAGACAACCTTAGCAGGCTGACCAAGAGCTGAGGCATCCAGCGGGGGGGTGGGGAGAGGGATCAACATGGGGAGGGAAGAGAACAAGGGATTATGGTGATGGGTCACGGCTGCTATGGTGTGGGAGCACTATGGGGACCACCCCTGAGAGGAGAAACCAATAACTAAACAAAAATGAACAAGAATGTAAGAAAAGAAGGGGAAAAAAAGAGAGAAATGGGCTTTAAGGACAGGGAAGACCCTAAAACAATATAAACAAATAAATGCACTTAAAGGGGGGTCTCATCCTGAACAATACTGCAGCCACTGCTGGGAAATACCTTCCTCACCAAAAGTTCTTGATATCCAGGAATTTTTTTTCTGGTAGGTGCAGCAATTAAGCCTGCTGTATGAGAATAATTCCCAACATGTCATTTATCCTCAGATACTTCTCCTCAACACTCCTTACTACAGTATTTCGTCTCAGATTTTTCTCCTCAGAGGACTGTCTTCTCAGAATCTGCTTGCCAACATGTCATTTCTCTTCAGATATTCCTCCTCAACACTCCTTACTGCAGTATTTCTCCTCAGTTTTTTTCTCCTCAGAGGCCTGTCTTCTATTCAGAATCTGCTTCCCAGGGGGTCATTTCTCCTCAGATATTCTCCTCAACACTCCTTACTGCAGTATTTCTTCTCAGATTTTTCTCCTCAGAGGCCTGTCTTCTCCTCAGAATCTGCTTCCCAGGGGATCATTTCTCCTCAGATATTCTCCTCAACACTCCTTACTGCAGTATTTCTCCTCAGATTTTCTCCTAAGAGGCCTGTCTTCTCCTCAGAATCTGCTTCCCAACGTGTCGTATCACCTCAGATATTTCTCCTCAACACTCCTTACTACAGTATTTTTACTCAAATTTTTCTCCTCAGCGGCCTGTCTTCTCCTCAGAATCTGCTTCCCAGGGGGTCATTTCTCCTCAGATATTTCTCCTCAACACTCCTTACTGCATTATTTCTCCTCAGATTTTCTCCTCAGAGGCCTGTCTTCTCCTCAGAATCTGCTTCCCAACGTGTCGTTTCACCTCAGATATTCCTCCTCAACACTCCTTACTGCAGTATTTCTCCTCAGTTTTCTTCTCCTCAGAGGCCTGTGTCTCCTCAGAATCTGCTTCCAAGGGTATCAATTCTCCTCAGATATTTCTCCTCAACACTCCTTACTATAGAATTTCTTCTCAGATTTTATCCTCAGAGGCCTGTCTTCTCCTCAGAATCTGCTTCCCAGGGGGTCATTTCTCCTCAGATATTTCTCCTCAACAAGAATTACTACAGTAGTTCTCCTCAAATTTTTCTCCTCAGCGGCCTGTCTTCTCCTCAGAATCTGCTTCCCAGGGGGTCATTTCACCTCAGATATTTCTCCTCAACAAGAATTACTACAGTAGTTCTCCTCAAATTTTTCTCCTCAGAGGCTTGTCTTCTCCTCAGAATCTGCTTCCCAGGGGGTCATTTCTCCTCAGATATTTCTCCTCAACAAGAATTACTACAGTAGTTCTCCTCAAATTTTTCTCCTCAGAGTCCTGTCTTCTCAGAATCTGCTTCCAAGGGTATCATCTCTCATCAGATATTCCTCCCCAACACTCCTTACTAAGTTTTTCTCCTCAGTTTTTTCTCCTAGAGGCCTGTCTTCTCCTCAGAATATGCTTCCTAGGGTGTCATTTTTCCTCAGATATTTCTCCTCAACACTCCTTTTTTTTTTTTAAATAGAGGCATGTTTTATTTATTTATTTAATTTGTTTGTTTTGTTTATACATGCACTGGGTACAGTCAGAAGCGCGGGAGGGTGAGAGAATTCACCAGAGCCAGAGCGGGGAGCAGAGCAGGCAGAAGGACCGAAGTACACTGCTGAGGGGAGCAGCGGGCGGCAGGAGAGGTCTGCGCGCCATGTGGGACCCTCCTCTGGTGGCCGGGGAGCAGCCGGGGATCGAACCGGCGCCGCAGAGGCCGCGGGCAGCTTCGCAACCCAGCGCTCAACCGCTGCGCCACAGGGAAGGCCCTCCTCAACACTCCTTACTACAGTATTTCTCCTCAGTTGTTTCTCCTCAGAGGCCTGTCTTCTCCTCAGTATGTGCTTCCCGACGTGTAATTTCTCCTCAGATACTTCTACTCAACACTCTTTACTACCGTATTTCTCCTCAGTTTTATCTCCTCACAAGTTGTCCACTTCTCAGAATCTGCTTCCTAGGGTTTCATTTGTCATAAGATACTTCTCCTCAACACTGCTTACTACAGTATTTCTCCTCAGATTTTATCCTCAGAGGACTGTCTTCTCCTCAGAATCTGCTTCCCAGTGTGTCATTTCTCCTCAGATATTTCTCCTCAACACTCCTTACTACAGTATTTCTCCTCAGATTTTCTCCTCAGAGGCCTGTCTTCTCTTCAGAATCTGCTTCCCAACGTGTCATTTATTGGTTCGATTCCCGGCTAGTCAGGGAGAAACCCAGATGGCGTGCAGACCTCTCCTGCCATGCCCGCTGCTCCCCTCAGCAGTGCTTTCACCAGTCTGCTTGTTCTGCTCCCTGCTTTGTCTCTGGTGAATTCTCTCACCCTCCCACACCTCTGACTGTACCCCAGTTCTTGTATAAATAAATCTTTTTTAAAAAAAGATTTACCCCATATGGGCCTTCCTAGTGGTGCAAGAGATTAAGATGCAACCTATAAAGCTATCCACAGCCACTTCAGCACAAGTTCCATCCCTGGCCAGGGAGCTAACCACATGGCACAGCAGATCCCTCCTGTCTCCCCGCCGCTCCCCTGAGCAGTGTATTTCACTCTGCCTGCTCTGTTCCCCACTCTGTCTCCAGTTAATCCTCACCCCCACACCTCTGGCCTGTACCCCAGTTCTTGTATGCATAAGTAAATAAACAAACCTTTTAAAAATTAAAAGAATTAGGGCCTCCCCGGTGGCGCAGCGGTTGAGCGCTGGGTTGAGAAGCTGCCTGTGGCCTCTGCGATGCTGGTTCGATCCCCGGCTGCTCCCCGCCACCAGAGGAGGGTCCCACATGGTGCGCAGACCTTTCCTGCCGCCCGCTGCTCCCCTCAGCAGTGTACTTCGGTCCTTCTGCCTGATCTGCTCCCCGCTCTGGCTCTGGTGAATTCTCTCACCCTCCCGCGCTTGCACTTCTGATTGTACCCAGTGCATGTATAAACAAAATAAATAAATAAATAAATAATGCCTCTATAAAAAAAAATTTGTTAAAAAATCGGTCCTGTTTGAGTGAGTCCATACTGCTGTTTAGTTCCCTGTTGTTTCCTGAACCACAAACTAGCCCATATGCCAGTTTGTGGTTCAGGAAACAACAGGGAACTAAACAGCAGTATGGACTCACTCAAACAGGACCGACAGGAACCAGCTCATCTAGGCACGAATATTCTTCCCCAGATAAGGCAACATGCAGCTCTAGCATCATGTCCTTTATTCCTGGATACATTTCCTGCCCATCATCTCTTTGCTCTCTTCCTACGAGAGAGGGGTTTTATTTCTGCCACTGCTCTGTTACCTCATTTTCCAGATCTGTCTGTTCCCTCTTATCTATACTTTGTCTTTCTCTTTCACCAGGTTATAGACAACCCCCCCTCTTTTTCTCTGTAAGCCTTTTTTTTTTTTTTACCGTAACCTATCCCTTTGGGCCTTTGTCCCTCCCTGCTCCCTCTTAACCTCAAAAACCTGCTTTGGGTTATCAATGTTCACAGCTTTTTAATTATTTCACTTCATCACTTCATATCCACTTTGATTCCCTATTTTACACATGTAAGTAACATTGCCCAATATTTGTCTTTATATTTCTGACTTGCTCTATTTCACCTAATTCTCTCAAGCTCCTTCCATTTTACCATAAAGGACACTCCTCTCTCCTCACACCTGGGGAGTATTCTGTGTGCTCTCTTTTTTTTTTTAAAGATTGATTGATTGATTGATTGATTGATTGATTTATACAAGAACTGGGGAACAGGCCAGATGCAAGGGAGGGTGAGAGGATTCACCAGAGACAGAGCAGAGAACAGAACAGGCAGACTGATGAAATACACTAGGGCTGAGGGGAGCAGCGGGCACGACAGGAGAGGTCTGCCGCGCCATGTGGGACCCTCGCTTATCAGCCGGGATCGAACCGGCGCTGCCGAGGCTGTGACCAGCTTCACAGCACGGCCCTCAACTGCTTGTGCCACCAGGGGAAGCCCCATGTGCTCTTTAAGGCTTTACCCTCCCTTCACAGACCTTGTTGATTGTCCAGGTAGTCTGCCCGTGTACTCTCCTTTCCTCCACTTTCATGGAGAAATCTGAGAGAAAGTGGAAGGCAAAGAGCCTTAAGACATGGGGTTCGGCCCTGGATTCATTACCCGCATAAGCCCTTTCTTTTACCTTTAGAATTCAGACGCCTTCATTATTTACAAGGGTTGTTGAGGTGTTGACTGAAGTCATCCACGTGAGAACACGTCACAAGCCCTGACTGACTAAAGAAACGAACCTTGTCTTTTCATGTGACTCTCGCATTGCAGGGAATGTCCAGCGCTGCAGTAAATAGTGAATCTAGTTAGAAGGAAATGTCAGCAACAGCCGCTTTGCTGAACACCAGTGGCTCAGAGCAGGCCCGGAGACCAGAGAACCTTCCTAAAGAGGCAAGTACTTCTGGACAGCACTCTAGACAAAAACGGGGTAAGAGAAAAGAATTGGGGTTTCATCCTCTGAGTCCTGTAGGAAGGGTAAGAATGAACTAGCTGTGTGGAGTGGACTTTGGATGTGCCCGGGCACATTCCCCCACAGCGGGAATGACAAACTCGAAAGTCAAAAGGTCAAAGAAAGGCCCAAACCTTTGCTTGCAAGGATAAGGCAGAAGAACATTTCAAAGGCCTTTTCCAACCTGCCAACAGCGCCTGCCCCGGAGGCTGCGGGAGGCCCCGGGGGTCCCAGCCCGCTCCCGGGGTCCCGGCGCCGCCCTCGCGGCCGCACCCCGCCTTCGGGCCGCCCTCCCGCCTCGCCGGCGTCCACGCCCCACGCCGCGGTCACCTGCTTCCTGCGCGGGTCGGAAGGAGGGCGCCGGCGCTGCCCGCGAGGAGAGGACCGCGCCCCGCGGCCCGCGGCCCCCACAGCCGGGCTGGCGGGCGGGGCTCCTTGGTGGGCGGATCTCAAGCGGTGGGCGGGGCTCGAGTGGTGGGCGGGGCTCCTTGGTGGGCGGGGCTCGAGTGGTGGGCGGGGCTCGAGTGGTGGGCGGGGCTTGGAGCGTGGGGGCCGCAGCGGCCCGCGGGGTCCAGCCGGCTGTGGGCCCGGCGCGGGGACCCCACACTCCAGCTCCCAGGACGGACGCGAGCCCCGCAAGGCCGCGCAGTCCCGGGCGCAGCGGGCGAGAGCGGCTCCCCGCGCCAGGCTCCCCGGGCCCGAGGCTCCCAGCGGGCGCGGCCGGGGCTGGGGGTCCGGCCGCCCCGACGGCCCGTCCCGGCTCTGGAGCGCGGCGGCTCCGGGCCGCGGGGTGCCGAGGGCGGCCTGAGCGCCGGGCCGGGTGCGCTTTCCCCGCCGCCGGGACCCAGGGGCCGGGCGGGTCGGGAGGGGCCGGGCCCGCAGGGAGAGGAGCGGCCCCGAACCCGCGGCACACGGGACGCCCCGGGGCCTCTGGCCAGCGCGGGGCTCAGCCGAGTGCGGGGCGCCGGGGGGCCGCGCCAGCCGCGCGGCGGTTTCCTTGAGACGCTTCTGCCTCTTTAGAACACGCCGAGCGGGTGCGGGGGGTCGGGGAGCAAGAGCCCCCCGCCCTCACCCGCTGCGGCCAGGAGGCGCCCCCCCCCCACGACCCACCCGCGCCCGGTCTCTGTTCGCCGCCGCGGGGGCCGTCGTGGCTGCGCCGGGCCGTCGAGGGCGAGCACGAGCCTGGCAGCCCCCTGGGCCTCGCCCGCCCCTCGCCGGGTCCCCCCACCCCCTCAAAGCCTCGCTTGGACACCCCCGCCCCCCGCCCGCCCTCGTCACAGGGCGCCCCCGCCCGCCCCTCGCCGGGTCCCCCGTAGGCCCGGCCCGGCCTCGCCCCAGGACACCCCCGCCCCCCCCCACGGCCCCCCTCCAGCCCCAGCCTCCTTCCCAGCCGCCCGGGGCTCGCTGGCGGGCGGGGCTCCCGGCTGACCGCGCCCGGGGCGGTGGGCTCGCGGCCGGCGGTTCGCTCCTCCCCGGGCATTTGCCGAAACAGGGGTGCGCCTGCCTGTCCTTGGGGTTACCTCCCTGCTCACGTGCGCTTGAACCTCAAGGGCGGTTTCCCCAGCCCTGCGAGCCGCGCGGGCCCACCCTGCCCTCCCGCTCCCCGCGGAGCCACTAGAAAGGCCGGGCAGGGCGGGGGGTCCGGCGGGGGGACCAGGCGGAGACCGCGCCGACCCCCGGCTGCCGGTCTCTGTCCGCGGACGGCGCGGGACGCGCCCCTCCCGGCCCCACGCTCCGGCGGCTCCGCCTCACCTGCCCGGCGGGCGCCGGCTGCTCGGGCGCGCGCAGGTGGGCGGCGGAGAGGCAGGAGCGCAGATCCTCGCCCCCCCGCCCCCAGGGCCCGCCAGGCCCCCCGGCCCGGGCGTCCTTGCCGCCGACTCCCCAGCGCGCGGAGGCGCCGTCACGAGCCCGCGGGGCGGGGGGGACCCGAGGCGGCGGCGCAGGGACCCGGGCGTCCAGGTCACACTCAGCGTCTCGGGCGCGGGCGCGGCGCCGGGTCGGGCTGGGCTCAGGCTCGGGGACTGGCCGCGGGAGAGGTCGGGGTCCTGCGCCTGCACCCCAGCCCCGCGCCCGCGCTCACCAACCCCCCCCGCCGGCCCCGCCCCCGCCCCCTCCCCGAGTCCCCCCTCCGCCCCGGCCCCCCCGCCCTGCCCCCGGTCCCCCCCCCCGCCCCGCTCCGTCCCCGCCCCGTCCCCCGCCCCGCCCCAGGTCCCCGCTCCGCTTCCGCCGAGGAGCTCCGGTGCGGCAGGTCAGTGCACTCTGGCCTGTACCCCACCTCTTGTGTGCATAAATAAGTAAAAATAGGTTTTTAAAAATAAAAACGGTGGGGCCTCCCTGCTGGCGCAAGGGGTTAAGACACAACCTATGAAGCTGTCCACAGCGTCTGCGGCACGAGTTCCATCCCCGACTGGGGAGCTGCCCACATGGCGCAGCAGACCCCTCTTGACTCGCCCACTGCTCCCCTCGGCAGTCCATTTCAGCGGATCTGCCTGTTCTGCTCCCCACTGTCTCTGGTGAATCTTCTCACCCCCACACCTCTGGCCCGCACCCCAGCTCTGGCATGCATAAATAAAAAAATCTTTTAAAAAATTTAAAAATATAAAAATTGTTAATACCCAGCAATTTTTCCCCTTTGAATTCTCTGTCTTCTGGGGCCTGTTTGCTTTTTAATAATAAATATATTGGCCTGATACTTCTGTTCTTTTTATTTATAAAGAGCCGGGGCACAGGCCAGAGGCGCGGGAGGGTGAGAGGACTCACCAGACACAGAGCGGGGAGCAGAGCAGGCAGAAGGCCCGAAGGACACTGCTGCGGGGAGCCGCGGGCGAGACGGGAGGGGTCTGCTCGCCACGGGTTGCTCCGAGGCCGGCGGGCATGGGACCGGCGCTGCAGGGGCGCGGCAGGGGCTGCGGACAGCCTCCCAGCTCTGCGCTCAACCGCCGGGGAGGCCCAGAGACTTCCGTTCTTAACCAAACGGGGGGTGGGGGGCAGGGGCAGGGCCAGGGAGGGGGTGCCACCGCGAAGTGAAGTTTGGTGAAAGGAAGGTGTCCAAGTTCTGTCTATGGCTCCGCGGGGTAAGAACGAGTCCTGCTGCGTCTGGGCTGGAGGGGCCGGCAGTGTCCCTGCCCCCTCCTACCGCGCAAAGAAAGGCCTGCGCTCTGGAGTCGTCAGAGCGAGTCAGCACGTAACGTGGGGGGGGGGGTGGAGGACCCCCTTGGCTCCAGCAGGGAGACCCGCTCTCGCCGCCTGCCCTCATTTAATCCACGGCCACGGGACAGCCCCAGAGAGCCTTGGATTTGGCACAGAACTTCACGGAGCAGAGAGCTGCCCCCGTGCGGGGCCTTCTCCTGCAGCTCAGTGACTCCCGTGAGAGTGCCCGGGGTCCGTGCCCTTGCCCCGCACCTGGGCGAGCGTCCACACATTAAGGGCAGCCGGATCCTTCATCACGCTCGGGTTCAATCTCGTGATAATTCCACACCCCAAATCACATCACTTAAATACATTATAATTTACTCACCAGACTTTGTTTTTTGAGATTTATTCTATTTATCTATGCACACAAGAGCTGGGGTGCAGGTCAGAGGTGCGGGGGTGACAGGACTCCCCAGAGGCAGAGCGGGGAGCAGAACAGGCAGATCCACTGAACTCCACTGCTGAGGGGAGCAGCAGGGAGACAGTAGACCCTGTGGGTCAGCTCCCTGGCTGGGGATGGAACTCAGGCCACAGCAGCTGCTGGTAGCTCAAGAGCACTGACACTTGACCCCTGTGCCTCTGGGAGGCACGAATTTACCGTGTTTAAAGTGCCCTGGCCTCCACCCCAGTTCCTTTTTGCACAAATAAAGAAATCTTTAAAAAAAAATAGGGGGGAGAAGGATGGACAGATGTGTCTCAGAAGCAAGTCTGCTCCCCGACGGTTTTCAGATTTTGCCCTGGGGCTCCCCACACAGGCCACAGGGTGAGTCTCAGTATTGTCAGCTGTCACCAGCCACGGCGGCAAGAGCTGCCCACAGGTGCCACAGGCTCTCCTGCCTCCCCAGCGCTGTGGAGTTCAGTAGATCTGCCTGCTCTGCTCCCCACTCTGTCTCTGGGGAGTCCTCTCACCACCCCACCCCCCCGCTGTGTTACACCCCAGCTCTTCTATGCATAAATAAAATATTTTTTAAATATTTATTTATACAAGCACTGGGTACAGTCAGAAGCGCGGGAGGGTGAGAGAATTCACCAGAGTCAGAGCAGCGAGTAGAGCAGGCAGACTGACAAAATACACTGCTGAGGGGAGCAGCCGGCGGCAGGAGAGGTCTGTGCGCCATGTGGGGCCCTCACCTGGTGGCCGGGAATCGAACCGGCGCTGCAGAGGCTTCGGGCAGCTTTGCAACCCAGCGCTAACTGCTGTGCCACCGGGGAGGCCCAAAATAATACTTTTTAAAAATAAGCCAGTATTGGGCCTCCCCAGGTGGTGCAGGCGGTTGAGCGCCGCACTGGGAAGCTGTCCGCAGTCTCTGGGGCACCGGTTCAATCCCCACCAGTCCGCGAGGGTCCCACGTGGTGAACAGACCTCTCCTGCCTCCCCACTGTTCCCCTCAGCAGTGTATTTTGTCAGTCTGCCTGTTCTGCCCCCCACTCTGTCTCTGGGGAATCCTCTCACCCTCCCCTGACTGCACCCCAGCTCGTCTATGCATAAATAAATAAAATATTTCCTTATTTTATTGTTTTAATAATATTATTTTATTATTATTTATTATATTTTTATAGTATATTAAATATTGAGATTATATTTAATTAATTATATTTAAATTAAGTCATATAATATGATCATATAAATATATATTAAATAATTTTATTATTTTAATATTTTAGATTTTATTATTTTATTATCCCCTCAGCCTCAATCCCGGGACCGCCCCACCCCCGGCCTCGGCGTCCCCGTTCGGCGCCCTGGGGTCTCCCGCGCACAGGCGGCGAGGCCCCTGGGAACCCCGGGCTGGCGTTGCGGGCGCCGCAGGCCTCCGCCCCCGCGCACTAGGCCCCTCCGCCGCCCGCCCTCCTGCCCCGCCTCGCCCTTCTCTGCTTCCTGCAAGTTCGTGGCGGGGCTTGGGGCGCCCGGGGCCCTCCCGGCCATGAGCCCCGCGCGCGCCCCGGAGGAGGGCCCCGAGGGAGACCAGGCGGACGCGGGGGGGGGGGGGGGGAGGGGGCGCCGGTGAGCGGAGGGGGGGGGTCCCCTGCGGGCAGCCGGGAGGAAGAGTCCCCAGAGCGCAGCGCACGCCCCGCGCTGCAGCCAGGCCGCCCCGACCCGCGCGCGCCGAGACCCGCAGGCCCAGCCGGCCCAGAGCCGTCGCGGGGGCGCCGGTCGCCAGTGACGGGAGCGCAGGCCCGGGGCCGGGGCCGGGGCCGGGGCGGGCGGAGGATCAAGGTCGCCTGGTACTCGGCGCCCTCCCCAGCGCCCCGCCGGCCACGCGTGGCCACACGTCCGCAGGGAAGCGGGGTGCGGGCCTCAGCGCCCGCTGGCCCGGAGCAGCCCTCGCCCCTCGCGCCGCGCTCCCCTTTCCCAGCCTCAGGTGCTGCCTCCAGGTCTGGGGCCTCGCGGCCAGCCTCGCGCGCCGCGCTGGCCGTCAGCCCCCAGGGGAGCGCGCCGCGGCGGCGGGGGGGGGGTTGCCCGGCGGGCGCGGGACCCCGGGCTCCGCGGGAACAACGCTCGGGGAGAGCCGCGCGGGGCGCACGGGCGCGGCTGCCCGGGGCGGGCTCGAGGGCTTCGGGTCTCTCCAGGCGCCGCCAGGCAGTGAGCCCGCAGCTCGCACGTGGAAGCCCCGAGCGGGAAACCCCGAGGAACAGTCCTGGGGGAGACGCGCGGCGGGCGGCTCTGCGGCCTCCTCGTTCCTTCGCTGGTGTCCGAACTGGAAACCAAGTCTCTGCGGCCACCGCGGAGATGAGAGTCACGGTGCTGAGCGTGCAGGCTTCCCGGGATGGTTTCCCTACTTTCCTTTTAGCTTAAAATGTGAAAGATCATTTTCTTTGGGGGGGGCTCCCCGGTGGCGCACGGTTGAGCAACGGCTCGACCCCCGGCCGCCGCGAGGGTCCCACGTGGCGCACAGACCGCACCCGCAGCGCCGCCCGCGGCCCCCTCAGCAGCGAGCTTCCTCGGTCGGCCTGCTCTGCCCCCCGCTCCGTCTCTGGTGAATCCTCTCGCCCTCCCGCGCTTCTGACTGTGCCCCGTGCTTGTACAGATCTTCTCAAAAAATGTAAAAGATGATTTTTGGTAAACGTTAATTCATAAAAGGACGATTCAAGAAACCGTAAGTCGCCAAAGAGCTTCCCGACACCGACCTCATCACATGCCACCTGCTGGATGGCAGGTGTCAGACGAGGAAGTGGCGGGCAGTCTGTAAAGATCATTTCCTCTGTGAATAGTTACATCACCACACATGATCTTCATACCCCAAGATGAACCTGAGTCTTTGATCTGATGTTGGGAACGTGTTTGAGGGAGCTGCCAAGTCTCCCCGATCTCCCCTGCAGTCGTGGCCAAAACATCCTTGGGGAAATGAAACACAATCACTTTAAAATAGTTCGTTAGGAGCTAACTCCCTCCTGTGCTGTTTAGGCAGGAGACTTTAAGGGCTCCACCTGCAAACACTGGAGAAAGCCACTTAGACTAGGGTTTCCCGTCTGTGGATTTTTGCTACCTTGGGCTCTGGAAAGTGGTGGAAGATCTGAAAGCTCAACATGTGACTGTGCCCAAAGGCTTTGATAGGAAGATTCCGCAGGGAATATACCCCCAGGGTATACCAGACACCTGCATGCCTTCATCTGGGCTCATTTAAAGCCTCCACCCCTGGGGCCTCCCGGGTGGCGCAGCGGTTAGTGCTGGGTTGCAAAGCTACCCACAGCCTCTGCAGCACCAGTTTGATCCCTGGCCACTGGCAAGGCGCTCCCGCTGCTCCCCTCCGCAGTGTACTTCGTCAGTCTGCCTGTTCTGCTCCCTGCTCTGGCTCTGGTGAATTCTCTCACTCTCCCGTGCTTCTGACTGTACCCAGTGCTTGTATAAATAAATCAATCTTAAAAAAAAAAAGCCTCCACCCCTGCGGCCTGGGTCCATTCCTGGCCAGGGACTGACCCACAGGGCACAGCAGACTCCCCTGTCTCCCCGCTGCTCCCTCAGCCGTGGATCTCAGTGGAGCCACCTGTTCTGCTCCCCACTCTATCTCTGGGGAGTCCTCACTGCCCTGCACCTCAGATCTACACCCCAGTTCTTCTATGCTTAAGTAAATAAATATAAAAGGAATCACTCCAACCCAGTAAATCTTTTGTGTAAAGGTAACAAAGCACCTAACAGATTTATCCTCTTAACAATATTTAAGTGCCCAGGATATATTTTAGCTACGTGCACATCACTGTCCAATGGCTGTCTAGAACTCTTCTCCATCTTCGGGACCAGAACACCATGCCCACTGAAAACAGCTCCAAGTCCTCCTCACCTGTCCCCTGGTGGCCGCCATGCCCTTTACTCTTTCCATGAACTGATTACTTAGGCCGCTCCCATGGATGAAGTCGGCAGCATCTGTCTTCCGTGAGCGGCTGTCGTGATGTCCTATCAGCAAGGTCCAGTGATGTGGTGGCATATGCCAGGGTTTTCTTCTGTTCTAAGACTGAATGATACTCCACTACATGCATAGACCACACTTTCATTGCCCAACATCCCTCGGTAGACGTAGAGGCTGTTTCCATGACTGGGTGCTGTGAATAATGCAGCAGTGACCACAGGCTTACACGTATTCACTCCCAGCTGCCATTTCAAGAGTTCCGGACATAGGCCCCGGAGTGGATGCCAGATCTCATGGCAGTTCCAGTTTTCATTTTTTTGAGGCGCCTTCTGCTGTGTTCACAGTTCCTGCCCCATTTTACATTTCCCCCCCTGCAATGTGTAGGGCGCCACCTTCTCCACTCTCTGGCTCAGGTCTGTGTGTTCCTACTGAGAATCTCCAGAATTCGGAAACATTTACCCACCAAAACACTGATTTCTTATCACCTTCTAGTCAAACATCCCTCAGCGGCCTCCAGAGTAGAACAGAGTAAGCGCCAGAAGGGGAGTATTCCCCACATCCTGATGGCAAGTCTTCCTCACGTGTCTGAACACAGGTAAGGGCATGTGAATGCGCAGAAAGCCTGAGAACATGCGTGCCTTCTTGTCTGACACAGAAACGATACCACCCAGCAGGTGATCGGGACAGCACAATAGCCACGAACTTGTTTCATTTTCATGCTGTTTCAGACCTTATTATGGGCATTTCACATGAATCACATTTCACTTCACCACAGTCCCACATGGTGCATTCCATGACGATCATCATTTGTAGGTGAGGAAACTGAGGCACAGAATTGACTGTGCCTGAGATCACAGTATCGCTGGTTGTGTGATCTAATCCAAAGTTCCTTCTCTAGATGACTGACAAGTTCATTACAGTATATAAAGCTGGCACTGTCCTATCCGTCCATCATAACATCAGTCATCTCACTGATGATTTCAACTTCGGTCCTTTTAATTTTTTTTTAGATTTATTTATTTATTTATACAAGTACTGGGTACAGTCAGAAGTGCAGGAGGGTGAGAAAATTCACCAGGGCCAGAGCGGGGAGCAGAGCAGGCAGAAGGACCGAAATACACTGCTGAGGGGAGCAGCGGGCGGCAGGGGAGGTCTGCGCGCCATGTGGGACCCTCCTCTGGTGGCCGGGGAGCAGCCGGGGATCGAACCGGCGCTGCAGAGGCTGCGGGCAGCTTCGCAACCCAGCGCTCAACCGCTGCGCCACCGGGGAGGCCCCCAGTCCTTTTAATTTTTAAATACAGCACTTTTTTCTTACATGGCTGTTAAATTTTGGACAGTACGTCCTCCCCGACATGGTCACCCTAGTTCTCCTACCACCAAAGCACCCGAAGTCCATCACCACATTCGCCTGTGCTCTTCCCCTCCCCTTGCCCCATTTCCACCACCCTCTCCTTCTGGATGATTCCTATCTATGGCCGGATTTCAAGGGCTGTCTTCACCTGACCCTCTGTCAGCCTCAGATCATCTCTTCTGTGCTAAAACCAAAGCTCCCTCTGCCTGATGAGAGCTGATCGCTGTATGGGCAACCTGTGCAGTGGATGACGTGCACCATGGGCAAGTGAAGGAGATAGGTGACCCACCCTCTGAGCACCCCACTCTACAGCAAGGAAGCAGCTCCCAGCCCTGAGGAGCTTCAGATTTGATGTTGAGAAACAAGAAGTGAGAAGACAACTTAAGGACTCTATAGAGGTTACACACTCTACGACAAGAATTTTCCAACGGAAATGATTTAAAACGTTTGTTTCTGTCGGGGACAGTAACAGCTGCTTTCTCGGAGCTCTGATCAGGACAGTCTGGGTTGTTTGGAGCCCTACGTTAACCTGCCTTCTGCCTGGGCAAGCTCTTGGAGAGTCTGGTCCATACATGACTCTTCTCAGAAGACCCAGGCCCAGCTGAGGGCACCCAGGGGAACCCGACATTTTCTGCGTGGGCAACTCCACATTCACAAGTCCAACTAGAAGTAAGGGGGTCAAAGAATGCTGAAGATAATATCTTCGAGACAGATTTCAAACACAGGTGGTTTTGGGGTGCTCTGATAGCAGGACTGTAATCTCACAGTCATGCCCTGTTAAGGGCTCACAAAACACTTTAGGGAACACTGTTATACTTCATGTCACTCTGACGTTAAGAATTACCTCATATGGGTCTTCCTGGTGATGCAAGGGATTAAGATGCAACCCACAAAGCTACTTGCAGCCACTAAAACACGAGTTCAATCACCAGCCTGGGAGCTGACCCACAGGGTGCAGACCTCTCCTGTCTCCCCACTGCTCCCCTCAGCAGTGTATTTCAGTTAGTCTGCCTGTTCTGTTCCCCACTCTGCCTCTGGTGAATCCTCTCACCCCCCACACCTCTGGTCTGTACCCCAGTTCTTGTATGCATAAATAAATCTTTTTAAAAAATGAATTTAGCACCTGAAGTCAGTGTGGGGTGTTGCTTGCTCTGCACTAACAGCTAAAGGGGAGCAGAGTTTATGGACAGAAGATAACTTGGTGGAAGAAGATTTCACATGTCCTGACAAAGCAGAGACAAACACTACAGATGTGCCAACTCACTCACCTCTTTTCCACCTCAGAGCTGATGAGAAATAAGCCTGACATGAAGATGTACTTGCTACAAGAGAGAAGGAGCCATGCATACCAAGAGATCAGCGAGCCCCAGGACAACAACTACCTCTGTTAAGTCACCCCACTCACAGGGAAGGCCACCATGTCTCAGTCCAATGACTCCATTTCCTCAGTTGGCCCCAAATCACCTGCTTCCTCTAGAGACACGGAGGACAGGACAGAGGTCACAATGAGGGCGCAGGGTTCTTCCTGGGGCACTTCACAGCCGGTGCACACTCTACCCTGTTGCTCTTGCCTCCAGATTGTGAGAATTGTCGTAACTTCTTCATTGACAGCTGTGCTGCAGACAAGGCCCCTATATTCGTCAAAGACAATGAGGTGGACAAGGGGCATCCTGGCCACTCAGCCCTCACCCTCCCCCGGGGGCTGAGGATTGGGCCTTCAAGCATCCCAGAGGCTGGGCTGGGAGTCTGGAAAGAAGCCTCCGACCTGTAACTGCGCCTGCACTTTGGCCCCTACGAGGGCCCCATCACAGATGAAGAGGCGGTCAACAGTGGGTATTCCTGGCTGGTGAGAGCCACACTCCTCCTGGGGTGATGGGTCTCACCTTCTCCAGGCTGGGCCAGTGGCGGGTGGGGAGAATAGGGGCCCTGAGTGCTTCATGCACTTTGGCTGAACACGAGCTCTGTGTGCAATCGGGGGTGGCTGAGAGCACAGGGAAGACGGGGGTGGTTGTTGCCTTCAGGGCCACTGAGCGAAAAGAGGTGGAGACGATGACCAAGGGGCATACCCATGCCCACAGCAGAAGCCATGTCCATGCAGGCAAAAGCAGTGATGGCAGAAGGAAATCATTTCTGACCAAAGGCACTTTAATTTCTCTTCCTAAAGTGCAGATCACCAAAGGGAGAAACTTCTGAGTACGTAGGTGGAAAAGACAAGTCTTGGGCCTCTGAGTCCCACAGAGCAAGCATCTTCACAGCCTTTCCATTCCCTTCCACACCCCACTGTTGTCTCCTCCAGGCCTCTGCTCCCCCCTCTTCTCCATACAATGCTCTTTTATTTCAAGACACATGGGGGAAGGGGCTGAAAAAGATACTGCATGTCCTCAAAACATAAATCTCTGTGCTAGACAAAATGTGGGCACTTGACAAAAAAACCGAAGAGCTTAAATTTACCAAAGACAGGGGATCCCATCCACTCAGCATGGGGGTGCAGCCTGCGCTCTGATGGCCACACACCCCAGTGCCTGGGGAGCTCACTGCAGACAGACAGCATAAACAGTCTAGGGACTGTAAGTATAATTTCTGTTTCCTGAGCTGTGCACACGCACACAGCCTGGACCGGGACCTCTGTCTCTGGCAGTGAGCTGGCTCTGGCTCTGAGGCTGGGGTAGGCAGCAGTCTGGCTGTGGCTTCTAACTTTAAAGAGGCTCAGCCTTGCTTCACGAGGGCTCCCCTTTTATCAGAGGACATAGAAAGTGAATAAACTAGAGTTGCTCCATGTTATGATGCTAGGACAAAGAGCCCCCCCGATTTCCAGGAGAACCTGGGAGTGAAGGGGCCTCAGATAAAGCATGGGAAAAATGGAAAAAAGTCCCTCGAAGATGGCTGCAGGGGGGCTGATGCTGAGAGGCCTGATGACTGTAGCATGCAGCCTACCAGACCACGCTCTGGGCCATGAACCAGAACCCAGGGCAGGGAAGGCACGGTCTCGGGCCTTAATGGCTCAGCAACAAGGAGGCCAGCCTGGAGTGGGCTTCGCCAGTAGTCACCTGGCAGGAGGCACTGCAGCCACAGGGCCACAGTGAGCAGCACTGAGGTGGGCGGGTGTCATGTCCCTTATGAGGGGGCCTTAGGCATGACCAGAAGGTTCGCTGAGGGGGGTTCATCGCAGCAGGGGCTTGATGACAGGACAGAGGTGAGGTGGGTCTCGTGCCTGGGGACTTACTTCCTGGCTTTCTTCCCCTTTGCCCCCTGAACCCAGGTACGTGAACTGTGCCAGGGGCAAGGAGCAGCAGAACCTGGTGGCTTTTCAGTACCACAAGCAAATATTCTACCGCACCTGCCGGGTGGTCAGGCCGGGCCACGAGCTGCTGGTCTGGTATGATGATGAGTACGGCCAGGAGCTGGGCATCAAGTGGGGCAGTGAGTGGAAGAGGGCACCTGCGACTAAGAGAGGTGGGTGCCGCTGTCCCCAGGCCCTCCAGGGAGGCTTGGTGGGCCAGCTCCGAAGTAAAATTCAGTCCGTAAGATTTCACATCAGATGCTTCAGAAATTAAGAATTCAGTTCCTAGTGCCTCTTGGGAATAATTGTTACATTCTATTTTTTGTTCTGACTTTTTATACTCCATGCAGAAGATATACAACAGCGAAGATGCAGCGGGTCAGGCAGTCCCCCAGCAAGCTCACCAAGGGCGTCTGCCTGTGGCTGAGCCCCCACTCCAGCTCCCCTCTGCCACTGCAGGCTCCTGCCGCGCCAGACAGGGCTGCAGGCACTGGAGCCCCAGACAGACAGGCTGTGGCAGCACCATCCTGAGCACTGCCGGTGACACCCCCCACAGCAGCTCCCAATGTCGGGGCCAACCTTGGAGTCCAGGCTGTGGCGCTGCGGGAAGGCCGCTCGGCGATAGCTGGCAGAGGCTCCCAGAGGAAGAGCTAGTGGGGCAGGGCAGGAGGCAGGCAGGGTGTCTAGGGAGGCTGAGCCACCGCTCAGGTGGAGGAACACCGAGGAAGAGGGAGTTGGGAGGACACAGTGGCTCAGGGCTCCCGGCCACGCTGAGGCACTGGGGCTTTCCCACAGCAAGCTGGAGCAACCGTGTTGTTCTCTACTGCACAGCGCTATGTTGTGTTCTAAGATGACAGTCGGTTTTGGAGAATGCGCTGCAGGGCAATCCCCCAGGTAACTTCACTTCCGAGGGTCGGAGAGGACCGGCATGGCTGAGGCAGGCGGGCAGGCCAGGCCACAGAGGTAAGACTGTGCGTGGACTTTTGGAACAGGACTTCTGGAGTTTTAAAACGGGTTAAGACAGAAGAAAATAAATCAAATATGAATCTCAAGGGTAAGGCTGGAAGAAGGGAATATTTTCATTTGCTGGTTTGTGGGAAAGCGGTGCCAATCACAGCCCATGTGGCAGCAGGAGCGAGTCCTTCAGTCGGCCGGGCCTGGGCCGGTGGGCGGGGCTCGCCGTGGTGGGCGAGTGCTGCTACACTCCCAGGTCCTCTCCCCTCATAAGGCACCACTGCGGGCGCGGCTGGGTGTTCTGATGTGCTGGTACTTCCCCGCGGAATGAAGCAGCTGCGGCACTGAGTCAGAGACATGGGGGCGCTGGTGTGAGGGGGTCCCAGCAGGCCCCTGCATGTAAGGAGCAGAGCTGTCTGATGCCACGTGCAGGGCTGTCGGGGCCCAGACCTGAGGCCCAGACCTGAACATCCGGGTTCTTGCCTGAAGCAGGTACTGAATGTTAGCTCCAGGGAAGGTTTCAAGTTTCCTATTGTGACGACTGAACCTTTCCCCCTGCTTGCTACTGTGGCTTGTTTGCATTGGTGGTCTCTCCTTGCTAGAGATAACGAGAGACCTCCTCTGAACCCTATATAACATTGTACACA
The DNA here is from genome assembly GCF_964194135.1 of Talpa europaea. Taxonomy (NCBI): domain Eukaryota; kingdom Metazoa; phylum Chordata; class Mammalia; order Eulipotyphla; family Talpidae; genus Talpa; species Talpa europaea. The sequence continues at coordinate 39,618 of NC_140076.1, forward strand.
TTCCTGAATAAATGAGACTGGCGATGATCCTGGCTTTGTCTCCACTCTTCACGTACCCCTGTCCCATACCAAGCCCCTGCTTCCTCCCCCGGGTACCCCGTTGATCTGCCCGGCTGGCCCGGACATTTGGTGCCCAACGTGGGGCCCGGGTACGAGGAAGAACTTACAGAGGGAGAAGACGCCCGAAAAGAAAGCTAGCTAGCTCAGGAGGAAGCCTTATCGACGTGGGACCCTGCCACGTCGTGGATAAGGTAAGCTCAGGTACAGCGTCTGAATCATGGGACAGGAAATAAGCCAGCATGAGATATATGTGAAGCAATTAAAAGTGGCACTTAGGACGCGAGGAGTCAGGGTCACAAAAAAGGATCTACTCCACTTTTTTGATTTTGTTCAAGACCTGTGTCCTTGGTTCCCTCAAGAGGGCACAATAGATCAAAAAAGGTGGGAACGGGTAGGAGATGCTTTAAATGATTTCTATGAAGCTTTTGGCCCCGAAAAAATTCCAGTGACAGCATTCTCATACTGGAATCTAATTAATGATTTAATTTCAAAAAAGGAAGCCTACCCTGATATTAAAAATACCATTTGCCAAACAGAACAACTGCTTAGAAGTGCTTCTCCCAGCACAGCAGGGGCCCCATCCCCCAATGATCGCTGTGAGGACTTAATTCCGTTTCACAGTGATGCGGAGGATGATCCATCCAAAGAAGAACAAAAAGAACCTTTAGAGAAAAATGAAAGGGCCTCTCCCGACCGGCCCAAAATAAAAAAGAAAAACAGAATTTATCCCTCTTTGAGCAAGTTTACTTTTGTAGCTACAAACCCTCCTTGCTCGTCTCAAGAAGAGGGCAGAGTTTTCCCACTGCTTAACTCCAAAAGCGAAATCAAAGTTGCTTTGCAACCTCCCCCCACTCTCGCTAAAGGGGAGGATCCTGAGGCGGGCGATGTAGATTGGAGCAACCTGGAGGAGGAGGCTGCACGTTACGATCCCCACTCTCCTCCTTATTACACGGCCGCTGTTGCCTCTGCGCCCTCACAACTCGCTGACCCTAATCTCGACCTTAAAACCAAAATCGCCCACCTTGAGGAGCGCATGCGCCTACAGGTCCGTTATCATAAACTTTCCCTTCAACTTCGACAGATTCAGTTAACTTCTTCATCCAACTCAGATCCCGCTCCGCCATTATGGGGGAGGGGTGATGCCGAGGCCACTTCAAAGCCGCCGTTAAGGGGCGGGCTTGAAGCTGACATCACCTTAAAGCCGCCATTATGGGGCGGGGTTAGCGCCGAAGCCACTTTAACTCCTCCCCTGGCTCCCGCGGCTTTGTCTGCTTTCCCGCCTCCCAAAAAGCCCTTTTCCGCGGCTTCTGTCTTTCCTGTTATTGAAGCTCCAGATGTTCAAGGCCACCTCCGCCGCTATCACCAACCACATAATTTTCAACATTTAAAGGAATTAAAAACCGCTGTTACCCAATATGGTGCTAGTGCCCCTTTCACTCTCACAATTCTTGATTCTATTGCAGAAGGGTGGCTCACTCCCCTAGATTGGAAAACTTCAGTAAAGGCTGTCCTTGACGGCGGAGATCATTTACTTTGGAGGACTAAATTTCAGGATCTCTGTACAGCCCTAACCCAGTTCTGATCTGGGGAAGGGGATCAGTATGTTTCTCTTCACAGACTCATGATACCGCCCGATGGTTGCCTGAAGGGCTTGTCAGATTTGTTACAGATTTGTTACAGCATGGTGACCGCTTCCTGGCTCATCCTCTATGCTGAGATGTTACTTTTCTCTTCGGCCTTTGCCGGCTTCAAGGATCCAGGCAAGATTGTGTCTTTGACTCAACATCTTCATGGTAAACCTTGTGAGTACAGGTGGGGCTATTTCTCTACCGCTCCTAATGGGTATGTCTCTTACATTACTTGCCCTGGCCACATCACATATTTGGTCACTGTTGCAGGCTCCAGCCGTAAGTCCCGCTATAAATGCCTCCGGACAGCTATAGGTGGCCCCTCACATGGAGGGCAGTGTACCTGCACTTCCTTTGCTGAGTCAGTACACTCCTCGTGTTACTGTTATAGAGCAACCCTGGGGTGGGGGTGGAGTCCACAAAGCCTATATGGAATTAGCTTTGGGACATCCTTTTCCCCCTAACATTACAAGACCTTTTCTCAATGCACGGCCAATAATAATAAGACTTATTATACTGCTGTTCTTATCAGGACATCCCCTGCGAGTCAGCTATAGGCCTCTACCTTGCTGACCACCTGTGGTGCCAACAAAAAGGTGGGTGACACAGTGTGCTGGGCAACTACTGCCCCTGTACATGTCACCGATGGAAGAGGTCCTCAAGACAAAGCCAGAGATCACTTTGTCAGTACAGTCTCAAAACAGCTTGCACCGCGCCTTCCCCCTGCGCTTAGCTACTGTCCACTTGCCCTTCCTGCTGAAAAACAAAAGTTGGGCATTGACTACAATACTTTTAATATCCTCAACTCTTCGTTCAATTTACTTAATTTAACAAATTCCTCACTGGCCAATAATTGTTGGCTATGTTTACAAATGGGTTTCCCTGTGCCTTTGGCCTTTCCAACAACCAATTCCTCACTTGCACCATACCGTAATTGCTCCTTCACGGTTCCCATTTTGGTTCAGCCTATCCAGTTTTTTGATACGCCGGGCGCAGTGGCGCGCGCCTGTAATCCCAGGCTACATGGGAGGCTGAGGCAGGAGGATCGCTTGATCGGCAGTTCTGGGCCACAGTCGGCCACAGTGCGCTGCACCCAGGTGCCCGCACATTCACCTCCTCAGACGTGGTGACCTCTCCGGGGGCGGGGGTACCACACACAGTTGTTGGGAGCACAGAGAAAGGCTCCTCAGGCGTTCTGGAAATAAATCACATCCATTGCCGACTAATTGGACTGGTCAATGTGTGTTGGGGTTCCTTCTACCTGACATAGACGTTGTTCCTAAAAGTGAGCCCATGCCCATTCCAACTGTTGACCATTTTTTCAGTAAAAGTAAGAGAGCAGTACACCTGATTCCCTTATTTACAGGCCTGGGTATAACTGCCGCCGTGGCCTCAGGGACAGCTGGATTAGGCATATCTCTCTCACAATATACTAAACTGTCTCAACAACTTATTAATGATGTTCATGCTCTTTCCAGTACTATTCAGGATCTTCAGGATCAGGTTGACTCCTTAGCTGAGGTAGTCCTTCAAAATCGACGGGGCCTTGATTTGCTAACAGCGGAAAAGGGGGGTATTTGCTTGGTCCTGCAGGAGAAATGCTGTTTCTACGCCAACAAATCAGGAATTGTCCGCAATAAAATCCGACAGTTACAAGATGACCTGGAAAGAAGACGCCAGGAGCTAGCTGAAAATCCACTCTGGACTGGTCTCAATGGACTCTTACCTTACCTTCTTCCCCTCATGGGTCCCCTATTAACCCTTTTGATATTGGTTGTCATGGGTCCTTGCATTTTTAACAGGATAATCTCTTTTGTAAGACAACAGATTCAGGCCCTTCAGGCAAAACCCATTCAGGTACATTACCATAAGTTGGAGATGCGAGATAAGGGAGGCTCTTACTCAGACTTATGCTCAGTCTGAAGAAATAAGACTCCCTTCCCCTGTGCGATGGACTGGTCAGCCAGTGACGGGTAAGATCGGGGGCAGACTCAAAATGGCTTGAGGTGCTAAATCGCCACACGTCTGTGACTCCTGACGACCTAAGACAGGCGCAGTCCCCGAGGGGTTTTTGTCTTTCCGCTCTCTCATTAGAAATAATAGAAAAGGAGGATCTGTCGGGGCCCAGACCTGAGGCCCAGACCTGAACATCCGGGTTCTTGCCTGAAGCAGGTACTGAATGTTAGCTCCAGGGAAGGTTTCAAGTTTCCTATTGTGACGACTGAACCTTTCCCCCTGCTTGCTACTGTGGCTTGTTTGCATTGGTGGTCTCTCCTTGCTAGAGATAATGAGAGACCTCCTCCTCTGAACCCTATATAACATTGTACACATTCCTGAATAAATGAGACTGGCGATGATCCTGGCTTTGTCTCCACTCCTCGCGTACCCCTGTCCCATACCAAGCCCCTGCTTCCTCCCCCGGGTACCCCGTTGATCTGCCCGGCTGGCCCGGACACAGGGCCCTGGCCTGGAGATAGGTAAACAAGGCCTTCGATGGGGGCTTTCTGGATTCTGAAGATTTAAGTAAGTAAAGGAAGAATGGAAAATAGACCATCAAGGAACACTTGGTAGGAGACAAAGCTTCAGAATAACCGGGGGCTCTTCGGGAGACCAGGCCTAGGGCCCAGGTGACCCGGTCAACATGAATCTCAGCAAACACTCCTTCTTTCAGCAGAACCAAAGCCAGGGATCCACCCATGTCCCTCCTGCTCGCTGGCCTTCTCCACTGAGAAATTCCTCAACCAACATGTGTGACACCATCATCCCGCCCAGACCTTCCCAGCAACATCTGTGAGCAAACACCTCCCATCAGAGGATCCCTGCCCCGGTCATCAGAATCAGCAGCTGGCACATTCTGGTCCCCACAGCGGGAATGACAAACTTGAAAGTCAAGAGGTCAAAGAAAGGCCCAGATCTTTGCTTAAAAGGATAAGGCAGAAGGTTTCAAAGGCCTTTTTCAACCTGCCAACAGGGCAAAAATGGAGCTCTAGGGAGCATGAGAGAGAGGGGTGGAGGAAGAGCCAAGCCCAGGCCAGAAAGAGAATCCAAAGGACACAGGCAAATTATTCACTGGGGTAGGATTGTCAATAACTACAACAGGCGAGTATGGAGAAGTGGGCAAGGCATTAGCATGGGGGTGCAGCCTGCGCTCCGATGGCCACACGCCACAGTGCCTGGGGAGCTCACTGCAGGCAGACAATAAACAGTCTAGGGACTGTAAGTATAATTTCCCTGTTTCTTGAGCTGTGCACACGCACACAGCCTGGACCGGGACCTCTGTCTCTGGCCATGAGCTGGCATTGGCTCTAAGGCTGGGGTGGGCAGCAGTCTGGCCATGGCAGTCACACCTCATCATACCCCAGAAGCCACACAGGGTAGAAGCCCTGTGTCTGCAGGGAGTGTGGGGGAGGCTTCAGTCGTAAGTCACACCTCATCACACCCCAGAGGACACACAGGGGAGAAGCCCTGAGTCTGCAGGGAGTGTGGGCAAGGCTTCAGCCGTAAGTCACACCTCATCACACCCCAGAGCACACACAGGGGAGAAGCCCTATGTCTTTAGGGAGTGTGGTTGAGGCTTTAGCAGTAAGTCACATCTCATCACACCCCAGAGGCCACACAGGGGAGAAGCCCTGTGTCTGCAGGGAGTGTGGGCGAGGCTTCCATCATAAGTCACACCTCATCACACCCCAGAGGACACACAGGAGAGAAGCCCTATGTCTGCAGGAAGTGTGGGTGAGGCTTCAGTGATAGATCTATCCTCATTACACCCCAGAGGACACACACAAGGGAGAAGCCATGTGTCTGCAGGGAGTGTGTGCGAGGCTTCAGTCGTAAGTCACACCTCATCACACCCCAGAGGACACACAGGGGAGAAGCCCTGTGTCTGCAGGGAGTGTGTGCGAGGCTTCAGTCGTAAGTCACACCTCATCACACCCCAGAGGACACACAGGGGAGAAGCCCTGTGTCTGCAGGGAGTGTGGGAGAAGCTTCAATCATAAGTCACACCTCATCACACACCAGAGGACACACAGGGGAGAAGCCGTGTGTCCGCAGGGAGTGTGCACAAGGCTTCAGTCAGAAGTCACACCTTATCACACCCCAAAGAACACACAGGAAAGAAGCCCTGTGTCTGCAGGGAGTGTGGGAGAAGCTTCAGTGATAGATCTATCCTCATCAGACCCCAGAGGACACACATAGGGGACAAGCCGTGTGTCTGCTGGGTGTGTGGGCGAGGCTTCAGTCATAAGTCACACCTCATCATACACCAGAGGACACACACAGGGGAGAAGCCCTGTGTCTGCAGGGAGTGTGGGCGAGGCTTCCATCATAAGTCACACCTCATCACACCCCAGAGGACACACAGGAGAGAAGCCCTATGTCTGCAGGAAGTGTGGGTGAGGCTTCAGTGATAGATCTATCCTCATTACACCCCAGAGGACACACACAAGGGAGAAGCCATGTGTCTGCAAGGAGTGTGTGCGAGGCTTCAGTCATAAGTCACACCTCATCATACACCAGAGGACACACACAGGGGAGAAGCCCTGTGTCTGCAGGGAGTGTGTGCGAGGCTTCAGTCGTAAGTCACACCTCATCACACCCCAGAGGACACACAGGGGAGAAGCCCTGTGTCTGCAGGGAGTGTGGGAGAAGCTTCAATCATAAGTCACACCTCATCACACACCAGAGGACACACAGGGGAGAAGCCGTGTGTCTGCAGGGAGTGTGCACAAGGCTTCAGTCAGAAGTCACACCTTATCACACCCCAAAGAACACACAGGAAAGAAGCCCTGTGTCTGCAGGGAGTGTGGGAGAAGCTTCAGTGATAGATCTATCCTCATCAGACCCCAGAGGACACACATAGGGGACAAGCCGTGTGTCTGCTGGGTGTGTGGGTGAGGCTTCAGTCATAAGTCACACCTCATCATACACCAGAGAACACACAGGGGAGAAACCCTGTGTCTGTAGCAGGGTGAGTCAGTCATTATCAGTGAATCACATCTCAGCAGCCACAGAGGACAAAACCAGCCACCACTTATTCTGCACTTCCTCTGGGGTTGGGGGTGGGGGCTTCAGAGGAAGTCTACTGACCGATCCACTCCCCACATGCTTAGTGGGGTCAGAAACCAACTGAACAAACCTCCACTCTCAAGACAAGAGATGAGGACACACAGGTACTTGAGTAGCATGACCGTCCCCTCCATGGTTTTGTCTGTTTTGTCGTCTTTGCTCTAGTAAATTTTGTCTCCGTACAAATCTGACCCAGATCACGTACCTCATTGGTCCTTGAAAACAGAGAGGATCAGGAGGGCCATGGAAAACTCACTCTCACCCAACCCCTGGCAAGGTGTCTATCTGGAATCAGACTAAGTAGGTAACTGGAGAATCGGTTGCTGGGCCCAGGGAGAGCAATCCAGGACTGAGACTCCCGGGGAGAAAAGTCCCTGTCCAGAGGAAAGTGGGGCCTTTTCTCTTGAAAGAGCCCTTGCCTCTGCAGACACCCTGCTCCCTCCCTCTGGGGCCTCTCCAGCTCCTGCCTCTGCAGCCTGGGGTGAAGCCCTGGTGTGTGGTGTGCTGTGCCTCCCTCCTGCCCCTCAGGGTCCGCATTGTGGGGCTCCGCATTGTGGGGCTCTGCACATGGACTCTGGACCCAAGCTGAGCCCTGCCCTGAGGAGGACAGGACACTCCAGCTCTGCTGTCCCGTTTGTAGCTATTCGAGGGGGTGATGGCCAGTCTCTTCAACAGCACGGCCACAGCGGGTGGCTGGCAGTGCAGGCCACCCCGCCTTGTCCTCTCCCTGCAAAGCGCTCAGTGCCCACTTGCAGGCGGTCATCGCTGGTCAAGGGAGGGGTGGGGCCTGGGGGCCAAATGCATTGGGGGGCCGACACCCCACGCTCTGACTCGACTCCCCTGGGGCGGAGGCGTGAGGTCAGGGATGCGCCTCCTCCCAGGCCACTGCCCTTCCACGGGGGTGCGAGGGCGACCTCACAACCCCTCGACTGGGCGGGCCGTGGAACCCCGTACGGGGACCCCCGCCTGCTGCGACCGACCGCCGGGGCGCGGGTCCTCCCGGCCGGCGCGCGCGGAGACCAACCCGCACGCAGCGCCCGCCCCGAAGGCCCCGGGGGTCCCAGCCCGCTCCCGGGGTCCCGGCGCCGCCCTCGCGGCCGCACCCCGCCCTCGGGCCGCCCTCCCGCCTCGCCGGCGTCCACGCCCCACGCCGCGGTCACCTGCTTCCTGCGCGGGTCGGAAGGAGGGCGCCGGCGCTGCCCGCGAGGAGAGGACCGCGCCCCGCGGCCCGCGGCCCCCACAGCCGGGCTGGCGGGCGGGGCTCCTTGGTGGGCGGATCTCAAGCGGTGGGCGGGGCTCGAGTGGTGGGCGGGGCTCCTTGGTGGGCGGGGCTCGAGTGCTGGGCGGGGCTCGAGTGGTGGGCGGGGCTTGGAGCGTGGGGGCCGCAGCGGCCCGCGGGGTCCAGCCGGCCGTGGGCCCGGCGCGGGGACCCCACACTCCAGCTCCCAGGACGGACGCGAGCCCCGCAAGGCCGCGCAGTCCCGGGCGCAGCGGGCGAGAGCGGCTCCCCGCGCCGGGCTCCCCGGGCCCGAGGCTCCCAGCGGGCGCGGCCGGGGCTGGGGGTCCGGCCGCCCCGACGGCCCGTCCCGGCTCTGGAGCGCGGCGGCTCCGGGCCGCGGGGTGCCGAGGGCGGCCTGAGCGCTGGGCCGGGTGCGCTTTCCCCGCCTCCGGGACCCAGGGGCCGGGCCCGCAGGGAGAGGAGCGCCCCGCGGCCCCGCCGCACACGGGACGCCCCGGGGCCTCTGGCCAGTGCGGGGCGCCGGGGGGCCGCGCCGGCCTTGTGGCGGTTTCCTTGAGACGCTTCGGCCCCTTTAGAACACGCAGAGCGGGTGCGGGGGGCTCGGAGAGCAAGAGCCCCCCGGCCCCACCCTAACCCTAACCCGCTGGGGGGGACGGAGCCGGCCCTTTCGTAGCTCCAGGCCCGGCCCGGCTGGAGAAAAGCCTCCAGGCTCCCCAGCCCCGTGCGCGCCCCGCCGTGGGCGCTCCTCTCCCGCCTGGGCCTCGAGAGCCAGGGACAGATGGGGGGTGTTGGGGGGGCTGCCCCCTCTTGGGGTCGGCAGCCTGAGGGTGGGGGGGGTGTCGGGCGAGTGCGCAGGCGCAGCGGGGCCCCCGGGGCCACGCCCAGGTCCGCCACCCCGCCCCATACGCCCGCCGCACGGTGCCGGCCCCCACCCACTCGTGGGGAGCCCCAGAGCCCACGTGTCCTCCAAGGAGAGTCCAGGGAGAGGTCAGGGAGCCGCAGGGCCCCGTTCCCGAAAGGCCACTCCGCAGATCGCGGCTCCCGGGACGCACTGAGCGCACTGGGGGACGCGGGGGCGTCTGTCCGGGGCTGACCCTTCAGCGCGTCCTGCGGGGAGACGCGGCCCCTGGGCTCTGCGAGAGCACAGCATGTGGGGGTTCCTGTCTGCCGGAGACCAGCTCCGGGGAACGGGGCTGAGAAGAGGGCTCCGAGGGAACCGAGGAGTAAAGGAAAGACAGACACTGAGTAGGGTGGAGGAGACGCGGGGCTCAGGGGACACTGGGCCTCCTTTCCAGGCTCAAGCATCCCAAGTGCCCGGGGGGCCACTCGTGTTGATTGAACAAACCGCCCCCCCCCCAACTAGACCACGAATCATCCTCGGCATTTTGTTTGATCCGGGAGTACATCCAGGTCCTGGTAATTGGGGATCTTCTGCTCCCACTGTAACCTGGCCTGCCTCTCAGTCCTAGCTTTGCTGACACAGGAAAGGACATCATGGCCTGGACATGGGCCAGTCTCCTAGCCCGTGATGACCAATCTTCCCATCACGACCCTGACCTTCATCTCGTCCCAGCATGTCAGCCCTTCAGGGTCTCCAATATCTGTCTCTCAGGGATGTCAAGGATCCCTTCCCTCCCTTGCGCTACCCAGAACGTCCAGCCCCACACACAACAGAGCAGGAGCCATCAGCTCCAGCCTTGCCCGTCTCAGGAGGCCCCTTCCAGAGGGTGCCCCCTGAGCCCACGGATGTTGGCTGTGCCTTTTGTAGGATGCCCTGTGTCCTGCGGAGCAAACTCTGTGGATGGAAGGATGGATGGATGTCTAACTCTCCATCCAAGATGGCAGGTTTATTCTAAGGAGAGAGCGGGGAGGACAGGATGCCAGCTCGAGCACCAGCACACTGAGAGCGCTGTCCCTGACTGCGACTGGCTCATGAAAAGAGATGACCAACTTCCCAGTAACAGGAGGAGCCACCGGAAGGAGAAGCCACCTCCCCCACTGCGCAGAGGCCAGAGGCTGGCTTGGAGACACACCTGCCTGGGCACCAGCGGGTAGAAGGGCTGCTCGGAAGAAACATTTTTTCTTGCTTGGGGGCCCTAAATCTGTCCTTGACTTCGAGGGTACCAGGAGTTTCCCCCAAACAAGGGAAGGGTAGTCTCTGTTTGGCCATCCATTCAGCCACCCCAGGTGGATTCAAGCCATGGCCATGACCACGGGCCTGTGCTTTCCTTCCTTTGTCCCAGGACAGTACGTGCTGGCTTCTGTCACCTCTTGGTTGCTTGGTTTGGGCTCCATCCACCTTCCCTGGCATGTTAACATGTGCCGAGACATGTTTGAAGACAATCATGAGGCATGTCAGCTGGGCTGTCCTCATCACCCATGCAGTGTCTGTATCCCACACTTGTCCTGACGGACCCCACGCTGACCCTCCTCCCTCCCCATGTCATCTCGGGGTCTGTGGCCTCTGCCCAAAGGAGTCCCAGGGCATGAGGCAGCTTCAGGGACAGCACAGCAGGGACTTTGGGACAGGGAAGGGAGGCAGCTGAGAACAGGGCAGAGACACTCAGGAGGGCTGAGAATGGCGGTCACTCTCGGGAAACCTGAGCCAGGGGAGGTACAGAGAGAAACTCTGAGAGAAGAGCCGGGGAGTCCGCACCTCTGCTGGAGGAGGACCTCCACGGAGACAAAGAGCCAGTCCCACAATCAGATGATGAGATTTCAGAATAGAGGGCGAGACTCAGGCCCACGACGGCCTCCTCGCCCCTCCTGAGCACAGCGTCCCTGGCAGTCCTGACTTTCTTCCTTGGAATAAATGGTTCTTTACTTTCTGAGAAAAGTTTCTGTCTCTGCTGATTTTTCGTGGGACGAGACCCTGTGGTGGCTCAAGGATTAAAGGAACAGCACACAGCGGGGATGCAGGGGGTGACTGTGGCCGAGGCCCCTTCCCCCTGAGGAAACCCAGCCTAGCCTTGCAGAGGCTGGACGCGACGCCTTGCTGCCCCGTGTGGAGAGTGTGTCCCCTCACAGGCCAGGACGGCATGCCAAGGGAGGCGAGGGTTTGAAGCCGCGCAGCAGCCCCTCTCTGCTCTTCCAGCTGTTTCGATGGAACGCGGGTGACTTTAAAGAAAAGCACCTGGAGGCCTCGGCCGAGGCGCTGCATTTTGGGCAGGACGTCTGAGTGGCGCGGGGGGGGGTTCCACGCGACAAGAGGACACCGAGGCCCGTGAAGAGCCGGCCCGGCTGCGACCCACGAGCTCCCACGGGCGGGGGAACCCACCGGGAAGGACGTGTGTTCGAGTATCTGGGAACCGGACCCCGCCCACTGGCGCCTGTGCGTCCCCCGCACGGCCCGGGTCCCCCGCGGGCAGATCTCGGAGGACGCGGGGCTGGCGGACGTGGCCGCCCTGCCGAGGGCCAGGTCGCGGGCTGGGCGCCGAGGGGCCGCCCGCACGTCCACCCGGGGAGGGCGGCCACCGCCGGCCCCACGCTCAGACCCGCGGTCCGGTCCCGGCGGGGCCTCCCTTCCCGGGGGCCCTAAAGCGGCGGGGGGGGGGCCCCGCTTCGCCGGCTCCGGGACAGTCCCCGCAGAACTCGGAGACCCCGCCACGCCCCCGCCACGCCCCGCCCCGCCCCGCTCCCCCCGGACTCCGGCCCGGCGCGCCCCGAGCGTCAGGGCGGCGAGATCCCGCGAGATCAGGCCGCGCCCGCGAGACTTGCACGCTGGACCCCGCGAGGCCTCCCGCCGACCCCGCGCCGGCGCCACCATCTTGGCCGGCCCCGCGGCCCTGGGCAGAGAGGGCTCGGGCCCGCTGCGGCGGGCTTTGCGGGCTGGACATGGTGCCTGCGGCCGGACTGGACGCAAGACTTCCCTCCCGAGTTCTCGGGAGTGGGCCTCCGCCATCGTGGCGAGCCCCGCGGCCCTGGGGCGAGACCCCGCAAAGTCGCCGGCTCCCTGCCGTTGCACTCCCTCCACTTGGCGAGCCCGGCGGCCAGTCCCTGAGGTGGCGGCTCAGCCGGACTCTCGGCCTGCGGGCCCTGAGTGCGCGCCGGGCGTAGCTGCTACAGGGCAACCCCGATAAAGCGGGCTGCCCGACTGTGGCCCCCGCCCTCGCTTAAAGGGGACTCACTGCAGGCGCCCCAAGGGCCCACGAAGGGCCGTTCACAGGGCAGGGGGAGGAGGAAACGGCCAGCGCGGAGGAAGGAGGGAGATGAAGCCTTGAATGCGTCCTACCCGCTCCGCCGACCTGGAACCCCAGCGCCCGGGGGCCGAGGGCAGCGCCGGGCGCCCAGCCCCGCCGACTGGCTGGTTTCGGGGACGCGCGGAGAAGATGGCCGCCGGCGCCGCCCTCGGGCTCCTGGAACTGTAGTCCCAGCGTCCAGGCGGCGGGGGCGGCCTCCGCCAAGCCTGTGTGGCGGTGGCGCCGGACGCCCTTTCCCCCAACACAGCCGCGGATCGAGCTGGTCTCGGGCTGGCGGGCCGCCGGCCGCCGCCCAGACCCGGTGCGGCCCGCCCGCGCAGCCGTCCTGGCCCGTCAGCCCGCGCGCCCGAGTCCGCGGCTGTCCCAGGCGTCCGGGCGGGCCCGGGGCTGTGGCGCGGCCTCCACGCCGGGGTCTCTGCGCGGCCGCCCCGGCGGGCCGCGGGCACCTGCCCCGCCCTGCGGCGGCGGGAAGCGGCGGCGGCTCCGCGCGGGCTCCCGCCCCGTCAGCCCTTCTCCCGCCCCCCCCCCCGTCCCGGCTCCTCTCGGGCCGCACCGCCCTCCGCCGCCGCCAGGGGGCGCCGCGGCCCGGCCGCCTCTGCCCAGCCCTTTCCCGGGCCCCAGACGCTCCCACCGGCGGTGCCCGCGGCCTGAGCGGCGATCGGGGCGGCGTGGGGGGACGCCCGCACGGCAGCGTCGGGTCCGGTCGCCGCGGGGCCGCAGGGCCGAGGAGCCCGGGAAGCGGCGCGGACAGAGTGGGGCGGGGCGGGGGCGCGCTCGCCCGCGCTGAGCTGCCCGCTGCCGGGGGGCTCGGGGCCAAAGCCGACAGAATGAGGCTCCGGGGAGCAGGAAATCCACCCGCGCCCCGCGCCCCGCGCCCCGCGCCCCGCGCCGGAAGGGACCCGGACCCAGAACGAAGACGAGCAGGGAGCGATTCGGGAAGGCCCAGAAGGGAGGCAGCAGGGAGCGGGGTCTCTCAGCAGCGACCACAGCGGCTGCGGGAAGGAGGAGCTGCGGGACAGCAGGCGAGGGAGGAGCTGCCGGGTGGGGGCTCACAGGGCGACGGGCCAAAGCGGAAAAGAATGAGGCCTCACGGGGGCTGGTCCTCCACCCTCGGCCCCACCCCCACGCCCAGAAGCTGAACAGGAGTCCAGGGGCAGCGGGGCAGCCAAGGAGAACTTGACCACAGCCAGTGCGAGCTTGGAGGGCCCGGGGGAGGCCCAGCAGCGAGGCAGGAGGGAGACGGAGCAGGGGGAGGGAGTGCGTCAAAGCTTTGAAGAGGGCGGCTGGACCCAGCGAAATGTCACCCGGAAGAGCTGAATCCTGGACTCTCGCTCATTGCTGACCGTGTCCATTCCTACCGCCCTTCTGCGGGGAGCTGGGAATTGACGGTTTTGGCTACAAACAGTCTGAATCCTCTCATCACCCACCCCACCACCACCACCACACACACCTCTGGCCTACCTTCTAGCTCCTGTATGCATAAATGAATAAATCTTTTTTAAAAAATCTTGATTTGTGAAAATGTCCTCCGGCTCTTAATTTACAGGGAGAAATGATTGGAAACCATCTCAATGAAAACCCAAGGAAACAGTCCACCATATCTCACAGATACATCAAATGTGACCATGTTCAGTGAAGAAAGTGGAAGATAAAACTCTCGAGATAGTGTTATTCCAGCATGGATAGAAAACATGAGTGAACTCACCTAGTGTGCATGTGGACTAGAATGGACGTGGCGTCCAGTGCAACATCATACAGCAGTGATGGCAGGAGGCTCTAGCTGCAGCCAATCCTGGGGATCACCTTGCCCCACATCTTCTTGAAAGAGTCTAGATAAAAATGAACCAAATAGGACTGATTTCTATTCCACATACCACACAAAATGAAAATCATGCTTTCATGCTACACTTCATAATACGCCATCATGTGAGAACGTCCTTAAGAGCATGGGGAATCGTTATTGTAAAAGTCACCTATTGGTGCATACTCAGAGAGGAAGATGAGGACATGTGATGGTATGTTTCTTCCCCAGTTCATGGGAGTTCATGTTGTGATTCTGAAACTCTACATGGATACGAACTGCCCTTATACACGGGTGTTCTAGGTCACAATTCAAAATAATGGAAATCACCGGGAAGAGAGCTAACTCATAAAAGTGTTTCTCTTTAGATGAAAAATCTTTGTTGACCATTGGTCATTTTATTTTAATCTACAGTTGAAATTTCCTAGAATGTACACAGCTCTCTCTCAGAAGAACCAGTCGACTCAAGATAATGAAAAATTCACCAGTGCACTTATATCCCCAATGCTTGGCAGGTAAAAAAGAACCAGGAAAATGACTTTTAAAGTGAATCACTCCATTGTGGTCACAGCAAAACTACTTTTAAGGGTGAAACTATGGCCTTCTTGCCAGTCAGGCAGGTGTGGGCAGAGCAGCTTCACTTGGAGTGAATGTCAAGGTCACCTCATTGATGGTAGTGAGGGGGTTTGGGTTTCTGGCCTGAACCTAGGCTCCTGCTCATTCGTAAATCCAGACAAACACATTTTGCCTTTTAAAAAAAAAATTATCAATGTATTCTGCTTAACCCACAAGCTTTATATTACTTTGATTTAGTGGGAAAAGAAGTGACACTAAGACCCTTCCAGCTTTTCAGTACAAGAGTTCTGAAAGCTGTACATACCTATGGAATGAAATGGCCAAATGATGAATGGAGCCATGACTTTTCATAAAACAAGATTTGAAGTAACAGAGATCTTTCCTCTGCCTAGTTCATTGCCTTTACCAAAAAACAAACCACAAAAAGGAATACAACAGAATACGGCCTCCCTCCCTGGTGGGGCAAGGGGTTAAGATGCAACCTATGAAGTTGTCCACAGTCACTGCAGTGGGAGTTCCATCCCCGGCCAGGGAGCTACCCACATGGTGCAGCAGACCTCTCCTGTCTCACCCCCTGCTCCCCTCAGC
This sequence comes from Talpa europaea, assembly GCF_964194135.1. Classification (NCBI taxonomy): domain Eukaryota; kingdom Metazoa; phylum Chordata; class Mammalia; order Eulipotyphla; family Talpidae; genus Talpa; species Talpa europaea. Next base: position 54,777 of record NC_140076.1, read on the forward strand.
AGTGTATTTCAGTCTGCCTGTTCTGTTCCTCGCTCTGTCTCTGGTGAATCCTCTTACCCCCCACACCTCTGCCCTGTACCCCAGTTCTTATATGCATAAATAAATCTTTAAAAAAAATAGGGGGCCTCCCTGGTGGCCCAAGGGGCTAAGATGCAACCTATGAAGCTACCTGCAGACACTGAAGCACGAGTTCGATCCCCGGCCAGGGAGCAACCCACATGGCGCAGAAGACCCCTCCTGACTCGCCCGCTGCTCCCCTCAGCAGTGTATTTCAGTGGATCTGCCTGTTCTGTTCCCCACTTTGTCTTTGGTGAATCCTCTCACCTCCCACACCTCTGGTCTGTACCCCAGTATGCATAAATAAATAAATCTTGTATGCATAAATAAATAAATCTTTAAAAAAAAAAAACAGGACAGAATAGAATGAAAATTCCTGTGTTGTAGATCAACTCGCCCCACATTAGTAGCCATCCCCAGGGTCCTGCCAGATAGCCCCCTGTCCTTTTCTGTCTCCTCCTAGAGCTCAGATCCTGATGATGGTAGCAGAGATTCAGCCACAGCCATGGTGGCGAAGGGAGAGGTGCAGGGTGTGGGGAGCGGAGAACAGGGAGAGGTGGCTGAGACATGTGTCCTAAGCCTTGAAGAAAATTGCTGGAAGGAGTGAAAGGCAAGAGGAGGATGAGAAGAACTCTGGACTCTCGCTCATCCCTGACTACAACGCATCAACTCCTACCGCTCTTCTGCAGGGGCGGGGGAGTTGGGAATACGGAGCTTTCCTTGTCAATGGAAAGAACCCTTCTCCTTTGGAAATAGGAATTCCGGAAGTGCTTGCGACACACCTAAGAATTGATGTGTCCAAATGCTACGCGGGCCTGGAGAGGGACAAATCGTCGATAACAATCTCCAGGAGGATCCCAGGGAATGGATCCATCCATCACCACAGATCCAGCCCAGGAAGACACCGTGTGTGTGTGTGTGTGTGTGTGTGTGTGTGTGTGTGTGTGTGTGTGTGAGAGAGAGAGAGAGAGAGAGAGAGAAGTCTCAGGTGAGATTTGGTGATGAAGTGTATGCGTGGGCAAACAGGTGGGAGGAGAAGTGATGTTGTGTATGTTGGAGAGACAAGGTGAGAAATGAGAAACTGCCTGCCGATGTGTGCTAGCGAGACTCCCCCGGTGCACTCCCTGACTTACCCAGCTGCAAGACCCCTGAGAAAACACTACTTAGAAAATGCCGCTCCAGATAGGAAAATTAATGTGCTGCCAGGAGGAAACAGGAAATACCTGAATTTGGTGTTGTACAATGGAGATTCCACAAGAGGGAAAAACACAAAAAGATGCTGCTAACGTGACAAACTTTGTCTTTAATTTGACCAATACACGTTTGACAAAATAGAATAAAGTAGCCCATTGACGGGCACAAGGTATTTACAGTAACAGCTGTGAAAACAAAATTGACGTATTTTCAAGCAAGTGTCTATTTATAAAGTTTCCTGTTGTGAATATGGAAGACTTCCTGCTCCTACTCATGCCCTGGCCAGACATCCCAACGGTGGGGGTGTGGGGGCGCACATAAGGCCCAGGAGCAGGAGGTATGGGCTCTAAAACACCTGGCAACTGAGAATCATCTATTGGCATGAGCTCCGGGGCAAGAGAAGGGCCGGATTCTGGGGTAAGACAGAGAATGGAAGACTCCTAAGGAAACATCTAAGTACAAGACCTGACGTCACACTTATCTTTGCCAGTTTCCTTAGAGAAGGCTGGACTCTTATTTTTTTTTTTAACTTACTCAATTTTCCCCTTTTGTGGCCTCCCCTGGTGGCACAGGCAGTTGAGCGCAGCACTGTGAAGCTGTCCACAGCCTCTGCAGTACCGGTTCAATCCCGGCCGGCCGTCAAGGGTTCCACATGGCGCGACAGACCTCTCCTGTCGTGCCTGCTGCTTCCCTCAGCAGTGTATTTTGTCAGCGCACCTGTTCTGTTCCCTGCTCTGTCTCTGGTGAATCCTCTCACCCTCCCGTGCATCTGACCCGTACCCCGGTTCTTGTATAAATACATAAATAAATAAATAAATAAATCTTTAAAAAATATTTTCCCCTTTTGCAAAAAAAACACTAACCCCAAGACTCCCATTTTCCATGACATAAAAGCTAATAAACATCTAGAAACAGCTCAAGATTTACAAACTTATTTTATATCCAAAAGAAACTTTAAAGTAACTATTTTTAAAGATTTATTTATTTATGCATACAAGAACTGGGGTGCAGACCAAAGGTGCAGGGGTGAGAGGACTCACCAGAGACAGAGTGGGGAGCAGAACAGGTGGATTAACTGAAACACACTGCTGAGGGGAGCAGTGGGGAGACAGAAGAGAGGTCTCCTGCACCATGTGGGCAGCTCCCTGGGATCGAACTCCCATGCTGCAGTGGCTGTGGATAGCTTCATAGTGCTGAGTCTTAACCCCTGTGCCACCAGGGAGGCCCTAAAATAACTTTTATAATCTGAAAATACACATGAGTAAAATTTCTCAAATTTTTCTCTCCTAATTCTTAAACACTCCAACTAATAATTTCCATTGTCTGAAATTACTTCCATAACAAGATACACTTTAAAATACAGCACCATGGTCTCCCAGGTGGCACAAGGGGTTAAGCACAGCACTGTAAAGCTATCCACAGCCTCTGCAGCACAAGCTTGATCCCCAGCCAGGGAGCTGCCCACATGGCGCAGCAGACCTCTCCTGTCTCCCTGCCGCTCCTCTCAGCAGTGTATTTCAGTAGATCTGCCTGTTCTGTTCCTTGCTCTGTCTCTGGTGAGTCCTTTCACCACCCCCCACCCCCGCACCTCTGGCCTGTACCCCAGTTCTTGTATGAAAAAAAATAAATAAATTTTTAAATAAAACAAAATCGAGCACCACTTGCTCTTGTTAAAGGGAATGCCCACCTCCTCCATAATATTCAAAGACACAACATGAGAGACTGTATCCAAGTGGAAAAGAATTTGAATTTACTGAATTACATAAACAAAGCCCATAAAAAAATAACCTGTTTCCTTGTAACACTACTGAGACATGCAGGCAGCCAAACATATCAACATCTATGATCCAACAAGACTAGTGAACTAACTCTACCTTCGACAAATGGCTTCCACGGGCCTTTGCAGAGCAGCCGCATTCCAAGCTCAGATCTGCTGCTCCTCCACTGGTGGCTCAGGAGCTTCCATCAGCTTATCTTCCTCTTCATTGTGCCAGCTTTGACAATGAGTCTTGATTCAAAATTACAACATGGACATTTAAGTAAACTTTGCCATGGGCTGCTACAGGATTTTTGAGTAGAGATTCCAAAAGAAAAGCCTTGCCACAAATGGTGTAAGGACTGTGGACATTATGCTTATTTACTAAGTGATGCAAAACAGCGCCCTTTTTCATTGCACGACAGCAGCAGATTTTGCAATAATACTTCCACGTTTCATGTATTTTGAAATCTCCTCTTCAGAGATAAAAGTCTCTTTTTCTTCAGTAAATTGTAGTACATTTTTGGAGTGCTCTAAGGTAGCCATATCCATCTTGCTCTCTACTAATATCAATAGATTCCAAATTCACCTGTTCTTGGTCACTACTTGACTCTTTTTTTTTTTAAGATTTCTTTATTTATGCATACAAGAACTGGGGTACAGGTCAGAGGTGTGGGGGGTGAGAGGATTCACCAGAGACAGAGTGGGAAACAGAACAGACAGATGAACCGAAGACACTGCTGAGGGGAGCAGTGGGGAAACAGGAGAGGTCTGCTGCGCCATGTGGGTAGCTCCCTGGCCAGGGATTGAACGTGTGCTGCAGTGGCTGAGAATAGCTTCACAGTTTGCATCTTAACCCCCTGTGCACCAGGGAGGTCCCACTACTTGACTCTTGACCCTTCATATCTATCACATACAAATCTGTGTTCATAAACTCATTGCTACTCAGCTCAGCACCTGAGTTTTCTTGGTTGTCTTACAGTTGAGAGGTCAACTCTAAGTACGTGGGGTCAAGTACAGGTCTGAGGTCATGGAGAGAGGACAGGGGTCAAGAAGAGGTCAACCCTCAGTTCTCCGGGTCATGAAGAAGTTAGGGCTCAAGGAGAGGTCAACCCTAAATACTTGGGGTCAAGAGTGCAGCATAGAATTCAGTGAATTCAGAGTCACGCTTTCCTAGTCACTCGGGGTCGTGAAGAGATAAGTGAGTTCACAGAGAGATCAAATATAGGAATTAAGTCAGAAAATTAAGTTAGGGTTAGGGTAGGGGGTCAAGGTTAGGGCTAGGGGTCAAGGTTAGGGTCAGGGTTCATGGTTGGGGTTAGGGTCAGGGTTACTCAATCTGTACACACCCTCCCACACCCATTTACAAACGCAAACACACAATCACTTAATGCATTACTCGCCTAGGCTCACACACACATATCAGAACTTCATTGCACATCTAGACACACTTTCACAGACAGTGCTTCACACAGGTGACTAGACAATCCTGACTCTGAACTCACTGACATCTTCATGACCCCTTGTGTTTAGGCTTGATCTCTCTGTCTACCATACCTGTATGTAATTAACCATCAGACCCTTTCAAATATCTCTCTCTCTGATTTATCCCCTCACACCACACACTAACCCACTCTAACCCCAACCCCAACCGCCACCCTCACCCTCTGACTCGCACCCTAACCCATTACCCATATTACACTTATGCCAAAGCCAAAGACAGTGAATTAAAAAAGAAAATTATAGACCAGTATCTCTGATGAGCATAGATGCAAAAACATTCTACAAAGTCCTAGCAAACTGAATACAGCAACATATAAAGAAAACCATCCACCACAATCAAGCAGTTTCACCCCAGGGATGCGAGGCTGGTCCTACACATGCAAATCAATCAGTGGTCGCCAGAGCAACGCAAACCAAGACAGCAACCACGGGAGCATCTGGCTAGATGCCCAAAGGCATGACAAGCTCCAACATCAATTTGTGATCACGAAACACTCAACAAATGGGAGTAATGGAATTTATCTAAACATCGTAAAGACCACATATAACAAACCCACAGCCCACGTCACATCAGTGGTGAAAAGCTGGAAGCATTTGCCCTGGAAATAGGAGCAAAACAGGGCCCACCATTACCGCTGTGCGTCAACAGAGCCCCGGACGAAACAGCCAGAGCAAGCAGGCACTAAAAAGACACAAATCCAACTCAGAAACGGTCACTATTTATACATGACATGTAGATACACTTGGACAAACTGAAAGATTCTACCAAAAAAAACTTTCAGAAATAACAAATGAGGACGGTAAAATGGCAGGACACAAAATCAGTTCACAAAAATCAGTGCATTCCTATGTGCAGCAACGTATCCAAGGAAGGGAAACAAAGAAGACCATCCCACTTACAATCACACCAGAGCAAATGAGATTCCTGGGAGTAAACGTTACTAAGGAGGGGAAGGCCCTGTATATTGAAAACTGAAATTCTGTTAAAGGAAATAAAAGAGAACACAGAGAAATGGGAAGATGTCCTGTGTCCACGTCATTGAGAAGGCCGCACTGCCCAACGTGGGTCACAGTCAGTGCAACACAAATTCCTTTTTTCTTTCAAAGATTTGTTTTATTTATTTATGCACACAAGAGCTGGGGTGCAGGCCAGAGGTGTGGGGGGTGAGAGGACTCCCCAGAGACAGAGTGGGGAGCAGAACAGGTGGATCTGCTGCTGAGGGGAACAACGGGGAGACAGGAGGGGGCTGCTTATGTGGACAGACCCTGGGGATCCTGCTGGGGATCAGGATCAGGATGGCACTCAGGCTGGGTGGCTCAATGCCTTTTTTGAAGGAAACAGAACAATTAACATGTGTATGGAACAACAAAGACCCCAAATAGCAAAACAATCCTGAGGAAAAAGAAGAAAATGGAGGTACACCCCTCCCAGCTTCACACACCGTTACACAGAGGAGGTAGCCAGCAACACACAGCAAGGCACTGGGCCCAAAATGGAAACCCAGAACAATGCAGTGGAACAGAGAGCCTGGGGCGACCCCGCATGACCGCCCACACACACATGTGGACAGCAAGCCAACAGCCTCTTAAGGAACGGGGCCAGAAAGGTGGGCGATCACTTGCAAGAAGATGAAACGAGACCCATACTTAATGCCACACACTAGACTCAAATGGACTCATGATCTGGTAGAGGGTGTGTGAGGGAGTGTGTGAGGGTGAAGGTGTGTGGGGTGAGTGTGTGAGGGAGTGTCTGAGGGTTCTGTGAGGGGGTGTGTTGTGAGGGTGTCTAAGAGTGTGAGGGGGTAAGGGAGTGTGAGGGGATGAAGGAGGGTGGCGGGGTGTGAGGGTGAGGGGGATGAGGGGGGTGAGGCGGTGTGAGGGGGTGTAAGGGGGGTTAGGGGGTGTGAGGGGTGAGGGTGTGAGGGGATGAGGGGGGGTGAGGGGGTGTGAGGAGAGTGAGGGTGTGAGGGCATGAGGGAGTGTGAGGAGGGTGAGGGGGTGTAAGGGGGGTGAGAGGGTGTAAGGGGGTGAGGGGTTGCGAGGGGGTTGAGGGAGTGAGGGGATGAGGGGGTAAGAGGGTGTGAGGGGGTGATGGGGTGAAGGGCTTGTGTGGAGGTGAAGAGGTATGAGGGGGTGTGAGAGCTTGAGGGGGTGTGAGGCAGTGTGAGGGGGTGAGGGGGTGTGAGGGGGTTGAGGGAATGTAAGGGGTGAGGAGGTGTGAGGGATGAGTGTGTGTGTGAGGGGTGAGGGGGTGTGAGGGGTATAAGGATGTGAGAGGGTATAAGGGGGTGAGGAGATATGAGGGGGTTGAGGAGGTGAGAGGGTGTGAGGGAGAAAGGGGGGTGAGGGGTTGTGAAGGGGTGAGGGGGTGTGGGGGTTGAGGGGTTGTGAGGGGGAGGGAGGAGGGCTATGAGTGGATTGAAGGGGGTGAGGGGGTGTGAGGGGGTATGAGGGGTGTGAGGGGGTATGAGAGGATGTGAGGTGGTGAGGGGGTAAGTGGTGGGTGAGGAGGTGAGGGGGTGAGGGGATTTGAGGGGGTGTGAGGGTGTTAGGGGGGTGAGGGGGTATGAGGGGGATGAGGGGATGTTAGGGTGGTGAGGGGGTCTGAGGGACTGTAGGGGATGTGAGGGAGTGAGGAAATGTGAGGGGGTATGAGGGGAGTGAGGAGGTGTGAGGTGGTGAGGGAGGCGAGGGAGGGTGAGGAGGTGTGAGGGTGTTAGGGGAGTGAGGGGATCTGAGGGGTTATAGGGGATGTGAAGGGGTGTGAGGTGGTAAGGGTGTGAGGGGGATGAGGGGATGTTGGGGTGAGGAGGTGTGGGGGTTGTGAGGGGGTGAAGGTGGGCGAGGGCTTGTGAGAGGGTGGATGAGGGTGTGTCTGAGGGTGTGAGGGGGTGTGTGTGTGAGGGGGTGTTGCAGGGGTGTGTGAGGGGGTTTTATGGAAGGTGAGGGGGTAAGGAGTGAGGGGGTTTCTGAGGGTGTGAGGGAGGGTAAGGGGGTGAGGGGGTGTGTGTGTGAGGGGGTGTTGCAGGGGTGTGTGAGGGGGTTTTATGGAAGGTGAGGGGGTAAGGAGTGAGGGGGTTTCTGAGGGTGTGAGGGAGGGTAAGGGGGTGAGGGGGTGTGAGGGTGTTAGGGGCTGAGGAGGATGAGGTGATGTTAGGAGGGTGAGGTGTGAAGGGGTGTTAGGGCTGAGGCGTTCTGAGGGGTGTGAGGGAGGGTGAGGGGTTGTGAGGGGGTGAAGGTGGGTAAGGGCTTGTGAGGGGGTGGGTGAGGGTGTGCGTGAGGGTGTGTGTATGTGAGTGGGTGTTGCAGCGGTGTGAGGGGTTTGATGGAAGGTGAGGGGGTAAGCGATGAGGGGGTGTCTAAGGGTGTGAGGGGGGGTAAGGGGTGAATGGGGTGTTGCAGGGCTGAGTGTGGGGATGCACCCCCCTCACGAGGCCAAGGCAGGGTTTGGGGGCCGAGGAGCGGGACGAGGCCCGAGAGGGCGCCCGCAGGCGGAGCGGAGAGGCTGCCTCAGGGAACCTCGGGGACCTCGGCTTGGGGGGCTGCGCGGAGCCTGTGGCGCCCCATCGGCCCTTGGGCGGCTGCACGGCCGCGGCCCCGGCGAGTCCAGCTGGCTCGGGCGCGGCGCACAGACACCCAGACCGCGGCGCGCGGCCCCCCTCCCCGCGCCCGCCCCCCACCACGCCCCCCAACCCCCACCCCACGCCCCCCGCCTGCAGCGCGCGGCCCCGGCCCGTGAGCGCGCACCTGGCCGAGGGGGGCGGCGGCGGAGGCCGCTGTCTCGTCCATGGTGTCCCGGCCGCCCACACACAGCGCCCACGGGGGTCCCGGGGGGGGGAACTCCCCGGTGCGGGCGCTCGTGACGCCACCCTGCCTGGCTGGGCCTCCCCGCTGCCCCCGCCCCCGGCCTGGGCGGAGCCGCGGGGCCTGGGCGGGGCGGGCGGGGTCTGGGCGGGGCGGGAGGGTCTGGGCGGGGGTGGGCGGCACCGGCGTGGGCGGGCGGGGCCTGGGCGGGGCGGGCGGAGCCTGGGCGAGGCGGGCGGGACAGGGGTCTGGGCGGGGTGGGCGGGGCCTGGGCGGGGCGGGCGGGGTCTGGGCGGGGCGGGAGGGTCTGGGCGGGGGTGGGCGGCACCGGCGTGGGCGGGCGGGGCCTGGGCGGGGCGGGCGGAGCCTGGGCGAGGCGGGCGGGACAGGGGTCTGGGCGGGGTGGGCGGGGCCTGGGCGGGGCGGGCGGGGTCTGGGCGGGGCGGGAGGGTCTGGGCGGGGGTGGGCGGCACCGGCGTGGGCGGGCGGGGCCTGGGCGGGGCGGGCGGAGCCTGGGCGAGGCGGGCGGGACAGGGGTCTGGGCGGGGTGGGCGGGGCCTGGGCGGGGCGGGCGGGGTCTGGGCGGGGCGGGAGGGTCTGGGCGGGGGTGGGCGGCACCGGCGTGGGCGGGCGGGGCCTGGGCGGGGCGGGCGGAGCCTGGGCGAGGCGGGCGGGACAGGGGTCTGGGCGGGGTGGGCGGGGCCTGGGCGGGGCGGGCGGGGTCTGGGCGGGGCGGGAGGGTCTGGGCGGGGGTGGGCGGCACCGGCGTGGGTGGGCGGGGCCTGGGCGGGGCGGGCGGAGCCTGGGCGAGGCGGGCGGGACAGGGGTCTGGGCGGGGGTGGGCGGGGCCTGGACGGGGTGGGCGGGGTCTGGGCGGGGCGGGGGGGTCTGGGCGGGGAGGGCGGGTCTGGGCGGGGCGAGTTGGGGCGGGGCGGGGCGCTGTCTGGGCGGGGTCTGGGCGGGGCGGGCGGGCGGGGTGAGGCGGGGCGGGGCGGGCGGGGGCGGGGCGGGGCGGGCGGGGGTCTGGGCGGGGCGGGCGGGCGGGGCGAGGCGGGGCAGGGCGGGCGGGGCGGGGCGGGGCGGGTCTGGCGGGGTCTGGGCGGGGCGGGTGGGCGGGGCGAGGCGGGGCAGGGCGGGCGGGGCGGGGCGGGGCGGGGCGGGCGGGGGCGGGGCGGGGCGGGCGGGGGTCTGGGCGGGGCGCTGTCTGGGCGGGGTCTGGGCGGGGCGGGCGGGCGGGGCGAGGCGGGGCAGGGCGGGCGGGGCCGGGGCGGGGCGGGTCTGGCGGGGTCTGGGCGGGGCGGGCGGCCTCCTGCAGGGCCCGCGCTCCGGCCGCTGCCCGCCTGTGCTGCCCCTGCGGGCGTGAGTCGCTTCCCTGGTGCGAAAGGACCCAGCGCTTCCGGCTGTCCCGGCCGTCGGCCCCGCGACCCGGCCGCGAGGTGACCCCGCCTGCCGCCCGCCGCCCTCAGCAGTGTTTCAGTGGACCCGCCCGTTCTGCTCCCCACTGTGTCTCTGGGGAGCCCCACCCCCCGCACCCCTGGCCGGCACCCTAGCTCTTGTATTCATAAGTAAATCTGTGAAAAAAGATGTCCAGGACAAGTGGCCGCTGGGCTTGGGGGCCGTGGGGGCAGAGAGCCCCAGGCCGGGAGGGCCGCCCACGGCCTTCCTCCCCCCGCGAGGCCAGCGCGTCCGCAGGCGCCCAGGCCAGGCGCCCAGGCCCGGGCAGCTTCGGCCGCGCAGAACCTCTGCAGCAGGTTGGCTCTGGCTCCGCAGCGCCGCCGAGCAGTGGACAGCGGGCAGCGGACAGCGGGCCAGACGGTGGACAGCGGGCTGCGGGAGGTGGACCTCGGGCTGCGGGCGGTGACAGCGCGCCGGGCGGCCCTGCGGGCGGGGTCCGCAGCTTGCAGGCAGCCCCGGCCCGCCTGGAGCGCGGGAAGCGCTGGCGAGGAGGTGGGGCAGGCCCGGGGCCCGCCGCGGCCGTCGCCCTCACAGAAACTCAAGAAGCAGGGCCCTGGGGCGAGAGACCCCAAGAAGCAGGGCCCTGGGGCGAGAGACCCCAAGAAGCAGGGCCCTGGGGCGAGAGACCCCAAGAAGCAGGGCCCTGGGGCGAGAGACCCCAAGAAGCAGGGCCCTGGGGCGAGAGACCCCAAGAAGCTGGGCCCTGGGGCGAGAGACCCCAAGAAGCAGGGCCCTGGGGCGAGAGACCCCAAGAAGCTGGGCCCTGGGGCGAGAGACCCCAAGAAGCAGGGCCCTGGGGCGAGAGACCCCAAGAAGCTGGGCCCTGGGGCGAGAGACCCCAAGAAGCAGGGCCCTGGGGCGAGAGACCCCAAGAAGCAGGGCCCTGGGGCGAGAGACCCCAAGAAGCTGGGCCCTGGGGCGAGAGACCCCAAGAAGCTGGGCCCTGGGGCGAGAGACCCCAAGAAGCTGGGCCCTGGGGCGAGAGACCCCAAGAAGCTGGGCCCTGGGGCGAGAGACCCCAAGAAGCTGGGCCCTGGGGCGAGAGACCCCAAGAAGCTGGGCCCTGGGGCGAGAGACCCCAAGAAGCTGGGCCCTGGGGCGAGAGACCCCAAGAAGCTGGGCCCTGGGGCGAGAGACCCCAAGAAGCTGGGCCCTGGGGCGAGAGACCCCAAGAAGCTGGGCCCTGGGGCGAGAGACCCCAAGAAGCTGGGCCCTGGGGCGAGAGACCCCAAGAAGCAGGGCCCTGGGGCGAGAGACCCCAAGAAGCTGGGCCCTGGGGCAAGAGACCCCAAGAAGCAGGGCCCTGGGGCGAGAGACCCCAAGAAGCTGGGCCCTGGGGCGAGAGACCCCAAGAAGCAGGGCCCTGGGGCGAGAGACCCCAAGAAGCAGGGCCCTGGGGCGAGAGACCCCAAGAAGCTGGGCCCTGGGGCGAGAGACCCCAAGAAGCTGGGCCCTGGGGCGAGAGACCCCAAGAAGCTGGGCCCTGGGGCGAGAGACCCCAAGAAGCTGGGCCCTGGGGCGAGAGACCCCAAGAAGCTGGGCCCTGGGGCGAGAGACCCCAAGAAGCTGGGCCCTGGGGCGAGAGACCCCAAGAAGCAGGGCCCTGGGGCTCCGCAGCCGCCTGCGCGCGGGTCCTCGCCCGGAGCCCGGGGAGGCCGAGGCGCAGCCCCGCCCTCGCCCGCCGCCACCAGGGGGCGCTGCTGCCCCTCGAAAGGCCGCGCGGCCGACGCTCCCGAGCCGCGGCGGGAAGGGCCGCGCGGGCAGCCCCCGGGACGGCTCCGGGCGCGAGGCGGGGCCGCTGTGGACTCCCGGCCCAGCACGTGTCCCGGGGCGCGGGCTCCCTGCGGGCTCACGGGCCGAGCCGGCGCCCGGGACGCGGGGTCCGGGGGCGGCGGGGGCGGCGGGGGCGGGGGGGCCTTTGGCGCCGGCTCACCCCCTCCCGAAGGAGCCGCGGCGCTGGCCAAGCCCTGGCCCCCTCGACGGGCGCCGCTCCTCCGGGAGGGCCGCGGGGGCCGCCAGGGGCGCGGCGCGCGCGGGGCGCGGGGCTGGCGGCGGTTGGCTGGTGATTTCGTGTCTCATGCATTTCATTTCAACAAAACCAAGGCCGCGGCTCGGCGCCAGCTGTGCCCCCCGCTGGCGCCCCCTGCAGGCCGGCCCCGCAGGCATCGCGGCTCGCGCCTCGCATCCTCGGGCGCCCCACACGCGGGCGCAGCTACCCTGCTTCAAAACCCACACCCCAGTTTCCAGCAGCACCTCCTAGCCCGCCCTTCCTCCCCTTCACCGTCCTTGACCCGACCTTGAGGACCCCCACCTGTCAGGCGCTCCAGCCCTCCACCTGCAGGGTCCCCCCGCCCCCCGCCCCAGAGGCTGCAGACCTCTCTCCTGCACCCTCCACCCACTTGGCGAAGGCTCCCGGGTCACAGGAAGAGAGGGCTCCCGGCCCTCGCCGCTGCAGCTGCAGCCTTTCTGCAGGGAGAGAAGCTGGGGGGGGGGGCAGGAAGGGGGCAGGAGGAGGTGGGAGGGGAAGGGGTGGGAGGAGGGGCCAGGAGGGCTATGTGCGCCATCTGGGCCCCCATCCCAGGTCCTGGCCTCTGGGCCTCTGTCCGCGATCACCTGGGCCCCGCTGCAGGCAGCTCCTGGCTGTGAGTGCCGTCTGCAGCACACTTCGGGCACAGTGTGGCTGGTTGCCACGACCGTGGTGGTCATCTCTGCTGCTGGGGGGACCCTGGGTGGGGACTTGGGGCCCAGGAGGGCCCCAGGGCTGCCACTCGGTCTGTGTCTCCAGGGGGCGGGCCGCCGAAGCAGTGCCCCAGGCTGGGGGCAGAAGGTTACCCAGCCGTGCTCTGCTGGTGGGCCGGGGCGGGAAGGGTTAAGTGCTGACTCGCAGGGATCGGCCTGCTGGGGCACTGGACCGGGGGCAGCTGTGGGCTGGCCGCCCAGACTTCCCGGCTGTGCTGGCGCCTCCGCTTCTGCCGGTGGCCTCTGGGGACACATGGCCGGCTGCCTGGGGACAGCACCACTCCCGGCCAGCCCCCTCCCCTGCTCCACCTAGGGGAATGGGGGGGCGGCACGGTGGGACCTCCAGCCGGGGTCAGCGCTGCCCTCGCTGCTGCTGACCACAGGGGAACTGCCCTTTGGCCCTGGTGCGGGCGAGGCTGTGGGCCTAGGCCTCTGCTGGCTGAATCAATCCGTGCTGCTGGTCACCCAAGCCCAGGGCCAGGCCCTTCTCCCCTTGACTGCTGCCTGGCCAGACCCAGTGGACGCCGCTGATGTCTCAACCCCAGGACCCAGGACCCTCCCAGGCCACTTCAGAGGGGGCTTGCCCCCAGGCACCAGCGCCCACAGCAGCCCCCGGAGCCCCCAGCAGCCCCAATGGCCCCATCAGCCCTCCAGCGTCGCCGAGGTGGTCCCTGCCCCAGAGCCACAGGAAACTTCCCCACAAATAAAAGGGCCATTCCGGGCCCTGCAGACGGGCCTCCTCCCTGTCCAACCGCATGGCCCCGGCTCTGGCCTCGGCCTCCCACCAGCCGGCCAACCTCCCCACCTGTGGCTGTTCCCTCCTCAGCGGGGCCTCTCCCAGGGGAGGAGGGAGGTGGCGCCCCCTCATCTATTACTCTGCACAGTTCTCCTAATGAAATTACTCACATTGGCCAGCGAGAGATGAAACCAGCCCAGAGCGGTACCACTGGGGTCCCTTCAGGGGTCATGCAGCCTGGCAGCCCCTCCCTGGCCTGTGTGCCAGTGCCCTTGGGTGGACAAGCCAAGTGGGGTCCACTGCGTGCTCTGGACAATTAGAAGGCCAGGCCCCAGAGGGACGCCGGCCCAGGACTCTGAGGTCAGGGCATGTGGTCAGGTAGAGCCGGACCAGGCCATACCCCAGGGCAAGGGCTGGGGTGGGTTAGAGTGGGGTGTAGGCAGACAGGATGGGGGTCCGGAAGGCCAGCCCAGGACCCGGGGGGGGGCCTGATGGCCGTGTCCGGGGCACCTGCAGCGTCGTGTTGAGGCGCACCCCGCCCTGCAGACCCAAGGGCCTGGAGCCCCTCCCCAGGGCCAGCACAGAACCCCGAGCCGGGCTGGAGGACACCATTGGCCCAGGCAGGGAGGACACCCCTCTGGACTCACGCTTACAGTGAGAGTGTGGGGTGCCAGGTGAGCCACCATTCTGGAAAAGAAGGGCAGGGCGCTTGGAAGCCATGGGGACAGGGGCTCGTTCTGGCTGGACAGATCTGGGGGGGGCTTCCTGGAGGAGGCGGCACCAAAAGGCACGTGGGGAGCCTGGGGTTGCCACTCTGGGGGGGGGGCACAGCCGTGCCCCGGGGAAGGTGAGTGGAGTGCCCAGCACAGCGGCCGGCCTGGGGCTTGGAGACATGTCGGGAGCACCAGTGGAGTTCACCCTGCAGGCCTGAGGTCATGAGATGGGGGATGATAGGTGGACGCAGGGCAGCACCAGAGAGGCCAGTGGAGACCCACAGGAGCCGGGGCCCCTGCCAGGATGCCAGGGCAGGGGACTGAAGCCCCGGGGCACAGCTCCTCATGACCCTCCTGCTGTGGGCTGTGGCTCTCCTTGGGCCCGGCCACTCCCTGAGTTCTCTGGGGACGAGTTTACCCGCCAAGGAACCCCCAACTCAAGAGACAAGGGGTCCAGCCTGTGCCCCGAACACAAGGGAGAGGGTGTGGCAGACGGGCGGGGTGCTGGCTCCCAGCCCCACCCTGTCGCACCCCCATCCCTGGTCACCCCCCTCCCAGTGCTGAAAGGCAGCCCCTGCCCTGGAGCCCCCAGGCCCCTGAGCCAGCCACCTGCACCCGCGCCCTAGAGGACAGAGGCACCAGCCTTGGGGCTGGGAGGCCGAGGCAGCTCTGGGCTCTCTCTCCAGGACTGGGCACCCACTCAGTCCTGTGCTGCGCCCGCCCTCCTGGGCACGTCCTGGTGGCCCACAGGCCAGAGGGCCAGTGGAGGCCAGTGTGGGGGGCTGCAGGGCCACGGCCCCCGGTCCTGACTGCAAGCTGCCTCCACCAGCCTCTCCCTGGTGGGGTGTCCAGGATGTGTCCACTCCCAGGCCACGTGCTGGGACTTGGTGGGCCGAGGGTCACCAGGAGGGCTCAGACAGCCCCTCTGTGCAGGCCTGCGCCGTGCTCATGCTCACAGGACAGACCCTGGGCGGGACTCACACAGCCGGGACTGACTGGACACTGGAGAAGACACGGGGACATGGCAGTAGGGGAGGAGGGACAGGCGCCGCCAGGCAGGGCCAGTGGTGGGAACCTCCACGGCCCAGCTCCAGGCCTTGGGCCAGCCAGAGTCCCGGGAGCCGAGCGGGAGGAGCCGGTGGGGGCCCCCAGGGGTGCTGCTCAGGGCTGTCCCTCCCGGGCAGGTGCCCCAGAGGGGGCCCAAGGGTCTCAGGAGCCCTGTCCCTGGCTCAGGTGGGCAAGACATGCTGGCCCCCATGCAGGTGGGGGTCTCGCCTCAGCAGCGGCCACAGTGAGCGGATGGACATGCCGGGTCCTCCCGGCCAGGTGCAAAGCTGGCAGGGGGAAGTGGGGGCTGCTCCCCAGAGACTTCCCGGCCCAGAGCAAAGTCCAAGCATCATCACAGAAATGCAGCATCTGCGGCCTGGCCAGCAGCAGGGGCGGGGGAACCAGCAGGGGGGCGCTGGCACAGGCGCCTGCCCCAGGGGCACCAGGTGTGGGCGCCAGGTGTGGGCGCAGCCACAGGGGCGCCGCGCAGGTGGAGGCAGGCCCAGAGGGGCCCCTTCTCCCTGGCAGGGGTGCCCCACCACAGCCAGGCCTCCCCAGGTGGGGCTGAAGCTCGGGCTGCAGGGCCAGCCACGGGGCTCCCGGTCAGGGTGGGGGGTGTCTCACTCCAGCAGCAGCTGGAGCCGGGCCAGGGGGACGGGGCGCCGCCGCCCGCCAAGCCCGGCAGCATGAGCGATGGCGGGCTGAGCGATAAGAAAGTAATAATTTATGTTTCCAGCTCCAGAGCCCGGCGCCGAGGGAGGGCTGCCACCTCCCCCAGCCCGCGCCCCGGCCTCACTGCGCAAATTATTAACGACCTGAGAATGAATGGCTGTGGCTGGACCAGGCCCACACGCTCCGTCCGCGGGCGCTGAAACCAGGGGCTGCCTCGGAGCGGGGAGCACCCCACCAGGCCAAGCCCCACCTCCCCCTGGGATGGGGGGGGACAGAGGAACAGAGGCCTCACAGCAGACTTGCCGGCCTGTGCCTAGCAGGGGAGGCATCCCCGGTGCGGGATCCTCTCTGCGCCACTGGCCTCCCCTTGGGGCCCCTCCAGCCTGGGCAGTGCCATCCTGGTGTGGGGGCACAGTGACAAGGGTCCCCTCCTCTGCACCTCGCTGGCCCCCACCACGCGCAGGCTCAGATGTGGGCGGACACAGCACAGACCGGCCTGCAGACCCAACCAGCAGGCGAGGCCATCTCCAGTGAGGTGGGGGTTCCATGGCCTCCAGCTACAGGCCTGCGGGCACCGGCCGGGCCTCCTGTGCTGTTCCAAGGGGCCGAGTCCTCCTGCCACCGTAGCTGGCCCAGGCAGGGCACAGGGAAGCCAGAGGGGCTGCGGCGGCAGGAGGGGGCGCTGCTGTGGGCCTGGAGGACAGGCAGGGGCGTTCCTGGGTGTGGCTAAAAGCACAGCAGACCCCACAGCCTCAGAGGGGACCTGGCAGGAGCAGAGCTGGCTTGGGACCAGGGCCCCAGGCCAGTCTGGACCTGCAGGCCGCCGCCCACCTTATCTGCCACGGGCCCGGCCCCGCTGCACCAGCCCCAGCGCCGCGGCTCACCTAGTGCCTGCTTCTCCAAGACCGCCGAGTGCCCGCTGGCCGCACCTGCCCGCCCAGGCCTCATGGCCCCGCAGGCCAGGCACCATCTCCAGGCAGGGGCCTGCGGGCTCCCCGGGGTGAGTCTGGAAGGCAGCCCAGGGCCAGCTTGTCTGCGCCCTGGGACTCAGGCCACAAAAGTCTTAACTTTAATGTCCTTTGCATCAGAAGATAGGCCAACGACCATGGCGGCAGCGGGCCCAGCCTGGCTGTGCTGCCCTAATGTCTGTGCGGGCCGCTGTGGCTTGGCAGCCCTCAGGGGGAACAAGTGGTCAGGCCGCGGTGCTAAGGGGCCACAGCTCAGGGACGGGGGCGACGAGGGTCATGGGGTGGGCGACCAGATCCTGGCAGTGGGGCCCTGGGGCCAGGGCATTGGAGGCCGCCAGGCACGCAAGGCCAGGGCAGGCAGGCTGGGTGGCGCTTAGCCTACGGAGGCTGCTTGGCCTGGGCCCGGCCACCCTCTGGTAATAGGTCAGCCTGTGGGCAGGGGCTCTGGGACCATGAGGGGGCCCATAGGGCAGCAGGTCCTGAGCATCTGGACTGCAGCTCGGAGAGGAGGGCCAGGATGGACAGGTCGGCTGGACTGAGGCCTCAGACTGCCCATCCGCTGGGCCAGAGCTGGGGCTGAGAGAAACGTGTGGTCCTGCAGCCCTGCCTAAAAGGCCCTGGTGTGACCAGTGAAGGGGGACACTGCCAAGGACCACATGCAGGAGCAGGGCTGGGGCCAGCAGGAGCCCCTGAGAGAGGCAGCCAGGCAGTGGGTGGCCCCGAGTGGGCCGGGCCGGGCTCAGGCCACAGGGAGCCCTGCGGAGCCGGGGGTGAGACCCAAGCGGGCCGCCCCTGGTGCTGTGGCCATGCCCGTCACTCAGAACACACCCCTGCCAAGGACACGTGAGGAGTCCCGGCCACCCCAGGCTGACCGCTCTGCTGCTAGCTCCTGAGCTGGCCCTTGAAGACCTCTGGGCATGGCAGCTGCACCCCTGCACATGGCTGGGGTCGGGAGGTCCGTGAGTGCCAGCCTCGCCCCCACAGGGCATCGGAGCAGAGCACCCTGTTCTTGGGCTCCACCTCCCCCCAGGGGAGGCCCAGCCCCCGGCACCCTCGGGGTGCCCATGGCCAATGCGCAGGAAGGGGCTGCCTGGGCAGAAGCCCAGGGCAGGCACTAGAGAAGAGCTGGGCAGGCAGAGCCACCAGGGCAGGGAAGGCAGCGAGGCTGAGGGGCTGTGGGCAGGCGAGGCTGGGCCCATGTGCCGGCGGGGGCCTCGCGAGCAAAGGGAGCTCGTGTCCATCACAAAGTCCAGCACATAACTGACCGGTTGCTTCGGGGCTGTCTGGTCTGGGGACCACGGAGCAGGAGGAGCTGAGGGCGGATAGCCGTGGTCGCCAGGAGAGGAGGGGGCAGGGGTCTCCTTGTCCGCGCAGACCCGGGGGCCGGCGGCCATGGGGCCAGGCTCGCTGCTCCACCCGCGGCACCTCCCCGTGGGCACCTGAGAGGACCTTGGTGCTGTGGTGCCGGAGCCCAGGGGGTCCCGGGCGGCAGCAGCCATGTCTGGCCCAGCCAACTTTGGCGCCCCAGGCCCCAGGCCACCAGCCCGGTCTGGCTCCCAAGGCCCCAAACACCTGGGGGTTCCCCTGCATGGTCCACCAGTAGTGAGGAGCCCCAGCTCCTGCACTCAGGTCCATTTACGGAGGAAGCACCCGAGGGGAGCAGGCCCTCCTCCCCCTGCTGACCAGGGCTCCTGCAGCCACAGCTGTCCTAACCTCTCTGCTCCAGGCTGCAGGGACCCCACAGTTTTCAGATGGGGAAACTGAGGCCCTGAGGTGGGCAGAAAGGGCTGGCTTGTGCCCAGGCCAGACCCAGGTCTTAGGCCACCAGGGGTCCACTCCCTCCATGACCTGCTTGGTGCTCCCCAGCGCCCGCCCACCCCAGGCTGGCCACCACGCCGGGAGGGGAGGGACCAGTGGGTGGATGCCTCGAGGCTGCAGGACAGCTCCTCCAGGAGGCCTGCAGCCAGCGCCTTTGTGGGTGGGGCAGCTGGATGGGGCCAGGGGCCGCGCGTGCCCCATGGGTGCCCCACAGGTCTTGGTGGCACAGGGGAGGCCGACCTGCTTCCTGACCGTGGCACAGCCAGGCTGCAACCTCTGGCCCCAGGACCCTTCCTCATGCCAGGGTGCTGCCCACACCCCCTCCGAAGGGCCTGGCCTCCCAGGCACACCTGCGCCACCTGCCGCTGCCGGCGCACGGCCCCTCCCTGCAGGTGCGGGCACATAGGCGGCTGTGGGTGCCTGAGCGCCCCAGGGTGCGGCGCCCCCACCCTGCCCGCGCGGCACCCCGGTGGGCTGGGAGGGAGGGGGCGCCTCTGCACCCGTGGCCTCGCTCCGCTGGGCCTCCCGCCTCACCTCTGGGCTCTCCGGCCAGAGCGCACCTGGGCACCGTGACCGAGTAACGGCGCGGCCGCGCGGAGAGGCTCCGCAGGAGGGTGCGGCGGGCCGGCGGCCGGGCGCGGGCGGCCGGGCTGGCGGCCGGGCGGGGCGGGGGCGGCGCGGCGGCTCCCCGGGGACGTCTCGGGTCACCGTCTGCGCGCCCGGCGCCCGCCCGCGGGTTATTTATGACCCTCCCCTCCCCCTCCCTGGCGGCAGCGGCGGCTCCGGCCGCGGCCGGCGACGGAGGGCCCCGCGCGGGGGGACCGTGAGGGGCGACGGCGCCGCGCGGCCGCGCGGGGCGGGGCCTCCCGCCGGAGGAGGGGCGGCGCGACCTCACCTGCGCGGCGGGGGTGGGGGGCGGGGGGGGGGCCCCTGCCTCTGGCTCCCCGCGGGAGTGCGCGGGGCGGGCCGGCGCCGGCAGGGGACGCGGGCACATGCGGGGGCGAGAGGTCCCCGCGCCGGCGCCCGCCCCAGGGAAGTGGCGGAGGGCGCGGCTGGGAGGGGTCTGTTCCCGCCCAAGGGGGGCGCTGAGCAGGTGGGGACCCCCAGGCCGCCCAGAAAGGTCCAGTGGCGTTGGGCCCAGCCGCTGTCTTTCCAGGAGGGGCCCTGGTCTCAGCGCGGAGGGCGTCGGGCTGGAGAGCCAGTGCCCACACCCCGGCCCACCCGCCCTGGAAGCCCGGAGGGCCGCGCCTCGGGGAGCAGGTGGGCCGCGCCTGAGGACACAGGCCTGGGGGACAGGAGCCTCTCTGCAGGCTGGGGGGCAGGCCTGGCCACCTGTCACCTCCTCAGCTCTGAGCCGGGCTTTCATGCCCTTCCAGCCCCAACGCCCCGGCGAGGTCAGGGTCAGGAGGCCCGAGGCTGCCCGGAGCAGGCAGCCCTAAGCACTGGACAGAGAGGCAGCAGGGCCAGGGCTGCGGCTGGAGAGAGGACAGACGCCACTGGGCTTATAGCTAAGCCCTGGCGGCCTCCACACAGGGCCTCCTGCCTGCTGGGCGCACACCACCCTGGGAAGCAAGACTGGACGTCCCAGGTAGGGGGAACTCCAGCAAAGGGGCGCAGGGTGGGAGGTGAGGAGCAGCTGACCCCACCCCCCAGCGGCCTGCTACGCCCAGCACAGACAGGCCAGGGGTGACCAGCGAGGTGGCCACATGTGCACCGGTGCCCGTCCAGGCCTGGCTCCCAGGCCAGCTCTGGGGCTGGCAGCTGCCTCAGCCGAGAGGGGGTGGGCATTGGTGCTGCTGGCAGTCAGCCAGGGGCCCGGGGGTGCCAGTGTCCGGTAGGGGGCCTTGTGTTGCCTCAGTCCAGCCCTCCCTTGCAGAAGGTGCTCCAGCGAGCACCCCTGAGACCCAGCACTGCCCCCCAGAGCTTCAGGGCAGCGCGAATGCCCAGAGGCAGGCACCCCGCGGCCAGGGCAGGCCCTGTGCCCGCAGGGGTCTGTGGCTACTTCCCAGCTGGCCCAGCGTCGTGCCAGCTCTTCCCAGAGCTGTGGGGCTCCCGGGGCTGCCTCTCCCCAGGGGGTGCGCGGCCCCCACTCCTGGCACAGGTGCAGCGCTCCCTCCCCCAGATCTGCTCCCAGGGGGCACAGAATGTGCCGGCCCCAGCCCTGCTCTCCGCTGCGCGTCCTGCCCTCGGCGGGCCGGACGCGGCTCCTCTGCACTGGGAAAGGCTGGTGCCATCCCCGCAGGCCTTGTCCCGTCTGGGCCCCGCTTCAGCCTCGGCACCGCGGGGTGGTCAGGGCCGTCCTGCGGGCGGGCAGCCGGGTCGGGCAGGCCCTGCGGCCACATGCCAGCCCGCAGCCTCGGCGCCAGACGCTCGGGCCTCCTGGGCACCGGTGCGGGCCTCGGCCGGGCCAGCCCTCCCGCGGCGCCAGGCGGCCAAGCCGCCCGCCCGCGCCCCGGACGCCCCCCGCGGGCCGGGCCCGGCGCCCCCTCCGCGCCCGCCCGCGACCCAGCAGCCCCTCCCCCGGCGGGGGGCCGCGCCCGCGCTCCCGCCCCCGCCCGCCCGCCGCCCCCGCCGGCCCGCCGGGCGCGTCGGCCGTCACGCACCCCCTGCCGGAGCCCGCGCCGCCGCCCGCCGCGCCGGGGCCGTTTAAATGGGCCAAGTTGTGGCGGCGGCGCGAGTCTCCCAAGTCCCGGCGGCGCGGGGCGCGGGGCGCGGGGCGCGGGGCGCGGGGCGCGGGGCGCGGGGCGCGGGCGGGGCGGGCGGGCGGCCCGAGGGCGCGGGCGCAGGTGCCCCGCGGCGGTCGCGGCTCGGCGGTCGGACGGACGGCGCCGGGCGCGGGCGGCGCGGCCCGGGGGCGGCGCGGGGCGGGGGGCGCGGGGGGCGCGGGGGGCCATGCCGGCCGTCAAGAAGGAGCTGCCGGGCCGCGAGGACCTGGCGCTGGCGCTCGCCGCCTTCCGCCCGCCGCTGGCCGCGCTGCCGCTGCCGCCGCTGCCCGGCTACCCGGCGCCGCTGCCCGCCGCGGCCGCGCTGCCGCCCGCCGCCTCGCTGCCCGCCGCGGCCGCGGGCTACGGGGCGCTGCTGGCCCCGCCGCTGCGCGCGCCCCGCGCCTGCCTGAGCCTGCCGGGCGCGGCCGCCCCCGCGCGCCCGCCGGGCCCCGCGCGCCTCGCCGCGCCGGACTTCCAGCCGCTGCTGGACCGCGGCGAGCCGTGCATCGAGGTGGAGTGCGGCGCCAACCGCGCGCTGCTCTACGTGCGCAAACTCTGCCAGGGCAGCAAGGGGCCGTCCATCCGCCACCGCGGCGAGTGGCTCACGCCCAACGAGTTCCAGTTCGTCAGCGGCCGCGAGACCGCCAAGGACTGGAAGCGCAGCATCCGCCACAAAGGTGCGGCCCGGACCCCGCCCGCGCCGGGCCTCCCGCCGCGCCCCGACCCCCGCGCCGGCCCGGCGGGCGGCGCTGCGCAGCGGGGCCCCGTGGGCGCGCGGGTCCTGCCGGCGCCCCGCGCTCCGGGCCCGGGGAAGAAGTTTACGGGAACTCGCGGAGCCGGCGGGGCCTGGCGGAGCCGGACACTCCCCCCGCGGCGCCGGCGGGGGCGGGGGACACGTGCGGCCGGGGGCGCTCTGGGGCGGGGGGCGCGGGGCTGGGGGCGCGCTGGGGCGGGGGCGCGGGGCTGGGGGCGCGCTGGGGCGGGGGGCGCGGGGCTGGGGGCGCGCTGGGGCGGGGGGCGCGGGGCTGGGGGCGCGCTGGGGCGGGGGGGCGCGGGGCTGGGGGCGCGCTGGGGCGGGGGCGCGGGGCTGGGGGCGCGCTGGGGCGGGGGCGCGGGGCTGGGGGCGCGCTGGGGCGGGGGGCGCGGGGCTGGGGGCGCGCTGGGGCGGGGGGGCGCGGGGCTGGGGGCGCGCTGGGGCGGGGGCGCGGGGCTGGGGGCGCGCTGGGGCGGGGGGGCGCGGGGCTGGGGGCGCGCTGGGGCGGGGGCGCGGGGCTGGGGGCGCGCTGGGGCGCGGGGCTGGGGCGCGGGGCTGGGGCGCGGGGCTGGGGGCGCGCTGGGGCGCGGGGCTGGGGGCGCGCTGGGGCGCGGGGCTGGGGGTTCGGGGGCGCGGGGCTGGGGGCCCGCTGGAGCGGGGGCGCGCTGGGGCGCGGGGCTGGGGTTCGGGCGCGGGGCTGGGGGTTCGGGGGCGCGGGGCTGGGGGCGCGCTGGAGCGGGGGCGCGCTGGGGCCGGGGCGCGGGGCTGGGGCGCGCTGGGGCGGGGGCTCGGGGCTGGGGTTGGTCCGCCGGGGCGCCCGCGCGTCTGTGCTCAGAGGCGCTGGTGCGGACCCGACGAGCGCGGTGGGCGCCGGGCGCCGGGGCAAGGCGGTTAGAAAGTTAAGGACCCTTTAGCGCTTGACTTTGGGGTTCTCGGCCACCGTCTTCCTACTGTGGGGTCAGGCGCCTCCGGGTGCCTACGGCACCCCCGTCTCCGGGGCGCGACCTTCCTGGGTGGGCCCTGCTGCGCGCGCGGGGTGCCGACTTGGAGGGGCGCGGGCGCGGGCGGGGCCGCCTTCCCACCAGGGGCGCTCGCCGGGACCCTGCGTTTCGGGAGCTCCGCAGACCGCGGCGGTGTCCGGCGGGGCGGGGCGGCAGGGCGGGGGCACGCACGGGCCCAGAGCCGGCGGCTTATGCCGGCCTGGCTGCTTCGCGCTCTCCTGCAGGGAAAAGCCTGAAGACGCTCGTGTCCAGGGGCATCCTGCAGGTGCACCCGCCCATCTGCGACTGTCCAGGCTGCCGGATCTCCTCCCCGGTGGTGAGAAGCGCGCAACGCGCTGGGTTCCTATGGCCCTAACCCCAGGCCTGCGCCGTGAGGCCCAGAGGGGAGAGAAGGGAGACTTGGCCATGAGCGGTCATTTGGGGCGCCCTGAGCCAGGCCAGAAGAGGGCCTGGGCCGAGTTCTGAGTGTGGTGCCTGGAGGCGCCGGCCGGGCTCGCAGTGGGTGCTGAGCCTTGGAGCCAGGCCTGGCTCTGGGGTGAGGAGGTCTGGAGCTGAGACAGGGGGACACCTGTGACCAAACATCCCCCCCCCCTTGTGGCGGGAGCCGGGCTGCCTGGGCCTGTCAAAGCCCTTTAGGCCACGGGCCCAGCACTGGTCTGGAAAAGACATGGGTGTTGAGTGGAACCACTGGGAGCAGGGAGGAGCCATGGAAGCCTCGGCTCCCCATGGGCTCGCGGCAGCCGCTGATCCTGGCTGCTCCACTCTGGCATGAGGGGGGTGGGACCAGAGGCACACGCTGGGCAGCCTGTTTGCTTTGGGCAGGGGTGCAGGGAGGGGTCGCCCTGGGCAGCCTGGGCTAGGCGGAAGCCACAGACCTCACTGGCGAGGACAGACACAGATGCTGCCCCTGCTGCCCACCCCACAGACCTCTGACCAAGCCCCTCACACCCACAGTCATGAGTGCCCCGGGCTGCGTGCCCAGCTGGCCCGTCTGAGCTGCCCCTGTGGGACAGACCGGTCAGGGCGTCTCACCTGGGGCCACAGAGAAAGGCCCTCTTCTCTGGCTGCCCGGCCCAGGGCAGCTCCATGGTTCCCAGACAGACCCTGAGGGCAGGTTTGGGGGCCGCTCCCAGACCCATAGGGGGGACTTCAGCTCCCAGATGGAGAGAGTTGGCAGCCCGCAGGCCCAGGCGGGGAGGAGACTGGGGCCCAGCCCGGTGGCGGGCTGCCTGCGTCGGTGGGGTTCCTGGGTGTAGAGAGACCTGACCTGGACAGAACACAGGCTCTTCCAGGCAGGATGACTCCCACTCTGGGGGGGGTGATGGGCCTTCCCGACACCTCCTTCCTGATGGGGGCGCGGTGGGGAGTGGGTCAGGGTGCCCGGGACTGCAAAGACAGAGACAAGAGCTTCCTGGGGCCTGTGCCTTGCTGACCCTGCACTTAGAAAAGGCCAGCAGAAAACAGCCAGTGGCCGCTTCTCTCCTGGGTGGCAGGACCCCAGCTGCCCGGAGGCCGGGACAGGGAGCCAGCCCGCTGTGAGCACACCTCATGCAGTGCCCCCTCCCCAAGGCCCGGGGTGGGGGCTGGGTTGTGGGAAAGCCCCAGGAGCCCAGAGGCCCCAGCAGGGCACAGGGGTCAGGTCCCAGCCTCCTGCCAGGACCATGAACTTGCAAGGGGATGGGAGGCAACAGCCTGAGCTGAAGGCCCCAAGCCCAGCTATCCCAGCGCCACCAGGGAGACTTGCTGGGGGCCTACCCAGTGTGCAGGGGCTGCTGGGGATGCAAGGGTGGGTCGCACACAGTCCCCAGGACTCCCTGAAGCTGGAAAGCAGGGGCACCTGCAGCGCAGGCTCCCAAGGGCTCTGCACCAGGCAATGCCCCAAGTAGCCCAGCCAGCGCCCTCCAGGAGAGGGGAGTCGAGGGTCCCTGGCTCCCCATCCCTGCTCAGCCTGGGGCCCAGCCAGCATATCTCTGGCTGGCCTTGGTGCATCCCAGCTCAGGGGGGCCGCAGGAGCCTCAGACTTGAGCCCCCCAAAGCCCTCCAGTTGCTGGGCCTCCGGGCAGGACCTGGGGACGCCACCCAGGAGGCCTCACCGTCCTGTCCTGTCTCCCTGCCCAGAACCGGGGGCGGCTGGCAGACAAGAGGACAGTCGCTCTGCCCCCGACACGGGTCCTCAAGAAGGAGCTGACCCCCAGCTTCTCTGCCAGCGATGCCGACAGTGACGGGAGCAGCTCAGCCTGCGGGCGGCTGGGCCTGAAGAGGGAGGGCGACCCACACGTGCGCGTCATGAAGAGAAGGTGCCTCGGGCGGGGCATGGCCGAGCCCGAGCTGAGCAACCCATGTCACGGCTGAGGGCGAGGGCCCCTGGGCAGCCGCTGCTACCTCAGGGTGGGGGCTTGATCCCCGCCACCCTGACACCCCCTTCTCTCCGCAGAGTCCACACCCACTGGGATGTGAACATCTCCTTCCGAGAGACGTCCTGCAGGTGGGCAGGCAGTTCCTCTCCCGCCGGGCTCCCCGGGCCTCCCTCCCCTCCGGTGTGGTCTGTCTGGGTGCTGGGCCTTGGTGGCGGCCAGGGAGGACTCTTGGCAGCCTGGCCCCAGCACAGAGCCCCCGGCCCTGCCACCCTGACGCCCGAACCCACCTGCCCAAGCAGGGGCCGCCAGCCCCTCCGCCCCCCAAGGCCGCCAGGGGGTGAGGATGGTGGCATGTGGTCGGGGCGAGAGGCGTGTCTACAGGGCAGGCGGGGGAGCCGCAGTTCTGGCCTCCTGGTGCGGGCCGGGGTGCGCCCCCCTGGGAGCAAGGGCATGGCGTGGCCGGGCTGTCCGCTCCGCCGGGGCAGAGGCCGGTGCGCAAGGGGCGGCCGGCCCAGGACTCGGTGAGCGGATGGGGAAGAGAGTGGGAGGGGCGCCCGGCTCGAGGGACAGTGGCAGCCCGTCCCCGGGCCCGCTGCAGCTTCTGGGCGCGGGGTCAGCTCAGTGCCACGGCTGCCGAGGGCCCCGGGCGGCGGCCACCCAGCTCGCGGGCCGTGGCCATCATGCCCGCCTGGAGGGCGCCCAGCCCAGAGCCGGTCACACGGGAAACATCCTTAAACTTATGTCCACTTCAACTGGGAGTTGCCAGCTCGACCGCGCCTCTTAAGGGCCCTCGCGGACACTGTGACGTTTTATGGGCCTCTCACTTGGAGGCTGCAGGGTGGACCTGCGGGAGCTGGGCCCTGGGGCAGGGCGGTGCGGTCAGAGGGGAGGGGCGCAGCTGGACTTTGGCCCCCACCGCTGTCTGGCCCAGCGCCCCTCCCCCAACGCCTTGTCCTCCTGACGCTTCATGGCCCTGTCCATCGTCCTCGCACCCTCCGTCCTGTCCCCTTGAGCACAGCTGGCAGGCGTGGGCCAGGGCTTGACGGCGAGGCTGGGGGTTCTGGCCCAGTCCTGCACGCCCTTCCCTGCCACCCGCACAGCAGCTGCCTCCTCCCTCCGAGGCCCACTGTGGGCAGCGTGGGGCCAAGGCTGAGTTTCCTTCCTTGACACCTGCGGTGTTGGTCAGCGTGAGCAGGGAAGGTTTCCCGGGCCCCAGCCAGGCCCTCTGGGTGGTCCCAAGGCAGCGTGGAAGGGCCTCTTCCCCGAGGCAGCACCCAGGGCCCCGGCAGTGGAATTGCCAATGCCACCTTGACGGGCCACCTCCCATAGCGTCCTGGGGGCCCCGGCAGGCGTCCCTGGGGAGGAGGGTGCCGCCCGCCTCTAGCTCTGCAGACTTCCCTGGTGCTGAACCCAGCAGTTCTGCCCACAGCGCCCAGGGCATGCGGACACGGCGCGGGCAGGAGACGCTGCGGTTAATCCCATAAACCACTCGCCCGCCCTGCCCTCCTGTCCGCCTGGGGCCGCTCTAGCGACGGGGCTAGGGCGGGGTGGCCGGCGCATCTGGGCTTCCCCGAGGCTCTGGAGTCCAGCCCTGGAGTCTTGGTGCTGGAACTGCCCTGCCCAGGGCGGCCGGATGAGCTGGCCAGCCGCCGGGCCTACGGGGTCGGACCGGTCCCCAGGTCGCCGGGGAAGTCGCAGTGCCGGCCTGGCCGGAGGCGGCTCCGTAAGGGTGGCGGGAGCTAGGCTGCCGTTGGGCACCCGCAGGCCCATGTCCAGCCCCTCAGCCCTGACGTTGAGCTGTTCTCAGAGCCGAGGGCAACGGGCGGGGGCCAGACACGCGGTGGACGGTGGTCGCACCCATCCCGGGGCTCTGTGACGTGGGAGAGGCGACCGCGCAGAGCGGCCGGGCCGGCGGTGGAGGGGGGCACATCTGGGGCCTGCACTTGAGGCTGCGACTGTGGGCCCGGCCTCGCTCCATCCCGGGGACCGGGCTGCTGTGCGCGCCACGGCGGGACGGGGTTCACGCTCATGCGGACTTGCTCCCAGGCGGGCCGGGCAAGGCACAGATGGCACAGCCAGGCCAGGCCAGCCCACCCGGGGCCGGGTCTGCTCCGAGGCCCGTGCCCCGTGCCGGCCCCGGCGGGTGCCCGTGGGTGCCAGGGCGCCCTCTCACCTCGCCTCTCTCTCCACTGCAGCCAGGACCCCGACCTCCCCGCCCTCGTCTCCAGCGTGCACCGCAGCCGCCACCTCGTGATGCCGGAGCGCCGGAGCCGCTGCGAGTTCCAGCAAGGAGGTGTAGAGCCCGGCCCGGGGGCCTCTGGTGAGGGTCCTGCGGCGGGCTGCGCGGGACAGCAGCCCTCCCCCTCCGCGGCTCAGCCCGGCCAGCCGACGCCCCAGCAGGCTTGGCGGGCAGCCAGGGAGGCCGGCCGGAGGGGGAGGCGCTGTCCCCCGGGGCTCGTGTGACGGTAATTGTGTTAATCCCGGCCAGCCGGCAGACGGGGAGGCGGCAGCTCCGCCGTGGCTGCAGCGGGTGGGCAGGGGCTGGCGTGACGAGGCCACTGCCCCCACACACACTAACAGGCGCCGTTGCAGTCGGCGGTCAGGGATGGGCTGGACTCACAGGGTTCAGACTCCCCGCTCTGCTGCCTGGACCCCCAAACTCCCGGAGCAGCCCCCTCAGTGTGCCCGCCTGGTGCCCCCCAGGAAGGAAGGTGGGAACCGAGCATTGAGGTCACCCAGAGGGGCGGCTCCTGGAGGCAGGGGCCAGAGGGGCCTTGACCCCAGGAGACCCGGGGGCACAGCTGAGAGGTGAAGGGGCAGAGGGGCCCAGAGGGAGCTGGGGGCGCCTTGAACAGACAAGTTTCTGGCTGTGGCCATGACTCCCGGGACCCCCAGGCAGGGAGCTGGCCACGGCCACGTCCTCAGGCCCAGTGACAGCCCCAGGCGTGTGGGGGTTGCAGCGCTGGAGGAGCTGGGCGGGCAGCGGATAAAATCTAATTGCCGCATCGACCGCGGAGCGATGATTGAGCTATCCTGAGCCTCAGGCCCCTGCTCCTGCCCGCTCCTGGGTGCCCGGGTCCAGCGAGCACGGGCCGGGCCCTGCACCCCACCCGGGTACCCTCCTCCCCACTCCGCCAGGGTGCAGGCCGGGGCAGGCGCATGTGGCCAGAGCCCCCGTGGCTTCCCCGTGTCCCAGCTGGCCTCTGGCGGGGACATCTGCCTGTCATCACCTCCGCTGGCCGCCCCAGGGCTACTGTCCATCTCAGCCAGGCCCGCCCTGCCACAGCAGACGTGGGACTCAGGCACGCCAGGGAGCCACGGTGACCAGGTGTCCCTCGGAAGAGCCCCCCCCAAGGACACGCGAACCCCTGCCGTGGCAGGGCTGGGTCTCACTGCGGGGTGGGGGAGGGGGGCTTCAGCCCTGCCCCGGGAGAAGAGGAGCCTCCGCACCAAACAGCAAGGGGAAGAGGGTGGGGAGGGGCTCCGGGCGTGGCAGAACGGGAGGCCTGTGTGGTTGGGGCGCCCACAGCCCTCCTGGCCTGGCCGTCCAGGGCCCCGGAGCCCTCGGGCCGCAGGGACCCGACCCTCCCGGCCTGGCCCTCCTGGCCTGGCTGTCTGGACCCCAGGAGCCCCTGGGCCGCGGGGACCCACCCTCCTGCGGCCGTGGCAGCGAGGTGGCCGAGATCGATAAGTTATTAGCACCATTCTGTCAGCTGTAAAGTGGAGATTGATCGGCTCTCCGGGCCGCACTCCCCGGCCTGATAAAAATGACAGATTAAGGGAATAAGAAAAAGGAATTAGCCTCTGGGGCTGACGCCGGGGCTCCTGGGGCTGCGCCACCAGGGTCGTCAGCCTGGTTGGGGGGGGGCAGGACGTGGCTCCTAGGCGAGGGGGCCTGGGCCTCCCACGGCAGGGCCCGCTCAGGCTGGTGTGGGGGGGTGCGGTCTAGGGGTGCCCTCTGGAGGGGAGCAGGTGGTGCCCGGACCCCATGCTGGCCTGGCTCTCTGGGGTCAAGGGGGAATGGGGGGTGCGGCAGCGAGCCCAACCGGGGCCTCAAGGCTTTCGGGGCTGAGGCTGCCCTGGACAGACAAGTCTGGGGTCCCCGGGACAGGACCCCGCACCCCATCCCGAGGGGGAAGGTGGGTCTGCTGGATCAGGCCTCTCATTCCTCTCCGGCAGCGCTGGGATGGGCCTGGTGGGGAGCAAGCACCTGGGGGGTCCCGAGTTGCCACCTGAGGCTGTTGCCACAACGTCCCCATCACACGTGCACCCCAGCCCTGCGTGGGGTGAAGGCCAGTGCTGGGAGCAGCCCCTCCCCTCTCCCAGGTGAGCTGCTGGGCAAGAGGCTGGGCGGCCTGCCCCCCATTAGCAGTGACTGCCCCGTGGAGAAGGCTCGAAGAAGTCAGTCCCCCCAAGGTGGGAGCACGGCGTGGACGGGCGGGGGGCGCCTAGAGGAGGGAGGGGGACGGAGCCCTGGGCCAGGAGGCTTGGGGTCTGACGGGGGGTGCCGCCTCGCCCTGTGCCCCATGCAGAGGCTCTGCTGCTGTCGGAACTGGGGCCCGCCATGGCCCCCGAGGACCACTACCGCAGGCTGGTGACCGCGCTGAGCGAGGCCAGCTCCTTCCAGGACCACCAGCGTCTCTACCACCTGGGCGTCCCAGGTCCTGGTAGGTGGCCCTTGGCATGAGCCCCTCACCCGCCCTCGCTGGTGGGTAGTGAGCTGCCCTGTCCCCACCCACGTGGCCCAGCAGGCCCAGAGGGCCTTCAGAGAGGGGGCGGGGTGCCTCCCGCTGGGCAGAGGCCTGGAGGCGCCCAGCGCAGGTCCGAGAAGCCCCACTGCAGAGGCAGCGGAGCCCACCCGCAGCCGCAGATCCCCCCACCGCCTCACCCGGACACCGGCCCGAGGGGGCGCCCCTCACCCCCCGCCCCCCTCGCGGCCGTGGACCTCGGCTTTCCCCCCCGCGGTGCTGGGAAAGGGGCAGCTTTCCTCTCCTCACGCGAGCCTGCCCCCCAGGGCAGCTCCGGCGCGGAGAGCCTGAATAATTCACCAAATGTGAATAATTTAAAAATCTTCCTTTTTAATTGCTTTCCCGGCCTGCCCGCGGCGGCGCGGCGGCCTGCGCGGGGGCGCGGCCCCGGGGGGCGGCTGCCAATCACGCGCCCCCCCGCCGCGCCCCCCCCCCCGGCGGCCGGGAGGGGCCGCGCCGGCTGGCGCCCCGCCCGCGCAGGGCGCCCCCCGCTCTCGGGTAATTAATTTATAAACAGGCGGCGGCAGCGGGCGGAGAGGGCCGCGGGGGGCTGGGGGCCGCCTGAGCGGGGCCGGGCGCCGGCGCGGCGCGTCCGGGGGCCCCCGGGAGACCCGGCCCTCGAGGCCCCGCGCCGCGGCCCCCCACGCTCCCCTCGGCCGCGCACGCCCCCCCAGACCAGACGGGCCGGGGGCCGCGCGTCACCGCCGCGACCCCCCCAGATCTCCTGAGGGCGCGGCAGGAGGCGCCGGCCGCGGGGGGCCCCGGCGGCCCGGAGCTGCACCTGCGCCCGCCGCCCGCCGCCGCGCCGCGCCGCAAGCCGGGCCTGGCCGAGCGCCGGGAGGGCGCGGGCCCCGCCGCCTTCGCCGACAGGTACCGCCGGCGCGGCCGTCCCCGGGGCGGGGCTGAGGGGCCGCCCGTCGGGGCCCGCGCGGGGCGGTGGCGAGACGCCGCCGCCGAGGGGACCCGGCGCCGCGGGCGGGCGGGCGGGCGGGCGGGGAGGCCGGGCGCGCGGCCCCTCACCAGCCCCGTCCGCAGGGAGCTGTCGCGGCCGCCCCCGCTGCCGTCGCCTCAGAACGCCCCTCACATCGCTCTGGGCCCCCACCTCAGACCCCCCTTTTTGGGGGTGTCTTCTGCGCTGTGCCAGGCCCCAGGTGAGGCACGGGCGGGGCACCAGCCGCGGGCCAGGCCAGGCCAGGGCAGGCGGCGGCCCGGGGCGCCTGACTTGGGACTGTCCCCCCAGGTTACGGCTTCCTGCCCCCCACGCAGGCCGAGGCCCTCGCGCGGCAGCAGGAGCTCCTGCGGAAGCACAGCCTGGCCAGGTTGGGGGGGCGGGGACGTGGTCCTGCGGGAGGGGGGAGGGGGTGGGGGCACGTGGTCCTGCGGGGGGGGGGGCGCCCCTGCCCCAGGCCAACCCTGCCCCTTCTGGGCCCAGGCTGGAGATGTCAGCGGAGCTGCTGCGCCAGGAGCTGGAGAGCGTCCCCCCGCCACAGCTACTGGCCCCCGAGGCCGCACCGCGCCCCGAGAGCACCGAGGAGCTGCAGCGGCGGGGGGCCATGCTGGTGCTGGGACACAGCTCCACGCCACTGCTGGCCCTGCCCCCCCAGGGAACACTGGGCCCCCCCACACTGCCCCACAGAGTCCCTCATAAAGGGGACCCCAGCCCGGCCTCAGCTCAACCCGGGGAGTCCGAGAAGACAGAGGCTGCGCTCTGGGCACAAGACAGCTCCGAGGACGAGTCCCCCAAAGACTCCGACGGAGAGGACCCCGGGGCAGCAGCAGCCGGGGGCCCGGGCCCCACGCCCGGCCAAGCCCCGACCGGAGGGGCCAGCTCCCAGGAGAAGGGGCTTCTCTCGGGGCCCACGCTGCCCCCTCCATCGCCCCTGGGCCCGGGCTGCGCCGCCAGCGCCTGCTCACACACAGGTGGGCCCCGGCCCGCAGGCAGCACATGCTGGGCACATGGGCCAGCACCCCCAGCCCAGCCGCTGGGGGCGTCCTAAGAGCCCAGCCCAGGAAGGCCAAGGGCAGGGGTGAGGCCCCGGGGGAAGCCAGGTCTGACCACAACCCCCCCCACCCAGGAGCCAGCGGCGGATTCCTTGTGGATGGGGAGGCGGCCCTGGCCCCTGAGGACATCAGCAAGTGGACGGTGGACAATGTCTGCAGCTTTGTGGGGGGCCTGCCTGGCTGCGGAGAATATGTTCCGGTGAGGGGCGCCCGTGAGTCTGAGCCGCATTCGCATGCCTCCCCCACCCCGGCCCCTGCCCCACCCCAGGCTCCTCCCTAAGGCAGTGGGAGGCAGAGCAGGCACTGCCCCCTTCCCTGCACTGGACCTGGGATGGGGGGGGGGGAAGGCAGCTCCTGCACTCAGCCCTGCCTCCCAGGTCTTCAGAGAACAGGGCATCGACGGGGAGGCCCTGGCGCTGCTGACGGAGGAGCACCTCCTGACCACCCTGGGGCTCAAGCTGGGACCCGCGCTCAAGATTCGCGCCCAGGTGAGGGGCCGGCCTGGGGCCCTGGGGTGGCCCCAGCTCTCCTGGCGGACAGGCCCCCACCGCTGTCTCCCCGCAGGTGGCCAGGCGCCTGGGCCGCATCTTCTACATGGCCAGCTTCCCGGTGGCCCTGCCACTGCGCCCACCGCAAGCCCCTGAGCGGGAACCCACCTCGGAGGGGCAGCCCCTGTCGCCTGCTGCCACCACCACCACCTCCCCCTCCCCCTGCGGGGGCGAGCAACCCGCGTCTGGCCTGGCCTCACCCAAGCCAGAGAACAGGCCCCTGGCTCTGCTGCTGAGGCCTGCGGATACCTCCCAGACTCTGGGCTGAGCGGCGGGCGGGTGACGCAGGCCTGTCCCCTCCGGGTTGTGAGGCGAGATGCTGGGCAGGAAACCCAAGGGGAGGTGCACATCCAGAGCCTTTCTGGGGCAATGGCAGAGCCCGGTGCCCAGAGCCCAGGGCCAGCTGGCGGGGGCTCTGCAGACCAACCAAAGATGGAGGTGCGTCGGCCCCTCCCCGGCGCTGCTGGGGGCCACTGAGCATCCTGGGGGCAGCTGCCACCCGCTCCCCAGCGAGGATGAGGATCAGACATCGGCACAGGGCGCGGCACTCCCGGTCTCTCGTGTTGTGAAAATAAAGCCCCGTTCCCTCTGCCGCCCGCCCCGCTGTGCTGCGTCGGCCCTCGGGGCCTCCTCAGTCCTCCTCCGAGAGCTCCAAGTCCTGCAGCTCGTCCTCAGGCCCCTGCGCCAGTCGCCACAGCTCCCCCGGCGCCAGGGCGGCCTCTGCATCTGGGCCTTCATCTGTAGGGAGGTGCCTGCTCAGTCCCCCCTGTTGGGAAGGAACCGCCTCGGGGCTTCACGGGCTGGCTCATCCCAGCACTGATGTATCTGGGCAGACCCGCAGGGATGGAGCAGCTGACTGGCACCCAGGGCCCAGCCCTGGGACAGATGGACTCAAAGGGTCATCGTGGCTCTGACCACGCCAACACTCACCCTCTGAGCTGCTGGCCACAGCCGCCTCGTCCTCCGCCTCGTCCTCCTGCGCCCTCTGAGGAGCTCTCGGGGCACCTGAGGACAGATAAGTGCTGGTGGGAGCAGGTCCGCCAGCCAAGCATGGCGGGGGCAGCCAGGCGCCCTCCAATTCCAGAGGCCCCACCCCACACCCAGGCGGGTGTCGGCTCCGCCCACAGGGGGGCCAAAGCCTCCAGGCCCAGGACCCAGCAGGCTGAGGGTGCAGACCCACCTCCCCGAGAGAAGCAGGGGCTAGGCTCATCCTCGTCACTGTCCAGGTCGAAGAGGTCCTTGAATTCTACCCTGTCCTCGTCCTTCCTGTCCCCCACCTTGCGTCGCTTTATTTCCGGGAAGTTCAAGTCTTCTAGCTGGGGGGCCAGAGCAGCAGGTGTGGGCAGGGTGCCCTGGCCCTGGCTCACCAAGCCTCGGCAGAGAGGTCACCGCCACAGGCAGCCATTCCCCACCCTTCCGGCCAGGGCCACCGCAGGGCCAGACCCACAGCGGTGAGGCCTGTCTTGGCCACGGCCCTGGCCAGAGGCCCAGTCGCAGACCCCACCTTCCTGCTCCCCAGTCTCTAGCCCTTGCCCCTGGGCAGAGAACAGCACCAGGATGAGGCCCCAGCCCCCACAGGCAGCAGCCCGACACGTTCCCCAGCACCCCACCTCAGCACCAGGGCAGGCTGCAGCCGGGACCTCATCACCGCCTGGCCCTCCTGGCCTGCGCAGCCCCCAGCCCCCCACCCAGGACACTCCCTGTACCCGCTCTTTGCCGCTGATCTCCAGCTGGATCTCACGGTCCCGCAGCTTCCGCCACTGCCTGTAGTAACGGGTGAGCGGGGTCCCTGCCGCCCGGGCCTGTTGCTCCCAGGCCTCCTGAGGGGCACAGGCGGGGTCACATCCTCCTGAGCCGACCCCCAAGCCCGGCCACACTGAACGGCACACTCTCCCCGCCCCGGGCCCTGCTGAACTGACCGCCGCAGGCCGGTCCGACACGCCAAAAGAGGCCGCCTGCCGGAGGCTGCAGATGTGGGCGGCGTTCTCCTGCACCTTGTCCAGCAGCTGGCGCACCTGTCGGCAGTAGTTGGCCACCTTGCACTCACGGAGAAAGGCCTTGAGCTGCGGAAGGAGGCCAGCACCCATGAGCCCGGCACAGGCGCCCGTGTGTGCGAGGCAGGGTGTGGGGGAGTGTGTGTGTGTGTGTGTGTGTGTGTGACAGGCGTGGGGGTGGGGGACAACTGTGAGGTGTGAGAAATGGCCACCTTTGGAGCCCTGCCCACCCATGTTGGGGGTGGGGGTGCTCAGAGAGGGGTGGCTGGCCTCAGAGCACCCCCGACTCCAGGATAGTCCAGGCAAGCCCCCACCCGCAGCGTGTAGCTCAGTTTACTGTCCTCCGTCCTCAGGCCTGCGGGCCCTACTGTCCTTCACGGACAAGTTGCGCGGCTGGCGGAAGCCGCGGGACTTCAGGCCCTGCATTGTCTCCACCTCTTGGCTCCACTGAGACACTGTGGGGTCACCCTGCTCTAGGCAGCCATCCGGTGGGCCGGGTGCATCTGCCCACACTCGGGCCGGCTGGGCCTCTGAACCAGGCAGTAGCCCTACCCCAAGCAGGCCTGAAGCGAGTATGCTGACTGCACCCCAGCGCTGACAGAAACTTCCCGGCTGAAAGCAAACACCCTACATAACAGCCCAATAGGGGTTTCAGACAGAACCCCCGCCCCCATCAGCAGCAGCCAGCTGAGGCGGAGCAGGCCACCCAGGGGCCCAGCGGGGAGGGAGAGGCAGACCTGCAGGACGACGGGCAGCGCCAGCTCAGGGAAGGCGATGCTGTGGGCCTGGCTGTGCAGGTACTCCAGGGTGAGGTCACACAGCTGCTCCAGCAGGCCGTCCTGGGTGAGAGCGAGGCTGGCTCAGTCTACGGTGGAGCCACAGGACAGGACACCGTAGCCTCCCAGACACTAAACCCCCACGCCCGCCAGTCACTGGGCACAGCACTGACCCCAGCACCCCAGTCCTGTCGTGACCCCCAGGGCCTCCCCACAGCCCCTCCCGGACAGTGGGCAGCCTCACCCGGTAAGCCTTCTCCTGCAGGTTAGCCTTGGACAGCTTCAGGATCACGGCAAAGTTGATGGGCCTGGCACTCATGCGCCCTGGCCTCCGATTAAAGTCGACCTGCTGGAAAACCTGCCCCCACCCGGGTCAGCCCCCCTGTGCGAGCAGAGAGCGAGCTTGGGTGGGCACCTGGCCTGCCAGTCCGGCTCCCCTGCTCTCTGTGACGGGGGGCAAAAGCCTGGATCACCCCTGCAGCTGCCCCCAGCTGCCTGCGGCAGTTGTGGGGCGATGGGTGCCTGCACTCCAGCGAGCGGGGCTCACACTGACACCCCTACTGCCGCCCCGGCCTGGCCTGCTCACCTCTAGGACGAAGGGCAACACAGGGATGAAAGCGCCAGTGCTCTCCGAGAGCAGAGTCAGGGCCCGCACGCAGTGCATGCGCAGCGGGTAGAAGCGGGCCGTGGGGACCAGCCTGGGCGGGAGGTGGGCGAGAGGCCCTGCCTTAGACCCGCCGCCCAGCCCAGCCCACTGACCCCCCCGCCCCCCATACCTGCTCACCCACCAGATCTCTGCAGGGGTCCGCAAAACACAGACCCAAACGCCTCGGCCTGGAGAAGCCTCCATGCACTCAGCCTCAGGTTGTCTTATTGGAGGCCCTTCCTGCCTTCCCTGGTCCCGGAAACCTCCTTCAGAGGCACAGGCTGCCCCCCATCCTCTATCCCAGATGGACGATGGACGTCCACACCCAAACCGCAGCGCTCTCTCGCCCAGGTCCTGTCCAGACCCCGTTCTCAAAGCCAGCTCCCCTTGTCCCGGGGGCCACAGCCGCCCTGCGTCCAGGCCTCCCGTAGGATCAGCCCTGCCGGGCACCTCCACACAGCCCCCACAGTCCATCTGCAGGACGCCGCTGTGGCCCCAGTGTGGCCCAACCCGCCTGCCCGCCACCCAAACTCACTTGATGCAGCCGATGACCACCTGGGCAAGGGGGTAGACCAGGGGCTGGAGGGCGCCGCTGGGGCGGATAGTGCTGAGCGCGCGGCACCACAAGTACAGGCAGTGCACGAACTGCCAGTTATACACCGACTGGTACGTCTCCTGGGGGCGTGAAGCCACCGGGCGGTGAGCTGGGTCCACCCCCCTGCCCACTTGTGCCCAGGGCCACCGCTGGCAGTGCCTCCCCACCCCGCCCGGCCATCACCACCACCCCCCCCCCAGGCCGCCCACCTTCTTACGAGTGGTCATGGCACTGCGCAGGTGGATGGCCAGCTGCCGGATATAGAGGAAGGCGTGCTGGTAGGCCAGACCGGTGTCCAGTGCGAGCAGCTCCGTCAGGGTCCGCTGCATGAAGGTGATGTGCGGCAGGGCGCCGGGGGAGGTGAACTTGCAGTTCCTCACGTAGGTCAAGTACATTTGCTGCCGGACATACCCAGTCAGAGGCACTTCCAGGCTCCCTGCTGGGCACCCGCCAGCAGACCAGGGCCTCCCAGCCCCCAGGAGATCAGTGGGGTCCCCGGACACGCTCACCCAAAAAAAGCAGCTCACGGGGCACCGCGGAGGTCCAGGGCTGCTGCCACGGCCCCCTCCTCACGCTGGTGCTCCCGCCACTCACCTTGAGCAAGGGACCCAGGAAGATGTCCTGCTTGCGGCGGCAGACTCGGGTGAGCACCAGAAAGGCCAGCACGCGCAACGTCTCCTCCCCCGTGCTCCACAGCACCACCATCCTCTGCGGAAGACCCGCATCACTAGCTGCCCCTGCACGCGAGGGCCCAGGAAGAGCAGTGCTGGGTGCCCACGGGCGGGATGGGCACGGGCAGGCCCACCTTGAGCAGCATGCGGCACTGCTTGGGGAAGGCCAGGTAGTAGGGAACAGAGTTGCTGACGTGGTGCAGGACAGCTGCCGCCACCGTTGTCTCAGCCAGGCAGGTCACCAGCTGGGAGCATTAGAGGACGAACCATGAGGGCCCACGCCGTCGGATGTGCCGGCCCAGGCGACCCAGGGAGGAGCCCCCACGGGCCAGCCCCAGAACCGCACCTGTATGACTGCGCTCAGGTAAGCCTTGATGTCCAGCCGCAGCCTTCCCCACAGCGGGCTGCTGGATGGTAACAGTGCCCTGCGGAGAACACGAGCCGGCCAGTGAGCCCCGGAGGCAGGAGTGCACCCAGGACGCAAGAGCCCACAGTTTCCCGGGAAACCCTTCCGCGCTCGCCCAGAGCATGTGGCCTTATGGCTGGGCCAGGACGCTCTCAAAGGTACCCAAGTCAGACACCCCCACCCCAACCCCCCCAGAGCTAGGGCTCCCCAGAGCCTCCAGAGGGACACCAGGCACAGGGCGCCAACCAGGCAGCACGGGCCAGGAGACGTACCAGTCGGCGTACAACTGGCAGTTCGTGCACTGCCGCGTGCTCAGCACCATTCGCCCCAGCGGCGCTCTCCTGCCCCTGGTCTACCCCCTTGCCCAGGCAGGCTCTTAGGCCCCGCACCTGGAAACCCCGTCACCCTCATTCACAATTTAGCTGCCAAGAAACCAGGTGCAGGGCTCCTGGAAATGCAGAACACCCAGCGATAGCCGAGTGAGCTTTCCCACAGGCAGCAGCATAGCTTCACCAGGCCTGGCTTGGCGGCAAGGGGCCGCTCCCCATGAGACACAGCCACAGGGCACGGCTTCCGGGGTGCCCACTGCAGCATAGTTCCTTCACCAGGAGCAAGAGAAGGCAGTGCCCCACACTCAAACCACCTCCACTGCCTCCCTCCCTGCCCCTACTGGGGGGCCCCCTTGACGGGACCCCCCACCTCAACCCTCCACCCCAACACCCTCGCAGGGAGCCTGCGCCTTCCCAAGCAGGACGGGGGTCCCGTGGCTTTTCCACAGGCCTCGCCTCCTCTGTGCCAACTCAGATTTTCCAGTTTGGGATGAAGATTAATCCTGAGCCAATCTATAGAAAACTTTCCTTCTCAGGAAGAAGAGACAAGACAGGGTAAGCCCACGACCCCAGCTGGCTCTCCTGGGGCCCTGCCAGGAGCCTGCCCCACCCCGCCGCACGCTGTTGGGTCCTGGGTGCCACAGTCAGGGGCTCTTTCCTCTTACCTGCTGCTGTCCTGAGAGACCTTCCCGAACAGCAGCTTCTGGAGACAGCCGAAAAGATCTCTGATGCAAAAGGTGACCAGAGCGTTGAACACTGCAACAAGGGACCACAGCGGCCACTCAGGCACACAACAGGACAAAAAGTCTGGACCCCAGGCACCCGGCCCCACTCACCAGCACTGTCGGTGACCTGGAACTTGCTGGGCTCAGCACCCTCCTGGTCGCCTTGGGTGGTGGCCACGGCGGCTCGGAACGCCTGCACGACTTCGTGGAATACCTTCGGGGTAAGTTGCTGCTACGGAAGCAAAAGAA
Source organism: Talpa europaea (assembly GCF_964194135.1). NCBI lineage: Eukaryota > Metazoa > Chordata > Mammalia > Eulipotyphla > Talpidae > Talpa > Talpa europaea. The sequence goes on from NC_140076.1 coordinate 93,744, forward strand.
TGTAGATCGTTGGAAGAACGGTCAGCATGTGCCCAAAGCAAGAGGCACTCAGGGCCCTAAAACCCGCCCCGAGGAGAAAGTGACCCTCGCCCACACCACAAAGAGCAGCGCCACAGCCAAGCGCCGGGGACAGGCAGATGAGACCCCTGGATCCTTCTGAAAGGGCAAGGGGCGTGGCTGGGAAGGGGCCAAGGACCTGACCCCGGCAGCAGCTGGAGGGCACCTGAAGTGCCCACTTCTGTCCTTCCTTTCCCTGCAGACGCTACCGTCTACTCGCGGGAACAGGCCCCGGCTCTGCCAACAAAGGAAAGAGGACGCCGCCCCGCGCATAACAGACCCTGGGGACAGGGGACCAGGGAGAACCTGAGGGGAGGGTTCCCGAGAAGAAACAGTTGGTGCGCAGCCTGTGGCAGACGCCAAAGCAGACACGAGTCTCTTATCCTCAGAGAAGGGCTCCTTCTGCAGCCCAGCCCCAGGGGACTGAAGCAATGTGAGGGACACCCCTGCCCCCCCCCCCACCTTTCACCTTTGCCACCTGCTTCCATCTTTCGACCATGGCGAGAGTCACAGGAACAGAATCCTTCTTCTCTTTGGGCCCTCCGGGAACCCCATCTTCAGTGTCATCCTCTTCCTCGCTCGCTTCCTGTGTCAGGCGGAAGGCTAGGCTGGAGCTCGGGAAGGGAGGCCAAGGGTCCCCACCCACAGGCTCTGCCGGCCCCACCTCCAGCTCCGTGGGCAAGGAGTGCAGCTGCTGCTCCTCATCATCAGAGGAGTCCGTCTCGCTGAAGTTGAGCAAGCTCTGGTCGTTCTCCTGCAGGAACTTGTAGAATTCCGGGTCCTTGTCCTTCAGCCGGGAGAGCTGGTCCTTATGCTCAGAGGCCTGGCCCTTGCGCCGGCTGAGGAGATGCGGGCAACGCGGTTGAGCAGCAGCACAGGCGAGGGCAGGGAGAAGAGGTGGTGGGCTTCCTATCCCCCACGCTTCCAGCACGGTGGCCTCCACAAACGCAGTGGCTTCGACAGAGGCAGTGGGGCTCCCGGGCTGTGATTTCTCCAGGCCTTCTGCCTGCCTCCAAGCCCAGGTAGCCCAGGGCACTAGGCACTATCTCCACGGGTGCACTCCGGCGTCCAGGCTGAGCCAGGGCTGCCACACAGCTGCTCCCGCTCACCGGTTGGCAGCCCAACTGCAAGCAGCCCGAGGAAAGCGACCGCTCCCCCGTGCCGCCTGCAGCCCGCGACCGGCCGCAGGTCTCAGCCGCGCTCCCGCGGTCCCCCTTCAAAGAGCAGCAGCGCCCAGTTGCCCTCAGCCCGGGGCCCCGCCTCCGTGCCCGGCACCTGCCACCTGGCCCCACACGGGCGCCCCGCGACCGCCCGTCCGCCGCTGCTCCAAGCGCCGAGGCTGCGGTCGCCTCACCGAGATCTTGCGGCCCGGCCCGGCCCCTTCAGCCACCACCTGCTCCGGCCCGGGCACCGCGGCCCTCGCCCCCGAGCCTGCTTCGGCCAGCGCCTCCTCGGAGGCCTCTCCGGCCCTCACCACCACAGCCCGGCCGCGCCGAACGCAGCCGGGGGTCCACGCCGCGCGGCCCCGGCCCCGCACTCACCCGGCCGAGGGGCTCCCGCCGCGCCCGGGCGGGCTCCGGGCCGCTCCGCGCGCCGCCCGCGCCGCGGGGGCCGGGCCTCCTTCCGGCTCCGACTCGGACTCGGCGTCGAAGCCCGAGGCCAGGAACTCGTCCACCGTCAGCTCCGCCAAGCGCCTGCGGGACACCTCGTCAGCCCGCCCCGCCAGGACGCCCCGCGAGCGCGGCCCGGCAGTCCCGGCCGCCCGCCCCGCGCCTCACCTCCGGCGCCCGCGCGCCGCCGCCATGCCTGCCGCCGCCGCCCGCGCCACTTCCGGCCCCAGAAGGCCGCGCGCGGGCGCACTTCCGGCGGCCGGCCCCGCCCCGCCCCGCCCCGCCCCGCCCCGCTCCGAGGGCGGCTCTACGGTTCTCCACCCCAGCGCCGCCGTGTCCGAGGCGGGCGGGCGCGCGCACCGCCGCCGCGCCGCCCGGGCCCTCCGCGCCTCCCTCGGCGGCCTGGGGGCTCGGCCGCAGCGCTGGGGCCTGGCGCAGGCCTGCTCGGGGCGGCCGCAGCCCGCTCGCTGGGGGCCTCCCTGAGAGCAGAGCCCCGCGCCCGGCCGTCGCCCGAGGCCGCGCCACCGCGTGCGGGAGGGCGGGGCGGGGCCGCGGACGCGCCTGAAGAAGAGCGACCGCTGCTCGTGAGGAGACCCTCGCCGGCCACGAGAGAGGCGGGAGGGGAGCCAGGATGGCGCGACGGATGGGCACCTGGTCAGAAACGGAGGCCCGAGGCCCAGGCCGCTCTTGCCCTGCCCAGCCAGAACCGGAGCCTCGCCGGCCCACTGGGAGCCCCGCGCCCGGGCGAGGCGGCGGGCAGATCGGCCAAGTGTCCCTGAAGCTGCCGGGCTGCTTTCCCTCAGACCGCCACGTCTGCTGCACGATCCCCACAGCACCCGGGGCCGGCATCACCCTCCCGCCCTCCCCCAGGCAGGCGCCGCAGCCGGGGCTTCCCGGGGCCGCGCGCCCACCGTCCTGCCCTGGCCCCGGCACACCGAGGGGGGCGTCCCCCCTTCGTACCTGTCTAGAGGATCCTAAGTGGACCAGTCAGGTTCAAGCTCACCTTTCTGGTTAGTTATTCGGGTTGAAAACGGAAACTGAGCTGATTGGTGCCAAATAGTCTGAACAATCCCGTCGGGCCTGTAGGGCCGGGAGCCTGCGGGGAATGTAAGACAGAGCGAGCCAGGTCGACTCACTCTGCTCCAGCCTCTGAAGAAAGGCAGGGGGTCCTGTTGCTGGCCTTCAAGGAGGAAACATTCACCAGACACCTTCGAAGCAGGGTTGGGCAGACAGCCTCTGTAGGAAGAGCGAAGCACCAGGCGCCGCTGGGCTCAGTGACCCTTCATAGACTTGCAGGCCTCTGCAGACCTGTGCAAGGACTAGCCACTGCACCCCGGCCTCTGCCGTCACCCATAAGGAGCCCATCGGGCATGGCCCAGCGTCTCAGAGAGCTGACCACAGCCCCTGTTTCTCCAGCACCACCCCGGGGGGCCATGGAGTCTCTTGCTGTCTCGGCATCCAGCTCAGTCTCTGGGCGGCTGCTGTGGGCATCACCTCGTCTCCCATGAGTGCCTGTGGTTCGGGGCATCCGGACACCTGTGGCCTCAGAAACACTCCCCTTCCCTGACCTCCTATTGGATAAATAAAGCCTGTGGCTGTTGGCCCCTGAGCCTGAGTGGTCTTGCAGCAGCACACATGGACGAGAACCTGCGACAGGACCGTCCCCCACTGTGGTGCTGCCCTTTGGTCCCACCTGGTACCATTTCCAGTGTCTTCGGCACTCTTTTGTGCTGTCAGTATCACCCCTTCGTGCTGCCTTAGCCGTTTGGACATCCTTTTGGGTGTGCTCTGTGCTGTTGCCAATACAGCAAATCTGCACTCACAAGACAGTGCTGGGCAGCGAAGGTCGCGCTTTCTCTGGCCTGTCTGTCAGCAGGTGCAAAGGCTGCCTCTGGAAGGAGGGAGGTGAGGAAGCCAGTCTAGAGGGAGGGAGAGACAGACAGACAGACACACAGCTGCCTGGGCCCCAGACTCCAAGCAGGCCCTCCCCCAGCCCAGCCTCCCGCTGAGGCTCCCGGTGCCAGGCCTGCCCTTGCAGGCGGTCCTGGAGGATTCTAGCGCGGGCGCCCTCGGGCAAAGCGCCTGCCTGGGGACACGGGGCGGGCGGGGGGGTGATGCCCAAGTCGGCCCCGCCGAATGAAACCTGGGGGCCTCGGTCTCTGGCGCCGAGGGGTGGGGCGCTTCTCGGATGGGGGGAGCAGAAGTCCTGGCCGTCCGCACGGAAACAGGCCCAGGAGGCGGCGGGAGGATTCGCGGCCGGCGCCGCCCGAGGCCGCCCGGGAGCGCGCGCGGCGGGGCGGGCGGCGCCGAGCAACGACGGCGGCGGGCGGCGGGGCCGGGGACGCGCCGCGGGCCGCCGCCGCCGAGCAGCCCCCCGGCCGGCCGTGCGCCCGGCCCTCCGCGCTCTCCGCCGGCCGCGCGCGGGTCGGTCCGGCGGCCGAGCCCATGCAGCCGCGCAGCGAGCGCCCGGCGGGCAGGACGCAGAGCCCGGAGCGCGGCAGCCCGGGGCCGGGGCCCGAGGCGGCGCCGCCGCCCGCACCGCCGCAGCCCACGGCGTGAGTGGCCGGGCGGACCCCGGGGCGGGGCGGGGCGGGGGCCGGGGCCGGGGCGGGGGCCGGGGCGGGGCGGGGGCCGGGGCGGGGGCCGGGGCGGGGGCCGGGGCGGCCGCCCCGGAGGGCCCCAGCCCGCTCCGTTTCTCCGCGCTGGGCGGCCCGGCTGGGCGCGCAGCGGCCACGGCTCCCGCGGCCTCTGTCCCCTTCCCGCGGCCCCCGCGGCCCTCAGGCGCCCGGAGCGGCAGGGAGAGCGCGTGGGGCCGCCGAGGGCGCGGGGCGGGCGGGTCCGCGCCGGGGGTGGGGGCCTCTCCCGGCCGCCCGCCCCGCGGCCGCGGCCAGCCCCGCGCCAGAGCAAGCCCTGCGCGCCGGCCCCCCGGGCACGGGCAGGGCGCGGGCGGAGGGGAGCCCCGGCCCCGGGGGGCGGGAGGGCTCTGGCTCTCGGGAGCGGCGGGCGAGGGGCGGCCTGTTCTCGCGGGGGCGCCCGGCCGAGGGGCCGGCGGAGCAGGGCAGGGGCGGCCGGGGAGTGGGGCGGGGCGAAGCCGCAGGGCGGGGCGCGGGGGGCAGCGGACCCTCCTGGGTGGGCTGCGGGGACGGGGCGGCAAGCGCGGGTGAGGGGCTTCCGCGGCCCAGCTGACCCGAGCTGACCCGAGCTGACCCGGCGCCGCCGCCCGCAGCCCGGAGGCGGAGCGAGCGCGGCCCCGGCAGCCCCGGCCGCCCCCCATGGAGGGCGCCATGCAGCTGCTGAGCCGCGAGGGCCACACCGTCGCCCACAACTCCAAGCGCCACTACCACGACGCCTTCGTGGCCATGAGTCGCATGCGGCAGCGCGGCCTCCTCTGTGACATCGTCCTGCATGTGGCCGCCAAGGAGATCCGGGCGCACAAGGTGGTGCTGGCCTCCTGCAGCCCCTACTTCCACGCCATGTTCACGAGCAAGTACCACCCCACACGCCCGGGCGCTCGGGGCCGAGGCTACCCCAGGGCCAGCCTGACCTGCGGTCCCCACAGGTGAGATGAGCGAGAGCCGCCAGACGCACGTGACCCTGCACGACATCGACCCTCAGGCTCTAGACCAGCTGGTGCAGTTCGCGTACACGGCCGAGATCGTGGTGGGCGAAGGCAACGTGCAGGTGAGGCCCCGGCCCGGCCCGGCCCGGCCCGGCCCGGCCCGGCCCGGCCCAGCCCGCCCCGCCCGCCCGCCGGTCCTCACGCCCCTCCTCCGCCCGGCCCCGCGCTGCCCCGCGCAGACCCTGCTCCCGGCCGCCAGCCTGCTGCAGCTGAACGGCGTGCGGGACGCCTGCTGCAAGTTCCTGCTGAGCCAGCTCGACCCCTCCAACTGCCTGGGCATCCGGGGCTTCGCAGACACGCACTCCTGCAGCGACCTGCTCAAGGCCGCGCACAGGTACGTGCTGCAGCACTTCGTGGACGTGGCCAAGACGGAGGAGTTCATGCTGCTGCCGCTGAAGCAGGTGAGGGGCCCGCCGGCGCCCCGCCCTTGACCCCATCCCCACACTCCACCGGACCCCCACCCTGCCCTGCCCCTTCTGTCACCCCAAATCTTCCCCTTCAACTCCTGCCCTGAGCACTCCCGGCTGCTGCCCGGGTCCCTGTCCCCTCTCTGGGAGCCAAACCTGCGACCCTGGCCTCACTGGACTCCCGCCCAGGGCCCCCCAGACCTCACACCCGGCCCCCCAGGTGCTGGAGCTGGTCTCTAGCGACAGCCTGAACGTGCCGTCTGAGGAGGACGTCTACCGGGCCGTTCTCAGCTGGGTCAAGCACGACGTGGACGCCCGGAGGCAGCACGTCCCACGGGTGAGGCCAGGCCCCGGGCCCTGGGCGGCGTCAGCAGGGCATCGCTGTGGGCCTGGGTGCGCCTGCCCCTCCCGGGGCCAGGGTCCTCCAGGGCGAGGAGCCCGGACCTCCAGAAGGGTCCAGTGCACAGGAGACCAGGCTTCCGGGGGGGTCTCCCCATGGGGCCAATGGTGTCCTGGCCCCACCCGCCCCTGACAGCGGCACCCCCCACCCCAGCTGATGAAGTGTGTGCGGCTGCCCCTGCTGAGTCGGGACTTCCTGCTGGGCCATGTGGACGCCGAGGGCTTGGTGCGGCACCACCCGGACTGTAAGGACCTGCTCATCGAGGCCCTCAAGTTCCACCTGCTGCCTGAGCAGAGGGGCGTCCTGGGCACCAGCCGCACCCGGCCCCGGCGCTGTGAGGGCGCCGGCCCCGTGCTCTTCGCCGTGGGTACGCCCGAGCCACGCCAGCCCTGCTCAGCCCGCACCTGCGCCCCGCCCTTGGGAGGCCCCCATGACCTGGCCCGCCCGCCAGTCCCCACCCCACCTGCCCAGGCACCCCTGCCCACCCCTCCTCGGCCACGTCCTGTCTGTCACCTCCCCCTTCCCCCAGGCGGCGGCAGCCTCTTCGCCATTCACGGGGACTGCGAAGCGTATGACACACGCACTGACCGCTGGCACGTGGTGGCCTCCATGTCCACACGCAGGGCCCGGGTGGGCGTGGCGGCCGTCGGGAACCGGCTCTATGCGGTAGGCGGGTAAGCGTGGACACTGCTGTCGGTCTGGGACTCTGTGCGCCCACCACGCCAGCCCTGACCTTCAGCGGACCCCCCTAGCTACGACGGGACCTCGGACCTGGCCACCGTGGAGTCTTACGACCCTGTGACCAACACCTGGCAGCTCGAGGTGTCCATGGGCACCAGGCGCAGCTGCCTGGGTGTAGTCGCCCTGCACGGGCTCCTGTACGCGGCCGGTGGCTACGACGGGGCCTCCTGCCTCAACAGGTAGGGCCGGGGAGGGGTGGGCTGCCTTTCAGGGTCAGCAGTGCAGGGATGCAGAAGTCCTCCCTGAGGGGAGCAAAGAGGTGTCGCACCTGACCAGCCACAGTGCCTCTTCCCTCTCGGGGTCTCTCCCCGCCGTCAGGTGCTAGACCCTGTGGACACTGGCCCAGGCTCGCCACAGCAGGCAGTGGTCCGTGTCCAGCCAGCGAGGGGACACTGGCCCCAAGCTCCTCGCCTGCCCAGCCTGGGTTCCAGCCACTTACAGGGCAGGGAGGGTGGCCTGGGCAGGGTGGCGAGGGCAACTTCTGCCCTGCTCGAGAAAGCTGCGCCCCTGTATTTGCAGTGCTGAGCGCTACGACCCTCTGACGGGCACTTGGACGTCCATCGCTGCCATGAGCACCCGGAGGAGATACGTGCGCGTGGCCATGCTCGGTGGGTGACCCGGCCTGCCTTCCGCAGTGCCTGCCTCACCTGCCCCTGGCCCCCACAGCAGGCCCTGCCCTGTCTCCTCCCTGCAGATGGGAACCTGTATGCTGTGGGCGGCTACGACAGCTCCTCGCATCTGGCCACAGTGGAGAAGTACGAGCCCCAGGTGCGTGGCATGTGCTGCCCACTCCGAGAGCCCACAGATACCCTGCCCTGGAGTGGGTGGCGGAAGGTGGTGACGCGTCTGGCCCTCGCCCGCAGGTGAATGCGTGGACGCCCGTGGCCTCCATGCTGAGCCGGCGCAGCTCGGCAGGCGTGGCCGTGCTGGAGGGTGCGCTCTACGTCGCGGGGGGCAATGACGGCACCAGCTGCCTCAACTCCGTGGAGAGATACAGCCCCAAGGCAGGGGCCTGGGAGAGTGTGGCCCCAATGAACATCCGGAGGTGTGTCCGCCCCCCTACCCCCAGGGTCACTACCCCGGGGCGCCTGCGCCTCCCCCAGATCCGACGGGCAATCCTGCGGCTCCTGCCAGCTGTGCCTACTCGGCCCCTGTCTCACCACCTGCCCTGCCCCCAGGAGTACGCACGACCTGGTGGCCATGGATGGCTGGCTGTACGCTGTGGGGGGCAACGACGGCAGCTCCAGCCTCAACTCCATCGAGAAATACAACCCGAGGACCAACAAGTGGGTGGCCGCGTCCTGCATGTTCACGCGGCGCAGCAGCGTTGGCGTGGCGGTGCTCGAGCTGCTCAACTTCCCGCCGCCCTCCTCGCCCACCCTGTCCGTGTCGTCTACCAGCCTCTGACCCGGAGGACTGCCCGAGCCCGGCCCCCGGCCTCCCACTTGCCTTAAGCCTGGGGCTGCCCCGCGGACCTCCCGTCCCGTCTGTCCGTCTCCGTGCGCGTGCCTAGGCCCTCTTCTGTGTGCGTGTCGCGTATTTATTTACTCATCTGTCCACAGCGGGTGGGGAGGCTGCAGCTTCCGTCTACTTGTTTACTCTCCAAGTGTCCTGGGGTCGGGGACCGCCCGCTGGGGGCACCCACCCAGCGCGCCCCAGGCTCTGTGGACCTGGAGTGGCCAGGTGCCAGAGCAGGCCAGCAGGCGCGCTTTCCGAGCAGGTGCGAGCCCGGCCGCGCTTTGCACACCCCCTCACTGGCCAGGCACAGCCCGGGGCCAGCCTGATGGGGGCTTCCTTCCTGGCGCCTGCGGTCTCTCGTGGGTCCTGGGCCGAAGCGGGTGCACGCGCGTGCCCAGACCTCACGCAGCAATATGAGCCACTGGAACAATAAACACGTTTCTCGGGCTGCGGGGACTGAGGCTGCGTGTCCGTCTCCAACCCTTGGGGTGGGAGAGGGGGCCATGCAACCTGGCCGAGGGCTTGGCCTTGCTGGCCAGTGGGGCAGGGTGGGGCAGGGCCCTTGTCTCCCACTGGCTGGGGGGCCCCTCCATGTTCTGGCTCAGCCTCGGAGCCCTGCCTAGGCCCGGGGTGAGATGGCCCAGGCAGGAGAGGGGCTGGGGAAGGGCCCTGGCTTCTTCTCCCCCAGCCCGCCGGCCCGGGCCCCGCGCACACCCTGCCAGTCGCTGGTGACTCACAGCAGCAAGCACAGAACAGGAGGTGACCCGGGTGGGCTGGAAGGGGGTCTCCTGGCTCAGGCTCCAGCCCCAGGCAGGCCAGCTCACCGACCAGGCTCCCGAGGGCCCTTGTGTATGTAAAGGCTGAGATGGGGGAGCCTCTGCCCCGCCCTCACCGCCCCAACTTTGCCTGCCAGGGTGGGGGCTGGCGGCAGCGACTGGCCTCAGGTGCGGCCGGTTCCCGCCGGGAAGGCCCCGCCCCGCCTGGCCTGGTCGGGTCAGGCGGGACCGCCCGGAGCCCCGCCCGCTGGTGGAAGGCGGGGCGGGAGGCTCGGGAGACGCATCCAGACCGACCTGCTCGCCGCGCACCGTGCCACCCATGGGGAACAGCCACTGCGTCCCCCAGGCCCCCAGGAGGCTCCGGGCCTCCTTCTCCAGAAAGCCTTCTCTGAAGGGGAACAGGTGAGGGGGCTCCAGCTCGGCCCCAGGGGCTCCCTCCCGCTCTGGAGCCGGCTGAGAGCCCTTCCCTTGCCCCCAGGGACGACGGCGCGCGGCGGGCAGGCCTGTTTGGCGCCGAGGCGGGTCCCGACGGGGACAGCCCTGCGGACAAGCTCTTCTACTACATCCCCGGGACGGTGAGCGCGGCGGCCAGCTCCGGGCGCGGGCGCGGGGGACACGGCTCTGCTGCTCGAGCGTCCTGTCCGGCTCGCCCGGGGGTGCAGACCCGGTGGGGAGGCCCCGCCCGGGAAGCTCTGGGGCCGAAAGTCTGACGGATCGAAACTGACCCGGGACTGACTCAGTGGCTGGGCGAGCTCCGCGGAGGCGCGGGCGTCTGAGTCCTGTGTCCCGGCCGGCTCGAGGCCACACCCCGGCAGTGGGCCCGCGTCTGCCCGCACCCCCCAGCTGGGTGCGGGAGGCGCGTCCAGGCACGTTCCCGCCAGGGAAGCACCCAGCCTCCTGCCCGGAGGTGGCTGTGCGTGTGCGGGCGCGAGTCCCCACCCCCTCGTCCCTGTGGAGGGAGTTGGGGCTTCTGATGACCACAGCCTAGCGCACGTCCAGGCTCAGCTCCTTGAAGCCTCCCATGCAGGCCACACCCACCCCACCCTGCGGGGGGGTGGGGGTGGGGTTGGGGGGGCAGGCATGGCTCCCACGTCGGGCCAGGTCAGCTGCACCACCTGCGCTGCCCCACTGAGGCCAGGGCTGCTTGGGGAGACCCACCGCAGCCATGCTGGGTGTGGTCCTCAGGCTCCAGGTGCCCAGTCTGCTGCTTCTTGCCCTGGGCACATCTGGGGCAGGCTGGGAGTGGGACGTCTGGCCACAAGGGGCCTTGCCAAGTGAGGCTGCCCGCCTCCCAGCAGCTCTGCCAGGCGGGGAACTGGGTTTGACAGGCCGGTGTGCCCAGCTCCCTGGACCCCCTGCCAGGCATGCGCTGGCTTCAGAAACTGGGCTGCCTGAGACAAGTGGACAGGGCCCTGGTCCTCTCAATGGCTGCGTCTCAGCCCCAGTCCCTCTGTCCAGGCCCAGGGCACGCTGTGTGACTGGGGCGTCCCTTCTGGTCTGGGTATGGTGAAGGGCAAGGGGAACCTCTGGTTGTGGCTGCGGGAGGAGCCTTCTCAGTCCCTGCCTCCACCCTAGAGCCCCGCCCCAGCTCTGAGCTGACCCCTCCCCTCCAGTAACGCCCTCCCCAGGCAGGTCCAGTGGTCCATCCGGCTCCTCGGCCTATTTTCCACAGGTCTCCTGGCCTTGTTCCTGCACTGGGTGTGGGGCAGGAGGCCCCGCCCAGAGTCAGGGAGTCTGACTGCCCATCCTCCTGGATTTGCCCCCAGTGGCCAGGGCACTGCGGCCCTAGCCCATGGGCCTCAGCCCCTTGGGCCCTAGGTCATCATCCATCCTGCCTGGCCCACAGCTAGTGCGGGCCATTTGTGCAGGGCTCTCTGACCCCCAGGCCCTGCCCCAGGTGCCAGCAGGGCTGCAGTGGACAAAGCAGGCCCGTCCCCCATGATCAGGCCACCCGCACATGGACCCAGGCAGGCCCGGGCTTGCCGTCCTGGGTCCTGAGGTGCTGAGGGGGACAGGCGGCTGTGGGGCAGCAGGGCCTGGAGACGCGCCCCGGAGCCCTCGGCCACCGCAGGCTCTGCTGGACGTGCAGGGGCCTGGGGGCAGTGCTGCCTCAGGGTCCCCGGTTTGGCAGAACCAGGTAGTGAGAGCTCCATGGCCACCTGAGGGGCTCTGTGTGCCCGCTCACTGGCCAGGCTCGGAGGCCAGGCCACCAGGACGAGGGTGCAATCCCAAGTCTGCTGCGGCCTGGAGCGCAGGTCCTGCTTGCCAGGTGGCAGCTGCGGGCCCCGTGCCTGGGGGGGTGGGGCTCCCGGGGCTGTGGCCCCAGGTGGTCCCCTGAGCTCTGCTGCCCCCAGGACATCCCGGGCCTGGAGAGCCAGCAGGAAAACCTGGAGCAGCCGTTCCTGAGTGTATTCAAGAAGGGCCGGCGGAGGGTGCCGGTCAGGAACCTGGGCAAGGTGGTGTACTATGCCAAGGTCCAGCTGCGGTTCCAGCACAGCCAGGTGGGCGCAAGGCCGGGAGGGTGGCGCAGGGTGGTCCGGACCCCAGGCCCTCAGACCTAGGCCTCTCTGCAGGACATCAGCGACTGCTACCTGGAGCTGTTCCCCGCCCACCTCTACTTCCAGGCCCATGGCGCCGAAGGCCTCACTTTCCAGGTGCGGGAAGCAGCCGGGGAGGCAGGAGGAGAGGGGGGACAGGCTCAGGAGCCCCTCTGCCCTCGCAGGGGCTGCTGCCGCTGGTAGAGCTGAGTGTCCGCCCGCTAGAGGGTCCCGGAGAGCACGGCTTCCAGATCACAGGTGGGCGGTGCCCTCACGTGGCTGTCAGAGGCGACTGTGGTAGCTGCGGGTGGGCCCCAGACCCTGTGCGGGGAGGGGGGTGTCCCCCATGGGGCCTGGGAGGGCCCTCCCATGGGCACTGGCCAGCTTCTCTGCACCCACAGGCCCGCTGCCGGCGCCGCTGCTGGTGCTGTGCCCAGGGCCAGCCGAGCGAAGCCACTGGCTCTACCACCTGGAGAAGCAAATGGCTGTGGCGCGAGGGCTGCAGCGCTGCCACTCTGCGCCCCCGCAGGTCGGTGCCCGCGCCCCGCACCCCCCTCCCAGCCCCGCCCCCCCCACTGCCCTGACCCCCCTCTGCCAGGGCCCCCTTGAGGACGAGCTCCCCTGGACTCTGCAGCGCAGGCTAAGTGGGCTGCGGACAGCACCGGGGTGCCAGGCGGCGGGCAGCGCCATCTGTGCCTCCAGGGTCCAGCTGCAGCACCTGCCTGCTCAGGTGCGTGTGGGACAGGGAGGGGGAGGGGGGCATGGGCAGGGGGTAGGGCCGCGGGGGCGGGGCTTGCGGGGGCAGGTGGGGCCACTGTGCTGTGCCCCCCCAGGAGCAGTGGGACCGGCTCCTGGTCCTGTACCCGGCGTCCCTGGCCATCTTCTCTGAGGAAGCCGACGGGCTGTGCTTCAAGGTGGGGCTGCCCAGGCCACCCCAGGAGCCGCCCTGTGTGGGTGCGGGGTGGGGGGGGCAGTGCAGGTGGAACCTGTATTTCGGGGCCTGTTGGGACAAAGTGAGCCAGCCCCACCCCCACGCCCTGGTCAGTCTGGCCCTGGCCCCGAGTGCCTAGGGCTGGCTCCCCAGTCGCCGGGGTCCTAGCCTGGCCGCCATCACGACGGGTGGCGTGGCCCCCTCTGACTCCGGCCCTGCAGTGCCTCCCTGAGGGTGAGCCCGTGGCCGTGTCACCGAGGGGGGGCGCGTGGCTGAGACTCGAACTCCCGCTCCTGTGCGCAGGGAGCTCTGTCTGGGGGCGGAGGGGGGCTCCCGGGAGGGAGACGCGGCCTTGGCCTCTCCTCGCTGGCGGGTGCCCCCGGCTGAGGTCCCCGTCCCGGCTGCCAGGGGGAGCTGCCGCTCAGCGCCGTGAGCATCAACCTGGAGGAGCAGGAGAAGCAGATCCGCTCCTTCCTGATCGAAGGTGGGCGCGTGGGGGCGGGGCTGAGCGGCCGGGGGCGGGGCTGGGAGTCTGGGGCGGGGCTGGGCAGACTGGGGGCGGGGCTGGGTGGCTTGGGGTGGGGCTGGGTGGTCTAGGGCGGGGCTGAGCGGCCGGGGGCGGGGCTGGGAGTCTGGGGCGGAGCTGGGCGGCCCGGGGCGGGGCTGAGCAGCCTGGGGGCGGGGCTTAGTGGCCAGGGGCCGAGCTGGAAGGTCTGGGGCGAGGGGGGGGGCTGAGCGCTCTGGGGGAGGAGCTGGGTGGTCTGGGAGGGGCTGGGTGGCCCAGGGCGGGGCGGGACGGTCTGGGGCGGGGGGACGGGGGGCGGGGCGGGCGGCCTGGGGGCGGGGCTGAGTGGGCGGGGCGGGGCGCGGGGGCGGGGCGCGGGGCGGGGGGCGGGGCGCCGGGGGCGGGGCGCCGGGGGCGGGGCGCCGGGGGGGGCGGCCCGGCCGGTGCTCACGCGCCTTGCCCCGCAGGCCCCCTGATCAACTCCATCCGCGTGCTGTGCGCCAGCTACGAGGACTACGGCCGCTGGCTGCTGTGCCTGCAGGCGGCGGCCCGCGCACTCCGGGCCCCCGCGCCGCCCGGGCCCCGGGCCCCCCTGTCCGCGCAGCCGTGGGGCGGCGGCCGGAGCTCGCTCTCTTCCGACGGACACGCCAGCTGGGACTCCGGGTGCCCGGCGCCCCCCTCCGCCCACGCCAGCCGCTCCCTCCCGGAGTCCTCGGCCGTGTCTGCTGCAGGCCGCGCTGCAGTGCCCGCACCCGTGAGTGGCCAGGGACGGTCAGGGGGCCCGAGGTCAGTCCTGTTGGGTGGCTGGCCCTGCCTCCCCAAGCAGGACCCCAACCCTGGGCAGAGAGGTCCCCGGTGGGTGGGCGCTCGGAGCCACCTCTAGGGCTGTGTGGGAGGCCCTGGGACAGTCTGGAAGGCCCTTCGCGCCCACAGGACAGCCCCGGCTGCTCCAGCATTGGGAGACAGAGGACGGAGCTGAGACGGGGCGGCAGCCGCCGGTCACCCCGGGGCAAGGCCCATGCGCAGGGGCTGGGCCCGGCACCCCCGTTGCACCTGGACCTGACCAAGGTGGGCCCCTAGCGCAGCCTGCGGGCGGGCGGGCTCCCCTGCCTCCGTGCCTGGCGTCCGCAGAGCGAGGTGGGTGGGCCTGGGCGCCGAAAACATGCCTCCCCTGCTCCCGCCTCAGCTGGCCCTGGAAGCTGGACCCGAGGCCCCAGATGGCCCCCCGGACACACCACGCTCCCCGCTCTACGCTGACCCCTACACGCCCCCGGCCACGTCCCACCACAAGGTCTCAGACGTGCGGGGCCTGGACGAGGTCAGTCCCTGGGGGCGGTGGCTGCGCCGCAATGGGGTCAGGGAGGAGCCTAGGCCTCGGGCCATGGGGTCCCCAGCTCCGCCAGAGCTCCCCAGAGACAGGCCCGCGCAGGCTGGGGGAGAGGCCAGGCCTGCGCGGGCCCCTGCCCAGGAGGTCCCACTGGGCCGTGGGTGACCAGCGCTTCCTCGCAGTTCCTCGTTGCCATGCAGAGCTCGCTGGGGCCCAAGCCCCCCAGCCCTTGCCCCTTGGTCCCTGTGTCTGTGCCCGTCTCCGACCCCAGCTCCAGACTCTCCCAGAAGGGAGCCCCGCAGCCTCGAGCCTCGCAATGGCACCAAGGCTCTGTCAAGGGCCGGGGACCACCATCTCCAGACTCCTCTCGGCTCGTGAGTAGCAAGCCCCCAGGGCCTGGAGGTCTAGAGGGAGGGGGATCCTGGGGCCCAAGAGTGGGAGGGGCGTGGGCAGGTAGGCAGGGGCAGCAGGACGGGGGGGGGGGGGTGGGGGGGGTGGCGGAGAGTGCAGTCCAGCTGGGCCGCCCTCCCCTGGGGCTCGGCCGCCCTAAGACTGTGCTTGGCCCCAGGTCTGCCCTGCCAGGGAAGGCCCAGCCCATGCCTCGCCGCCGCCCCCAGGTGAGTGGGGGCCCTGCCTCGATCTGGGGGGCATGGGGGTGACCCTCCTGACGGCACACACATCTCTGCCCTCCCCACCAGATAGCCGGCTCCCCGTCAACACCGACAGCACCTGGGGCAAGGCCCCGTCTCCACCCCATCAGCGGTGGCCCTGGCTCGGAGCCCCTGAGGCTGGGGTGGGGCTCGTCCAGTGGATCTGACTGCTTGGGCTACCTATCAGGACTGCCTGCTGTGCCCGCCCGCTGGACAGGCCTGCAGCTGACTGGGTCTTTCTCTGTGGGGCCACAGCTGACCAGCACCCCGCCCTGTGCTGAGGCAGGTCTGACCCCCAGGATGGAGAGGTCTCTGGGGCCCAGATGTCGGCAGGGGCTGGAGGATGCCCCATTCTGAGGAGAGGGCCTGCCCTGGTAGTTGGACCCCACATGGGGGGGTGCCCCAAGGGCCAGACCTCTGCTCTGTCCCGGGAACAACAGGGCTTTGCCAGGGGGTGGGCGCACGGGGGCCATCAGGGGCTGAAGTTGGCTCTGGGGTCAAAGGCTGCGGCGAAGTCAGCTAGCCACTGCCCAGGACAGCCAGCTGCTGCCCACACGCAGAGCAGGCAGTGGCCTGGTGGCATGAGTGGGAAAGGACTGGTTGGGAGAGGCTGACAAGAGGAAATCCCGGAAAGAAAGAAAACGCTAAACAGAAGGACGGGGAAGGAGCTTTACTGGTGTGTGTGTCCACTCTGTCCCCTGGCCTCCTGCTGCCCTGGGGCCCACGCTCTGCCCGCTGCCGCGTCCAGCCCTCCATCCAACGCCACTTGCTCTGCCTCTCACCAGGCTCCCCGAAGGACTCCCTGACCCCTGTCCCTGTAGAGCCAGGCCCCCCGTGGGCCCTGTCCCTGCACAGCCAGACCCCTTGCGGTCCATCTGTCCCTGCACAGCCAGGCCCCCTGTAGTCCATCTGTAACTTGGGCAGAGTCCTGGCCCACCAACCCTGTGCCTGCCACAGCGCAGGTCACCAGTGCCCTCTGATGCCCAGGACCCGCCCTGACCAGACACCAGCTCAACATCTCAGGTGACCAGCAAGCGCTCCCCAGCGCAGTGACTCATGCACATATCTGACCTTGGAGCCCCAGGGCCCTGCTTCTGTTGCTGCCTGGACACCTCACACACCGGCTCCCCGTCATTCCCGCCTCCCAGACCCACGGGCCCCCCCCAGCGCGGGTGCGGCCGCGCCCTGGCCACTGGCTGGACACTTGGGTGGAGTCCGAGGAGCCACCGCACTGGCCCCTCCTGGACGCTGGCGCGCACGGGGTCAAAGGACCAGGCCTGGGGCCGCACAGGTGGCCAGTCCGCGTCCCGTGTCCATGGCGCTCCCAGCCTGGGCCTAGGGGCTGGGGCTGCGGCTGCGGCGCCCCCGCCCCACCTGCCGGCGGAAGTAGCGGATGGCAGAGATGGTGCCGATGTTGGCCAGCAAGACTGCAAGAGAAGGCACGCCTGAGCCCGGCCCCAGTGGCCGCTTGCTTGCCTGCCTGCCCGCCCACCACCGCCGCCCTGCTCCCGGCCCGAACCTGTCTTCCAGGCGTCCGGCGCGTGTAGGTCGGAGGTCCTCACCGCCCAGGTAGCAAAGGCCACGAACACCAGGCACATGTCATTCTGGCTGAGGCTGAGGGAGCCCAGGGGGTTTGGGGGGTCACCTGCAAGGAGAGGCCCCGTCTGAGCCCGCGGCTCCGTGCCCACCCTGGCCGGACACACCGCCTGAGTCGCCCTCCCGTGACGCGTCTGTCCCGAGACATAGGCCGCGGGCGGCTGGGCCAGCACCTCCGGCCCGCTGTGACTGCCTGGGATGAGCAAGGGGCTGCCGGCCCAGCGCTGCCCCAGCGGGACCAAGCCTGGGCTCCTCCCTCCCAGGTCGCCCGGCGGCCCCACAAGCCCAGAGCCGGCCCTGGCCTGCCCCTCCCTGACAGCCGTCCTGGCCCAGCTCCCTGGACAGTGTGTTCCCAGGACCTGGGCAGGCAAAGGCCACACGACACGCACCTGCTCGCCTGACCACCAGGTCCAGCTGTTCGGCGGAGGCTGGGCCGGGTTCTGGCAGGGAGCCCGGCCCGGGGGCCCCCAGGGCTTGCAGTCGGAGGAGGGTGGCGGGGCCCGGGCTGCCCTCCGGCCCGTCCTCCCCCAGGAAGTGCTCGTAGGCCTCGGGGATGGTGATGGGCATGGGGTCTCCAGTTGGAGGCGCCGGCACCGGCTCTGCGTGGGCCGGGCCGCCCGGGGCCCGCGTGCGGCAGTCCCGGAAGAAGTACTCGCACATGTCCGGCCACTGGACTGCAGCCTGGCCGGCCTCCTCAGCGCCTTCGTCCTCCTCCTCGATAGTGTCGCAGAAAAAGAACTCGTAGGCCTCGGGGAGGGTCACGGCAAAGCTGCTCCGGGATCCAGCCCCCGCCAGCACTGAGGCAGAGGGGGCCAGGGGGGGCAGGTGCTTCAGGATCCGGGGCTGGGGGGACCGTGGCCCAACAGCCACCGCGTCCCAGGCTCCAGGCCCCCCGGGGCTCCCTGGGGCCACCCGGGAGCCCGGGGGCAGATTTGAGGCCTCCCCCACACCCAGCCCCTCAGGGCCAGGCATGGCCACGGAAAACCGGACTTTCTTCTTCTTGGGGGCTCGGACAGGGCCTCCGGGGGTCTCCCCATCCTGGTGCACCCCTGGAGACTCACCAGGACTCAAACCCAGCTGGGCCACCGGGGCAGCCCCCACCTCCGCCCCACAGCGTGAAGCTGGTGCGGACACACCCACGTCCGGCCGGACCCCGGGAAGAAGGCTGGGTTGAGCCTGACGTGGGCTGCCCTTGGGGACAAGGGCAGGGGGACCCAACTCCGGCATGGCCACCGGGCCTGGCGTCGGCAGGTGGGCATTCAGTCTAGGCTGGGAGGCAGGTGTAGACAGAGTGGAGTCAGGCAGAGGCTGGGAGGCGGGTGTAGACAAAGCCGAGTTGGCAGGAGTCTGGGCAGTAGATGTAGACAGAGCCGACTCAGCAGGAGTCTGGGCGGTGGATGTAGACAGAGCTGAGTCAGGTGGAGGACTGGAGGCAGGTGTAGACACAGACGAGGTGGGAGGGGGCTCGGAGGTGGGTGTAGACAGAGCCGAGTCTGGCGGAAGCTTGGAGGCAGGTGTAGACAGAGCTGAGTCGGGCAGAGGTTTGGAGGCAGGTGTAGACACAGATGAATCGTGAGGGGGCTGGGAGGCAGGCGTAGACAGAGCCGAATCTGGCAGCGACTTGGAGGCAGGGGTGGACACAGATGAGTCTAGCGGACGCTGGGAGGCAGGCATGGACAGACCTGAGTCGGGAGGAGTCTGGGCAGCAGGTGTAGACAGAGCCAAGTCTGGTGGAGGCTTGGTAGCGGGTGTAGACACAGATGAGTTGGGTGGAGGCTGGGAGGCAGGTGTAGACACAGATGAGTCTGGCAGACGCTGGGAGGCGAGTATAGACACAGATGAATCTGGTGGAGTCTGGGAGGGGGGTGTAGACAGAGCCGAGTCTGACAGAGGCTTGGCCGCGGGTGTAGACAGAGCTGAGTCACGCAGAAGCTGAGAGGTGGGTGTAGACAGAATCGAGTCTGGCAGACGCTGGGAGGCAGATGTAGACACAGATGAGTCTGGCAGATGCTGGGAGAAGGGTGTAGGCAGAGCTGAGTTGGAAGGAGTCTGGGAAGCGGGTCTAGACACAGACGAGTCAGGAGGAGTCTGGGCAGCGGGTGCAGACAGAGCCGAGTCCTGTGGAGGCTGGGTGGCGGGTGGAGGCAGAACTGTGTCTGCCTTGGCCACTGAGATGTCCAGACCAGTCTCCTGGGCAGGTGTGGGCACAACGTGTGGCTCAGCTCTCGGGGTCGTCCTGAGGTCTGGCCCGGGCTCCGGTTGGGGGGCGGGAGTCGACAGACCCCAGCCTGGCCCTTGCCTGGACGGCTCCTCCGGGGCGCTCGCAGAGTCCGGCCTTAGCCCATCCTGTCCAGCTCCTGCCGTCCACATTGCCGTCCCCACCAAGGGGTCCTGTGTCCTGGGCACCCCCGGCCCTGCCCCCCACTCAGGCCTGGCCTCTGCGAGCACAGTGGGGGAGCCTGGCGGGGTGGGGGCACTGGTGCGACTGCCCCCCTTGGCCCCCACAGCGCGCCTCTTCTTCCGACTGGGGCTGCGTGTCGGGGTTCCAGGGCTGCTGGGGGGCTTTTGCGGGGCAGCGCTGCAGCCAGCGGCCGGGGGACTCCGAGGAGCCTGTCCAGGGGGCCCGGGGGCAGCGCCCTGGGAAGCTGGCCCCTGCAGAAGCCTCTGCATCTCTGTGGGAGCCGTCCCTGGGGAGCACGAGCTCTGGCCGGAGCCGAGGGGCAGCCTGGCTTCTGACTGTGGGGACGTGCCGGGCGTCTGCTGACCGGCCCCCGGGGCCAGGGCGGGCTCAGGCCAGGACCTGCTGACTGGCCGCCGGGGGGCCGCCTTGTCCCCCGCTGTGCAGCCGGGCCAGCCCCGCCCCCGGGGAGCCTGCCGCCCCTTGAGAGGCGGCGGGGGCCCGGGGGGGCTGCTGCCACTGCTGTCCCCTTGGTCAATGTCACTGGACAGGGGCTCGTCCCCGGAGGCCAGGCTGGCCTGCAGGAGGTCACATTCTTCGGCTGCGGCTGCGAACTCCGCCCAGTCTTGGTCGCTCAGCTGGATGCTGTACTGGAAGTTTTCCATTTCCGGTCAGCCGAGGCGCCTGGGCGGCCGTGCTTGAGGCCAAACAAGGTCTTCAGAGGCCCAAGCCCTGGGCCGCGGCCAGTGCACACTGCCGCCCGCCCGGCCTCCCCCTGGGGCGTCCCCCAGCTCCCTGGCAGGGGGCCACGCGCTTCACCACCATCCTGAAAGAAAGCAGAGCTGGACCCTCACCGCCCACCAGCCACTGTGAGCCCCCACTCCCTCCCGGCCGACCCAGCCACAGCGCCGCACGCCCGGGTGGGGACGGGGAGCCCATGGGGCCCGTGGCTGTGGGAGAGGGGCCGCAGGACCAGCAGGTGGCCGGCCGAAGGTGGCTCTTAGCCAGCCGGGCTGGAGGGCCACAGCTTCCTCCGCACTCAGAGCCGCGCTGGCGGTGCCGGGGGCTCTCTCGGGTGGTCAGTGTTTCCAACCGAAATAAGCCTCCTGCTGACCCCCAGTCACGCTCAGGGTCTGGGCCCCAGCCCAGGCCCGGCCAGCAGCCCCAAGCTCCACTGGCCTCTCCGCCATGGGGTGGCCTGCTCCTGTCTGGTTGGCGCCCTGGCCTGGCAGGGAGGTCTCGCCGGCCAGGCAGGGGCCTCGGGCCCTGGGAGAGCGTCCTTCCCTGGCCCTGGCCAGGCCCTGTGGGGGCTGCTGGCTTGCGGGACCTTAGGCTGGGTGGGCGTACCTGGGGCCCAGGGCGGCCGGGCAGCAGAGCCGGGCGTGCGGGCAGCCTGTCCCAGAGCCTCCGAGCGGCTCCCACGGCAGGCCCCACCCCCACCGCCCAAAATACTGGCGTCCCTGGGTCACATGCTCCTGCCAGCTCTCGGAGTCCCGCCACAAATAGATGGCCTTTGCGGCACCTCCAGCCACGAGCAGGGCCCTCCTCGCCAGGCCTGGCCCGGCTCCCGGCCCGCGGCTCCAGGCCTCCCTGCCCAGGCCAGGCCCTGTCCTCTTAAAGCAGCCGCCCTCCCCGTGGGCAGCCCAGGAGCCCCTGCTGCCACCTCGGTGTTTGCGAGGGACGAGGGGCTGACGGAGTAACAGGCTGGCAAGTGGCTGGTTCCAGAATGCTCCCAGAGGCCCTTTGGGGGGGCTGCTGCCAGGCATGGGGGCAGCTTAGGGCGCGTCCCCTGGCACCCAGGAGAGGGGGATCCTGCGAGCCAGGACCCCTCCTGAGAGTTCCCCAGGAGACCCTCAGTGGGGCCTAGGGGCACCGGGGACACAGGGCCGGTGCTTGGCTGCACCCCCTCCTGACCCCATGGCCCTGCATGTGTAACCCCCAGCTGCCCGCAGCTTCCGGGGGCTGCGAAGAGCAGGGAGTCGCGGCCTGGCCGCTGGGATAAGGCGCTCGGCTGCGCGGCCAAGGCAGAGGACACTCAGGTTCGCGTGTTCAGTGTGGAGAGAGCGAGGCTGGGCAGGCGGCGGGCGCAGGCGGCGGGAGCCCCGGGCGTCCGTGGCGGGGGGCAGGAGAGGCTGCCGGAGCCCCGAGCTCCGGGCTCCCGCAGAGCTCCCTCGGCTGGACGCGCACCCGCGGGCCGCCTTCCCCTTCGGGGCGGGCACGGCCGGGAGCCGCAAGCTTCAAGCTTCTCGCCGTCTTGCCGCCACCAGCCCCAGCCAGGGGCCCGCCCGCCGAGGGCGCCGGGAGGGGACAGGGGGGGTGGGGTGGGGTGGGGTGAGGGGTGGGGGGCGCCCACCTGCTGCTGCGCTCCGGGCGCGCCGTGGCCAGCGGACCGGCGGGCGGCCACCGCCTTCCGGAGTGTTTCCTCGGGGAAACTCCACGTGCGGCTTTGGGGTCGTGGGGTCAGGGGTCGTGCTGGCTCAGCCCGCCCAGGCTGTGGGGGCCGCGCCGCGCACCCCTCCCCGGCAGCGCCACGTTTTCAGTTTCCTTCACGAATGAAGCTGCTCGGGCGCTGCCCCGGGAGGCCACCGGCTCGCGGGCCTCGGGGCGCGGGGTCCTCTCGGGCCGCGAAGGATCTCAGTCCCGGTTCCGCTCCCCGCTCGGTCTGGGGGGTCCCCCCCCGCGCCGGCGCCTCTGGCTGTGCCCCGCACTTGTGCGCACAAATAAATAAACCTTTTTCTTCAAAGGGGCCGCTGAGCTGACACTGCCAGGGCGCCCCGGGCTCAGGGGTGGCCCGGCCGCGCGCCCCTTCCCCTGCGTCCGACTCTTTCCCGAGTCCTGGGGAGCCCCTCGCGGCGTCAGGCCCAGCGCCGCGCCCGCGGCCAGCAGCCGCCCCGCGATGCCCGCTGCCTCCCCGGCCCCGCCCCGCCCCGCGGCCCTGGCGTGGGCGCGCGGGACCCGAGCTGGTGGGGCCGGGGCGGCGCGGGCCTGGGGGTCCCCGCCTCCGAGCCCCCAAGCCCCGCCCGGGGGCGCGCGGAAGGCAACGGGCGTGGGGCAGAGGCCCCGGGGCGGGCGGCGGGGCAGGGGCGCGCCGGGGGACCCCTGGGGTACCCGGGGAGGCTGCCGTCCCGCTGGCGGCCACCAGGGGGCGCCGGGGCTCCGCCGGGCTCGGGGGGCGCGGGCGGGGGGGGGGCTCCGGGCGGGGGGGGGGGGCGTCTGAGGAAACCGCCCGGCGCTGGCCGCGGTCCCCAGGGCTGGTCGCGCGCACCTCCCGGCACGGAGCCCCCACAGCCTCAGCAGGGCCCCCCAGCCCGGGCACGGAGCCCCCCCACCCCAGCACTGCCCCCCGCAGCCCCGGCACAGCCGAGCTTCTCTGCGTGCGGGGGTCCGGCGCGGCCTCCGCCGTGGCTCGCGGTCAGTGCCCGCGGGCGGTGCGAAGGGCGGGACTCCTGGACTCTGAGGCTCCTGCTCTGCGCTCCCCGAGCTGCCCGGCGGAGTCGCGCCCCGCCAGCCTTGCCGGCCACAGGCCCCAGGGGGACGGCGGGGCAGGCGGCAGCTGTCCAGGCTCAGGGCCCATTCTGCGGACCGGCTCCTCCCTGACGCGAGGGGTTTCCTCCCCTGCAGGTTCTGACCAGTCTCAAGAAGGACATGCAGCAGCCCCCACGCACTCCCCCCCCCACCAGTCTCTGCCCTGGGAGCCCCGGGTGTCGCCCAGGCTGTGCCCAGCCCTCAGGGGTCGGCTCTGCTGTGGCAGGGGCCTGGCGCATTCTGTCTGCCCGCGCCCTCAGGATGGCCGCCTCAGCCTGTCCGGCTCATTAGCTGCTCTAGACAGGACAGGCCCGGTCCCCGTCGCCCGCCTTGGCTGGAAGCCATGCTCACGATGCAGATCTCTTCTCCCTGAGCCCTCCCAGCCACCCCGAGGGGCCTGAAGCTGTGAGCAGCGCGGCCCGAGGATGCCCTTCCCTACACGCGCGTGCCCCACGCAGCCCGCCTTGCAAACGAGGCACGGCCGACACGGGGACCGACGACAAGGCTGGACGGCAGCTGGATTCCGGCGCTCTCTCCTTGGGCAGCAGCCGGCTGAGGCGCCTCTGGGCTACGCCCAGCCGCTCGCCTGACCCGGCCACCTCCCAAGGCCCTTCTTTCTCACCCCAGCACACGGGGTCGGGCTTCAGCACGAGCCTGGGACAGCCCCGGCCCAGAGCAGTCGGCCCTGTCGGGAAGAGTCTGCCAGCAACCCGGCACAGGGAGCCCACTCGCCTCCCAGGCCCTGGGCCTCCCTCGCGGCACTCTCTCTGGCCCTAAGGCTGGAAGGGACGGGGGAGGGACTTGTGTCCCCGTCACGTGGCCACACGGCCCTTGCCTGCCCTGGCGCCTCCTCCTGGGCCGTCCTGCAGAGCCCTTGCCCACCTGGGCTGGAGGGACGGAGGCGGACCAGGCCTTGCAGGAGCTGGGCGGCAGTTGGTAATCAGCTCAGAGCCCAGCCAGCTGCTAAGCTGGGGGGGCGGGGGGTGTCTGGGGAGTGACTTGCCCTCCCCTGCCTGGTGCTGTAGGCCCGGCCCTCTGAGCTGGGGGCACGCATGGGGGGCCCGAGTAGGGGCAGCTGTGCTAGGGAGGCACCAGGGGACACCTTCCAGGCTGCGCCAGGTTCTCCCGGGTGACCACAACCCCCTCCCGCACACCAGGCACGCAGGGCCTCCCCCAGACCCTGGAGCCCCAGACCAATGCCCCAGGCCATGCCCCGCCCCGAGGCAGTGGGCCCCAGAGAGAGGCACAGTGCGCAGCCCCTGCACCCCACTTAAGCCAGGGGCCCTGCCATGGGGAGCAGGTGACCGCTGGGCTCGGCCAGCAGGGGCCTCTTCCTGCCTGTGCTGTGCCAATGAGCACTTCTTGGCCTTGCCTTGGGATTGTTTCATGGCCGTAGTCAAGAGCCAGAAGCCCCAAACCCAGTGCCCCAGGAGATGGCCACCCACGACTGTGTCCTGCATGGCGCCTCCCAGGAAGGCCCCAGGCCACAGGAAGCAGCCAGGCCAGGGACCCTCAGGCCACCACGTAGCTCCTGCGCCTCCCCCAAGCCAGAGCGGTCCTGCCCTGCCCAACCCCATCACTGCTGGCCCCGGCCCCTCAAACAGCCCAGCCCAGCAGTGAGCCAGACACGCATGTGAATGCAGCATTTATTGGCTCTCGGTCAGGAGCAGAAACTGGGTTGGACAGAGGCACCAATGAAGGAGACCCCAGTGGCCTGCAGGCCCACAGCACTTCCGGCCCCCCAATCCCTGCCCCCACGTGCCAGTAGCCAGAGAAGGTGCCTGGGCTGTGATCAGCAGGACGCCTGCAAGACAAAAGCAAGACAAAGACAGCAGGGGTGACCAAGGCCACACCCCCACCCCAGGCTGGGGAGGGGCAGGAGAGAACCCCGGGGTGAGTTGGAGGGTTTGGGCCACAGCTCCCCCCACCAGGGCGGCCCAGCCAGCAGGGCAGTGGATGGAAGCAGAGCCTGCAGGACCAGCAGAGGCCGGGCAGGCGCTTCCCACAGCTGGGCCTGCTGTCCTCAGTTGCTGAGAAGGGGCAGCCAGAGAAGGGGGCGGGAAGGCAGACCCCCCCCCCAGCTCCCTGAGCTGCCCTCTGAGTCCCCACCGCCGGGCCCAGGCCCCCCCTCCGCTGTCAGGATGTGTGGGGCCGGTTCTGAGCACCCCTTGCCCACCCACCCAGCTGCATCCCCAGCCCCTGGCCTCCCTGCCCCTCTGCACAGAGCAGGCCCCAGGAGACCCAGCTGGGCTGAGAGGCCGGCTCCCGCCGCAGACCTCCAAAGGCCCCAGCCGTGGGGGGCCCGTCCGACCCACACCTCCTTCCTCGCAGATCTGCCCGCCCTAGATCTGAGCGGAGCGGGCACGGCACCCAGGTGCAGGCCCCTGAAGTGTGCACACCCGGATGGGGCTCTGGACGCTTGGGGGATGGGTGAGGCAGCCAGAGGGCGGGGGGGGGACTCAGAAGGCCCCCGCAGGGGTGCACGCCCAGGCCTGGGAGGACCGGGGGCAGCCCACTGCACGGCGCGCGGGGCGAGGAAGGGCGGCCAGAGTGGGCAGTGACTCACCTCCAAGTCGATGGCTCTGGCTGGGCAGGCGCAGGGCAGGCAGGGGGCAAGTCCTGCCCCTGGGAGGTGGGTCTTGGCTCTGCAGGCTGGGACCAGAGTCTGGCTTGGGGGAGACTCCACCCTGTGCTGAGCCTGAGAGAGGGCCCCCAGGCCCGCTGCTGGGGGCTGGGCCTGCAGGGCCCCCCCAGGCAGGTGCTCAGCGCAGTGGACAGAGTGAACCCGGCCGTGCCCACCGGGCCCCCTGTCCCAAGGCAGGGCCTGGCAGGGCAGGCCCGAGAGGGTGCCGGCACCCTGAGCCCCCACACTCGGCGCCCTCTCCCGCGGGGCCGCAGCCCCTGGGGGAGACACGGGAGAAACACCCGGGGGACTCCGGGGTCCCGCAGGACTCTTCCCCACCCCAGAACATCCTGGGGCACGTGGTGACTTGGCACCTTCCCGCCGGAGCAACCCCAGGGGCCTCTCACAGACCCCCAGTTCCCAGAGGCCGCTGTTCGGACCCCGCCCCCCGCAGCGAGCCCGCGGGAGGGGCCCGGCGAGGGGCGGGCGGGGGGCCGGGCGGGCCGTGGCAGGGGGCGCAGCCCGCAGCGGGCCGGCCCCGCGGGGCAGCCTCCGCCAAAGACCACCGAGGAGGCGCCCGGCGCGGCCTCTGAAAACAAGCCCCCTCAGCCGCAGCCCGGCGCAGGCGGCGACCTCCGCCCCGGGCAGGCCGCGGCCTCACCGCAGCCACGGCCTCCAGGGCGCGCCCTGGCCCTGCGGCCCCGCCCCGCGGACAGCCGCGGGCGCCCGGCTCGGGCCCGGCGGGAGCGGGCGCGCGAAGACAGTCCCGGGGCGCCGCCGGGGGCCGGGCGGCTCGGGCGCGGGGGCCGGGCGGCGCGAGGGCTGCAGCTGGCCCAGGCAGGCCGCCAGGTGGCCGAGCAGGCGGGCGCGCACGTCGGCGGGGACGGCCTCGCAGCCGGCCAGGAAGCGCTCCGCCTCGGCCAGACACTCGCGGAAGCCGGCGCGGTACTGGCCCAGCACGGCGGGGTCGGCGGCCAGCGCGGCTGCGGGACGAGGCACAGGGGTCGGGCGGGCGGCCGCGGCCCCGCGCGGTCCCCCGCCCCCGCCCCTGCGCGCGGTGCTCACCTGCCACCTGCACGCGCCGCAGGCTCTGCAGGTGCCGCACGGTCATCTCCAGGATGTCCGCCTTCTCCAGCTTCGAGTGGCGCGAGCTCTGCGGGGCGGCGGGCAGGCGGCTAGCGGGGGGGGGGCGCCCCCAGCCCGGCCCGGGCCTCCCCCGCGCTCCCCGCGGCCGCGACTCACATCCTTCCTCAGCGCGTCCAGGAGGAGGGTCTTGAGCTGCCCGAGGCTCTCGTTGATGCGCGCTCGGCGCCGCTTCTCCATGACGGGCTTGGAGGACTGCGGGCCGGGCCGGGGGCGTCTGAGTCCCGCGGCGCCCGCCCCCCCGCGCCCCCCCCGCGCCGCCGGCCCCCCCTTGCGGTGCTCCGCGGCGCTCCGGGGCGGGCGTGCGGATCGGCGGGCGCTCGCCGGCGCCCCAGCCAGCGGCGAGGCCCTGGGCTTCCCCGGGGCGTCGGCGGGCATGTCGCGCCCCGCGGCTGCCGGTGCCGGGCACAGCGCGCCTCGGGCCGCGGGCGGCGGGGGGCTCGGCGTCCGCTCCGGCGGGGCCCGGCTCCCCCAGGCGCGGCGCGGGGCGTGCGAACCCGGCCGGGCGGCGGTTCCCACACTCGCGCAGCCAATGGGCCGCCCGCCCGCCCCGCCCCGCCCCGCGCGGCCCCGCCCCGCCCCGCCCCGCCCCGCCCCGCCCCGCCGGCCGCCGCCCCCCGCGGGCCACAAAGGCCGCCGGGCCGCCCGCGCTCGCCCGCTCCGTCCGCGGGGACGCGGCGGGGGTTGCCGCGCCGCTCGGCCGCCCGGGCCCCTCGGAGGCGCGCGGGCCGGCTCTGCGGGCGGGACCCCGCGGGCCGCGCGGGGCGGGCGGGCCGGGGCGGGCGCGGGAAATCCGAAAGGAAAGTTCCTTGGGGCGCGGACTCGGGCGCCCCAGAAGCGGGCGAGCCTCTGCCGCGGGCCTCGGCCGCCCTCCCTGCCCGCCCCACCTCCCGCCTCGGCGCAGCCCCGAATCCGGCCCCGCGCAAGGGGGCCCCGCACCCGGCCCGCGAGGACCCCCTGCCGGGAGGGGCGCCCGCTGGCCGAGGTCGCGCGGCGTCCGGACAGTCCCGACGAGCGCGGGCGGGTGGGGCGACCGCCGGGCGGCGGGGTGGGGTGACCGCCCGCCGGGGCGGCATGACGTCGGAGCGGAATGCGCTGACGTCAGTGGTCAGCCCCGGCTCTGCTCGGTCGGCAGAGGGGAGGCCCGGTGGGGGGGCGGTGACCTCGCCCCCTCCACCCTGCGCACCGCGGGGTCCCGCCGCCCTGCGCGCCCGCCCCCTCTGGGGCTTCTGCTCTCCAGCAGCGGGAGGGCAACAAAGCGCCCCCGCGAGAGAGAAGCGCAGCGGGGACGGCGGCCTCTCCACTGGGCCGGGACCCTCCGCGGCGGGGAGGGGAGCCCAGCAAGGCCACCCCGGTTCCCGGGGTCAGAAGGGAGAGCGGGGGTGGAGGGAAGAGGGGAAGGCGCCGGGCAGGGCCTGAGGGCGTCCTGAGCGGGTCACCGCTGGCCGCTGACTCTGCTGGTCTCGCCTTTCCGAGGCCAGTTCTCCCGGCGCTGGCTCAGTGCCAAAGCTCCGCGACCCCCGGGGCGCGCGCCAGGGTTGAGCTCGGCGCTGTGAGGCTCTCACCAGCCTCTGCAGCACGAGTTCGATCCCCGGCCAGGGAGCGACCCACAGGGCGCAGGACCTCTCCTGTGTCCCCGCTGCTCCCCTCAGCACTGTGTCCCAGTGGATTCGCCTGTTCTGCTCCCCGCTCTGTCTCTGGGGAGTCCTCTCACCCCCACACCTCTGGCCGGCACCCCAGTTCTTGTATGTACAAACAAACAAATCTTTAAAAAAAAATCCACGCCTCCCCTTCCAGGAAGCCCTCCGGAACCCTGGCACTAACCCACCCAGGCCTCGCGACAGGAGACAGTCTGTCACAGAATGGAGGCTGCTCTCTCCCCTTTCAGGCCCCAAAAGGAGGGCACCGGGAGGCGGAGAGGGGCAGCGTTGGAAAGCCACATGGGGTAGAGCAGAAACTGGCCAGCCGGACCCTTCCTGCCCAGAAATTCCTGGGATGCCGGTAGGTCCAGTGCCAGGGCCGCTTGGGGCAGCCCTGTGACCTGGGACGTAGGAGGGGTGGGGGGGTGGAGCCCTCCTGTGGCCCCCAAATCCTGCACCCATGAGATGCGCAGAGAGAAAGCCCAAGAGCTCCTCCAGCCGCCGCCTCCGGCCAGGAGTGAACTCGGGGCAGCCAGCGCCATGGGGCGGGGGGGAGGGGCCTTGGCTGGTGGGCTCTGGTGGCCCCCAGCCTCCTGTGGAGACCGGCGGCCGGGGCTCAGACAGGAAGGGAAGGCCTCCCGCCTCAGCAGTTCAGGAGCTGGAGGCTGCGCCCCTTCCTTCACAATCAGTGACCCTTCACTTTTGCCAGGTTACCCAGCCCTTTGCCGCTGCCCCACACTAGTGAGGGGTGGCCGCAGGCACTGACAGGGAGGCCTCCCCCTCTGCTGCGGGCCCCCAGTGCTCCCCCGTCTCCGGGCACCCTACACCCATCCACAGGCATGTCCGAGGGAGCCTGGGACGCCCTCCCAGGTCTCTGGCCCCAGCAAGGAGCCCTCTTGCCCGAGTGAATGCCCATAGCTCCGCCACGTCCTCCCCGCGGGCTGGACGGCCAGCCCCCAGGGTTGCCAGCCTTGCCCCCGGGCGTCCACTCCCTTCCAGATCCGACCGAGGTTCTTGAGGCCTCTGGGCCAGCTGTCTGGACGCCAGCCCAAGTGGGTCAAGACCCAGGTGACTGGCGCGTGTGGCACCGCCCCTGGCCACAGGGGTGAGGGATCCGGGGCTGAGGCATCCGGGGCTGAGGCAGGAAAGCCCGCGGGGGGGGGGGCGCTGGGGGCAAAGATGGTGCCACCTTCCAGGCGGGACATGGAGCTCCTGCCTGTGTGTATGTGGGGGTCTCCTCCCCTCTGTCCACGTGGCCGCCTGCACCCCCAGGGCAGCAGCTGCCCCCACCGGCACGTGGACACAAGGCAGGCGGCCCCGGGAACAAGCCCCTGGCTGCTCCTGCGGCCTCCTCTGCTGCCAAGGGGCCGCAGCCCTGGGCCCGGGTGGCTGGGCGCAGAGCTGGGCAGCGCCAGGGAGGAGCTGCGGGCGCTGTCCTGGAGAGGGGGGGCTGGTGCTGGGTCAGGTGAGAGCGGAAGGAGCCGGTCAGGGTGGAGAGGAGGGGCAGCGCCAGGGCCCAGGCAGGGCCCGAGCACCAGGCTGCCTGCTGGGACTCCCGCGGTGCCCAGGCGGCGTCTTCTGCCGCACAGCGCAGGCCGCACCCTCCCTTAGCCGCGGACCTGGGGCCAGCCCTGTGGGCGACGGCCTGACCCCAGGACCTGGCGCCGTCGGCATCTTTCTCCAAAGTCTGGGTGCTGGCGCCCCTCCACATTTGGGAGATCAGGTCCCCCCAACTTGGGGATGTCTGGGATGCGCCCAGCTCCCGGGGTGCTATTTCTGTCCACACTCCGCTTGGGCCACTGTGCCTGGGAGAGGAACGTCCTGTCTCCTGCTCGTCCTCCCTTGGCTGCTCCAGACCGGCCCCTGCCCAGCAGGGGCTGCAGCGTGGCCTGGAAGATCAGCCCGCGGCTCCCCGATCGCCTGCAGTCGGGACTCCCTGCGCCTCCTGCGGGTCTTACTCCTGGCCCTGGGGCGCCCAGCTGCCCGTTCCCCTCATGCGGCCTCA
Source organism: Talpa europaea (assembly GCF_964194135.1). Taxonomy (NCBI): domain Eukaryota; kingdom Metazoa; phylum Chordata; class Mammalia; order Eulipotyphla; family Talpidae; genus Talpa; species Talpa europaea. Next base: position 123,692 of record NC_140076.1, read on the forward strand.
TCAAGGCCCAGGCCCCCCGCAGCTGCGGCCGACCCAGGCCCCACGCCACTGCCTGGTCACCGTGTGGGCCGGCGGCGCCCGCCCTTGCGCAGCGGTCAGCTGAGGATCCTCTGGGCGTGACGACTGGGGGAGCAGCAGGCGCGGACTCTTGGGGCCATGTCTGCACGAGGCTCCCACCCGGGCCGCGGGCCACGCCCCAGGAGGTTAACGGACTCCAGCGTGGGGGGTCCTAAGGCCGGTTCCAGGACTCCCAGAAACGCTTCTGCCGTGTCCCCCAGGCGCAGGGCCCCAGGCCAGCAGGCTCGCGGGGCCTCGGACACGGTCTCTGGCGCACAGGAGCGGCGCGGGGCTTGGCAGCCGCCGGGCAGGCCTGTCCGCTCCTGGGGCTCCTGCACACCTCCTCCCTCCTGACGCCCTCGGCGCCTCCGCCCGGCCTGTTCTAGCTGGCGCAACCCCAGGGTCCGCGCCCCAGGCTGCCCACAGCCGAGCGCTGATGCAGGGGGTGCCCGTGCTGCCCGCAACGGTCCTGGCCCCCAAGCACAGCGTCTCTGCACCCCGGCTCCTCGGCCTGCTCCCCCGGCTCTCCCTACTCAGGCGTCTGCCCCAGGACTCGTGCGGGGCGGCCCTCATCGAGGTCCAGGGTGTGCTGCGGCCGACACAAGTGACCTGGGCGGCCGCACTCCCCGAGCATGTCCGCACCCGCCCCGCCGATCTCCTGCAGTGACCTCCCATTTCCTCGTGACCGCCTGTTTCTTCGTGACCGCCCGCTTCCCTGGCCACACCGACACCCTCACCCCCCGTCAGGGACGCGCGGCCTACCCCGGCCTGGCCCTCTGCACGCACCTGGGCCACCTGCCAGCTGAGGCGCAGCGGGTCTCGCCGAGGCTGCGGCTGAGCCCAGGCTGCCTGCCTGTTGGGCCGAGGGCCAGCCCGGCCCCGCGGGCCCCCCAGCTACGAGCTGCACCAGGAGGTGAGATGGGCCTGGGGTCTGGGTGAGCGCAGGGACAGTCGCATCCTGGTGACCGGGAGTGGGGCTTGACTGGCCTGGGGGACTCTGGGCGGCCACCAGCTGGTCGGGTCCCTGCGGCACCCTCGCCGCGGGCTCGCTGCGAGAATCCCCAGCTCACGGGCAGGGCGCAGCATTGCTTCTTGAGAGGGCGGGAGCTTCCCATGACCCTCCCAAAGGCAGGATGGAGTGGAGAGATGTAGTCCTGGCTGCCGGCCAGGTCAGCACTGCTTGCTTCACTTAAAAAAAAATAATAATAGGGCCTCCCCGGTGGCGCAGCGGTTGAGCGCTGGGTTGCGAAGCTGCCCGCGGCCTCTGCGGCGCCGGTTCGATCCCCGGCTGCTCCCCGGCCCCCGGAGGAGGGTCCCGCATGGCGCGCAGACCTCTCCTGCCGCCCGCTGCTCCCCTCAGCAGTGTCCTTCGGTCCTTCTGCCTGCTCTGCTCCCCGCTCTGGCTCTGGTGGGTTCTCTCGCCCTCCCGCGCTTCTCACTGTACCCAGTGCTTGTATAAATACATAAATAAATCTTTAATAATAATAATAATAATAATAGGGCCTCCCCTGGTGGCGCAGGCGGTTGAGCACCACTGTCCGCAGCCTCTGCAGCACCGGTTCCATGCGGGCCAGCCAGTGGGGGTCCCACATGGCGCGGCAGACCTCTCCTGCCACGCCTGCTGTGCCCCTCAGCAGTGTATTTCGTCAGTCTGCCTGTTCTGTTCCCTGCTCTGTTGCTCTGTCTCTGGTGAACCCTCTCACCCTCCCGCGCCTCTGGCCTGTACCCTGGTTCCTGTATAAAATAAATAAATAAATCTTAAAAAAAAAAAAATAGACCCGGGGCCTCCCTGGTGGCGCAAGGGGTTAGGACACAATCTATGAAGCTGCCTGCTGCACCTCCCCCTGCAGTGACCTTTAGGGCTAACCGTCCCTAGGTCCGGCTGGGCGACCAGCGCGCAGGGGAGAACAGCAAAACCCCCTGAAGCAGAGGAAGCTCAGCGAAGTTCCCTGAAAAGACAGAAGCTTATCAAAAGATAAGGACCACCAGGAACCACTACAAGAATGCTCAAAACCTTATCCCGTCTTTCTAGAACTACCAACTTTAATCCCTTATTGTCTTTCCAAACTTCCTTCTTTCTTCTATAAAGGTCACTGCTTGTTAATTAAAAAATCATATGAAATCCTTAAAACAAGGCTGATTCAAATGAAACATTACTAAACCCTGTAATAATTAAAATATAGTTTAGGTAAAAAAGTAGTTAATAAAAAATGCGATTATATAGTTTAAAAACAAAACTAATGTCTCTCTACTTAGGAATGAGGCTGAGTCCAGATGTAGATCACCGCCCTGTTGGGGATAGGCTGAGCCCATGAGCAAGCTGATCTCATTGATATTCATCGTCCCTGTGCTTTTGGAAAACATACATATACTGGTCACAAACTCAAAGAAAATGACACTCAGATTTTCACTCTTGAAGTGTGTCTGTGTGTCATTTCTTTCGCCGACGCCCTGACCACCCTGCACGCTTCTCTCAACCCTGAGGTGGCCTCATCGTCTACTGCTGTGCTGGTCCGTGGCAGCTGCCCTCAGTCACTGCAGCACGAGTTCCATCCCCAGCCAGGGAGCTGCCCACAGGGCGCAGCAGACCTCTCCCGTCTCCCCGCTGCTCCCCTCAGCAGTATACTTGGCCCTTCTGCCTGTTCTGCTCCCCACTCTGTCTCTGGTGAGTCCTCTCACTCCCCGCACCTCTGGCCTGCACCCTGTTCTTGTATGCATAGGTAAATCTTAAAAAAAAAAAAAAAAAAAAAAAAGACGTATTTTTACACGTTGGGTGACGTATGAGAGTCTCTATTCAAATGAGAGCTCAGGGCCCCCGGCGGCCTGGGGGTCAGTCTCAGGCTGTCACCACAGGGCCTGAGTGCGAGCCATCAGGAGCTGAACCGCACGGCCGCCCCCGGCTGCCCCTCAGCATTGTCTTTTGGTGGACCCACCTGCTCGGCTCCCCACTCTGTTTCTGGGGCGTCCTCCTGCCCCCCACCTCTGGCCTGCACCCCCGTTCTTGTATGCATAAATAAATGAAATAAATCTTTAAAATATTATTTTACTAAAAACATGTATCGAAACAGAAAACACAGACCAGGACGATCCCCCACGACCACTACTAACACGGTTTACTTGTTTTCCTTTATTTTCAGTTTTGTTTCTGCCACTGTGGCTGGGGCGGCTTCCTGGAGAAAGGAAACTGAAACAGAGAACTGAAACCTTGACCCAATGGCGCAGGCGGGAGGCAGGAGCGAGAGGCGGGGCCTCCAGAGGATAAAAGGCGCGGGCAGGCAGGGAGCCGGGCCAGAGCCACAGCGGAGTGGCCAGAGCAAGTGGCCAGAGCAGGGCTGAGCGGATCAAGGGCTGGGCTGAGCAGAAGCAGCGCACCCCTCGACGGCCGCCGCCATGGTGAGTCGGTTTGATGGGTGGGGACAGGGGACCCTTGTACCAGCGATGGTCCCCTGGGTGCGCCCGGGGTGAGGGTGAGGATGGGGCCCCTGTACCAGCGATTGCCCCTGTGGGTGTGCCCAGGGTGAGGGGCCCACGGGGTGCCAGGCCTGCATTACAGCTCCCATCCCGGCTGGCATCCCAGGGCGGGGAACGGACGGGTCTGGAAGGGGCTGCCGCCCAGTGACAACCCCAGAACCCTTGGGGACCGCACTCGGGGCATCTCAGCCGAGGTGGTAGGGACTGGCCACTCTCGTGCAGATGCCCCAGCACGTCCCTAGCGCCTGGGGCCCCTCCTGGCAGATGGCCGAGCTTGGCCAGCTGGGCCAGCCCCCCGCCCAGGGGCCCCAGGACTGACCGAGTGATGCCCACAGGGCATACACCTGAAGGTGAAGATGCTGGACGGCCGTGAGTTCCTGGTGCCCTTCAAGGGGTCCATGACGGTGCAGGAGCTGAAGCAGCAGTTGGCACAGAAGACCCGCGTGCCCGCCTTCCAGCAGCGCCTGCTCCACCCCAAAAGCACTGTGCTGGAGGACGGGGAGACCCTCGCCCACCAGGGCCTGGGCCCCGACAGCACCATCGGGCTGGTGGTGCAGCCGTGCGACACCCCGCTGAGCATCCTGGTGAGCAACTCGGGCCGCAGCCGCGCCTACGAGGTCCTGCTGACCCAGACGGTGGCCGAGCTCAAGGAGAAGGTGTGCCGCCAGGAGGGCATGCAGCCCAACCAGATCTGGCTGAGTTTCCAGGAGACACGCATGGAGGACCACCAGCAGCTGGGGGAGCTCGGCCTCACGCCCAATTGCACCGTGGTCCTGCACCTGCACCTGCGGGGCGGGGCCCCCACGCCCCCCTGACTCCCGGACCGGCCTGCATAATAAAGCAAAGGCGGAGAGCCCAAAGGCTCCGGCTCTGCGCCCTGTGACATCGGCGGGCGGGGCGCAGTGGGCTCGGGGACGGCGTCAGTCGCTTCACCACCAGGTGGGGGGCCAAGCTAAGGGACAGGCCTGCTGGGGTGGAAGCAGGACCCGGGAAGACATGGAGGCCGCTTCCCTCTGGGAAATGGACTCTGGAGAAAGAGACCCGAGGGCTGGCTCGGCCCCGCCCCCTCCCAGGCCCGCCCCCCTCCAGGCCAGCGGGCAGGAAGGCCACTCGGGAGGCCCCTGGAGCCGTGCCTGGAAGCGGTGTGCAGGGGCTGTGAGGGCCGCCCCTCCGAGCGGGGACGGGGCCTGCCGGCCCAGAGGGCGCGGGGCTGGAGAGGGTGGTGCTGGGCCTGCACACATCGCCCCTCCTGGTGTCACAGGGAGGCGGGGCCGGGGCCTCAGGACTCCCCTTGGCGGGAAGGCCGTGGCCAGCCGGCCGAGGGGCGCCTGCAGGGGCCGTGGTGCCCGTGGCAGGTGGTGTCTGCAGCCAGCTGGTTGGGCACGAGCCGCTGCTCTCCCGCTGGACACAGCCCCCGCCCTCCGTCCACACCAGCCACCCGCCGCGTCCTCGGGACCTGCCGAGTCAGTCCTGGACAGGGCAGGATGGGGCACCCACAGCCCCTGGGGCCAACACCACAGCCCAGCAGGTGCTCGGGACCTGGGTCCCGGACCCCTGAGGGATCTGGTTCCCCCTTGGTGGTCTGTGGGGTCTCTGGACTAGGGGGTCCCCGGGACTGCGATGTCTGTGACACGTGCATAGATGGGTGTGGGGGGGTCCCATGCTCGACAGGCGGGTGGGGGGGGTCCCCTGATCCAGATGGGCGGGGGTGTGGGGGGTCCCCTGATCCAGGGACCCGTGCAACTTGGCCAGGGTGCGCACAGCCTCCTGGCGACCCCCCCAGCCCCCCAGGTCTGGGTGAGGGGCGCCTCGAGGCCCGCGTCATGGCTTCTGGCTGGAGGTTGGGGCTGGGTCCGGAGGGGGTGCGTCCGGTCCAGCACCGGAGGGCCAGAGCGGTCTTCTCGCCCTCGCCTTCGACCCCCAGCTAGTGCCGACCCCAAACTGGGCCCTGCGCGCCCGCTCACCCCGTTCCCGCGCAGGCGGGTGCGGGCCGCGTCTGGGCCCGGGCAGGGGCGCGCGGGCAGCGACCGCGGAGCGAGGCGGGCGCGCGGGCGGCAGGGGGCGCCCTCGGCCCTGCAGCGGGGCGCGAGCCGACGGGGGCGGGCGGGGGGGCGGGCGCGCGGCGCCCCGGCCAATCGCCACAGCCCGGCCCGCGGCGGCCGCCTCCTCGCTCCCGGCGCCGGGGTCCCGGCCCGGCCCGGCCGAGCTTCGGTCCCGGTTCCCGCTAGGACGGGCCCCCGGGGCGCCTCCGCGGGGGGGCGCAGCCGGCCGGGCCGGCGCGGGGCGGGCCCCGGGGTCGGCAGCCCCTCCCCGCGGCCCCCGGCCCGGCGCGCCGGAGCCCCTTGGAAGTCCCGTCACGTCGCCCCCGGATTAGGCGTTAACCCGGCTCCGGCCGCATTTCCTGGGGGCGCCGTCGGGGGAGGGGCGCCGGGCGGGGGCCGCCGAGAGCGAGCGCGCCCGCCCCGCCCCGGCCCGGCCCGCCCCGCCCTCTGCGGCCTCCGCGGGCGCCGCAGTCCCGGCGCTTTGTTCGCGGCCGGCGCGGGGCGCGGGGGCGGGCCGGGGGGGCGGGCCGGGGGCGCGGGGGGCGGGCGGGGGGCGGGCGGGGGGCGGGCCGGGGCGGGGCCGCCCGGGGCCCGCCCCGCCGCCGCCCCGCCCCGCCCGCCGCCTCCCGGGAGCGGCGGCCCGTCCGGCCCAGTCCCGTCCCCGGCGCGGCCCGTCCTGCGGCTCCCGCGCCCGCCGGCGGCCCCGCCATGCTGCGCCCGCGGCCGTCCGGGCCGGCCCCGCCGCGGCCGCTGCTGCTGCTCCTCGTGGTGGCCGCGCGCGCCCTGCCCGGTGCGGCCGGGACGTGCCCCGAGCGCGCGCTGGAGCGGCGCGAGGAGGAGGCGAACGTGGTGCTCACGGGCACCGTGGAGGAGATCCTCAACGTGGACCCGGTGCAGCACACGTACTCGTGCAAGGTGCGCCCGGCCCCCGGCCCCCCCCGCCCCCCCCGGCCCCCCCGGCCCCCCGGCCTCCCGGCCCCCCCTGGCCCCCCGGCCCCCTCCGGCCCCCCGGCCCCCGGCCCCCCGCCCGGCCCCCGGCCCTCCCGGCCCCCCGGCCCCCCCCGGCCCCCCCGGTCCCCCGGCCCCCCCGGCCCCCGGCCTCCCCCGGCCCCCCCGGTCCCCCGGCCCCCCCCGGCCCCCCGGCCCTCCCGGCCCCCCGGCCCCCCCGGTCCCCCGGCCCCCCCGGCCCCCGGCCCTCCCGGCCCCCGGCCCCCCGGCCCCCCGGCCCCCGGCCCCCCGGCCCCCGGCCCCCCGGCCCCCCCGGCCCCCCGGCCCCCGCCGGATGCCCGCGGCCGCCCCGCCGCTGCCCTGGCGACGCCGGGAAGTTCCTGCGCCGCCGCCCCCCGCGGCCGCCGGCGCGAGCAAGTGCGACCCCCGCGGCCGGCGAAGAGGGGGGGAGGGGGAGCGACGCCTCCGGGGGGCGCGGCCGGGCCCGGGGGGCGCGGGGGGCGCGGGGGCTCGGCGGGCGGGCCCGGGGGGCCGGGGCGCGGGCGACGCCTCCCCGCCCCGGGCGTCTGGGCGTTGGGGGCTCTGCCCGCGGGGGGCGCAGGGGCGCGGGGTGGGCGGGGCGCCGGGCCACGAGCCTGGGGGTGCAGGGCAGGTGCCTCAGACCCCTCCTGGGGGTCCCGGGTGGCCACGGGCGCGGGGGTCCTGGCCCCCTCCTCCTTCATTTGGGCCTCGGAGGCCCCGGGGGTGGGTGTGATGGGGTCCCCCGCAGTCCGTCGGTGGGACAGAATCTGGGGGCGCTGGTGGAGCCCCGCGGCCGCGCCCCCTCTGCCCCGAGGGCTGCCCCTCCGAGGCGGCGCCGGCGACCACAGCTGGGACCCCGCCGCCCCTCCCCCGCCGCGGGGCGCCGTGCCAAGTCCCTGCAGGGTTCTCCGGCTTCCTCCCCTGCTCCCGGGTGTGGCTGGGGGGGCCGTGGGGCGCGCTGCCCTCGCCGCCCCCTCCTCGGGCCTGCGAGTCGGGTGGGAGGGCCGGCCAGGCTCCCGCTGCCGAGGGCCCGCGGGGCGCAGCCGGCGGGTGGGCCGCCCTTTCGCGGGTCTTCGCCCCCCACTCCCGCAGGACTGCCCCGCCCCTGCAGAGTGGACACCCCTCGGGACAGGCGGGGCCGGGTCCCGCCCCAACGCCCTGCTGGGCTGCGGGCGCTGCTCCGGCAGCGGCAGCCTCGGGGCCTGCAGAGCGGCGGTGAGGGTGGGGCCGCCCTGCGCTGCCCAAACTTGACTTTGCGGCTCTCGGGCCTCCAGAGCCTGCTGCAGCCTGGGGGGAGGGGGCGCACGGCTCTGCGGGCGCGTCCGCCCACACACGGGCCAGGAGCCCCACTTGCCCGAGCCCAGCCACAGCCTTGCGCGGGAAACGGCCGCCGCGGCTGCAGCTCCTCCTGGCAGGGCAGGGGCGTGAGGCCCTGGCATCGCGCTGGGAAGGGCCCCTGCCCAGATGCCCCAGGGTTGAGGTGGACAGGCTGGACTCGGGGCAGCGGTGAGGCCTGGGCAGGGGCAGTGCTGAGAGGCAGCATGGGTCAGGGCCTGCAGCAGGGGCCAGGCCCCAATGCTGACGCAGGACGAGAGCAGAAGGCCGTCCCGGTCTGCTGGCCCTTGGCCCCTACTGACCCCCGCCTGCTCTGTTGTCCAGGTCCGGGTCTGGCGGTACTTGAAGGGCAAAGACGTGGTGACCCAGGAGAGCCTGCTGGACGGTGGTAACAAGGTGGTGATTGGCGGCTTTGGGGACCCCCTCATCTGCGACAACCAGGTGTCCACTGGGGACACCAGGATCTTCTTCGTGAACCCTGCCCCCCCATACCTGTGGCCCGCCCGCAAGAACGAGCTGATGCTCAACTCCAGCCTCCTGCGCATCACCCTGAGGAACCTGGAGGAGGTGGAGCACTGCGTGCAAGGTGAGGGGAGCACCGACGGGAAGGTGGGGGAGCACCGACGGGAAGGTGGGGGACCACCATAGGGAAGGTGGGGGGGCGCTCCGAGGAGAAGGTGGGGAACACTGCAAGGAAGGTGGGGTGCATCGCAGAGAAGGGGATGGGGGGGTGGATGGCCTTCCTTGCGTCCCAAGCCCTGTGGCCATTTTGAAGTTGCTCCAGTCTCTGAGACAAGCAGTGCCCCTGCCTGTCGTGCCCCTGCTGAGGGCCAGGCCTCCCCCGCGCCCATGAACCCCAGCCTTTTCCCGGGAGCGGCGATGCCAGGTGGATGAACGCCACTGTCTGAGGCTGCAGACGCCCAGACGTCTGTCCAGATGGGCCCAGATGTCGCGTGTCCCCAGGAACTGGGGGAGGGGCTGCCCTGTGTGTCCCAAGGGACGGTCACTCCTGGGTGTTTCTAGTGTTTTGAAGGGCCGAGGATTCCTCCCTCGAGGTGAAGAGCTGGTTCTTGCCAGCAGCGGCCCACACGGCTGTCCTAAGTGGCCAGGTGCCCCATCCACCCCCCACGACAGTCCCAGCGGGGGGCAGAGTGCATCGCTTGGGGAATGTGGTGGGTAATGTAGGAATTGCTGTCGCCCCCACATCCTGTCTGTCCCCTAGGCTGCCTGGAAAGGGATGCATGGGGGGGTGACTTCCTCCCCGGGCAGGGGTAGGGTCCGAGACGGCATCCCAGGGAGGCAGCCCGGTCCCTCCATCTGCCCTGCTGAGCAGCAGGGAACCCCCCACCCAGTCTGGCTCCCCCGCTATGGCACTGGACTGCTACTGTGGGCCCCAGAGGGGGCAGGACAGGACCCCCGGGAGCCTAGTGGCCTCCTGGGCTCCAGGAACCCTGTGTCCCAGCCCCAACTCTGCAGAGGGTCCCGCCTGGCCACTTAGGACAGCCGCGTGGGTGCTGCTGGCAAGAAACGGCCCTTCCAGGCCTGATTCTGCCCTGGAAGTGGAAGCTCCGGCGGGAAAGATGGGGTGGTGCGGAGCCGGGTGGGCTGTGGGGCGGTGGCACCCGGTGGCGGGTGGGTGGGGTGCTAGGAGAGTTGGGAAGGAGGTGCTGGGAACAGAAAGTCCCCATCCCCTCGGGGTCAGGAGGCCAATCATTAACTCTGCAACTGGGCGAGTCCAGCCAAGGGGCCGTGACTCAGAGCCCGAGGTCTTCCGTGCGGTCAGAGGGCCACCTGGGCAGGGCGCTGGCCACGCAGCGGGCCGGTGCCACTCCCCTGGGGCCCCGCCTGGGCGGCCAGCACACTGGCCAAGCTCAGGGCTGGCTGGTGTGCAGCGAGGGCGTGCCTGTGGGGCCTCGTGGATGGGGTCCATGACAGACCGGGAGCCTGCAGGTGGAGGGGTGGACGGGATGCACCGTGGGCCAGAGCAAGGAGCTGGTGCCACTGCGGATACGGGCACCTGGGGAACCCTGGAAGGTTCCAGCCAGAGACACTGGCCTCTGCTTCAGAGGCAGACCAGGGCATCGGGGAGGCTGGGAACCAGGCCTGGATGGGGCGACCCAGAGGCCCAGGGGACATGGGCGTCTCTCCCTGAGGCGGGGGGGGGGGGGGGGGGGGGGGAGGAGACAAGGCTCCTGGCCCAGGAAGGAGCGACCCGATGCCCACCTCCCCAAGCCCGGTGGGGAGAGGCGGGTCCTCCTCCTAGTTTGCAGGAGATAACAGCCTCTGTCCTCCGGGGCTCCCCCTCACCAGGAGAACAGGGCTTCAGCTAAGCTGACCCCTCCTGACGTCCCCAGGGCCCCCTGGCTGCCCCGTCCCACAGGGCAAAGTCTAGACAGACACAGACCTGGGGTCACTGCGACCACCAGCCGGGCCTGTCCCCAGCAGGCCTCTGCCCAGGCCACCCCCGCATCCCCCACCGTTGCCGGGCCTGGGAGTGTTCAGCAGGGCCTCCTGCCAGGCTCTGAACTGGACCCAGCCTCACTCAGCATCCCCCTGGGGCCTGCAGGGCCTTGGGCCGCCCCCAGCCCTCCTCAGTCTCCAGCCCCCAGGAGGCCCCTCCTCTGTCCGGGCCTGGGGAGCCACATTCCTGGCATAGCTGAGCCAGGTATGTGTCCCTCCCTCAGCCACCTTTGGGCCAGGGAAGCCTGTGCTGGGGGTGGCCTCTTCCGGAAGGAGCCCCCCCCTCCGCAGGGGATGGGGTCTGGCCCCCTGCAGGCCCCGCCCAGTACCCCCCCCCAGCCCCCATGAGCCAGCTTCCCAGCCCTGGCCACCTTGCCCTGCTGGGCTCAACCCACACCCGCCACCCCCGTGCATGAAGGTGGGATCCGGGGCCTCCCCTGAAGCCCCCAGGTGGGACACAGGTCTGGCTGAAGGCCAGTGGGGCTGCCTAGGGCCCCTCCCTGCCCACTGGGCGCCAGGAGCAGAGAAAGGAAGTGTTGTCCAGTCCGCGAAGGCTTGGCACTGGGACAGGGTCGCGGTGAGTCTGGCGCCAGCCCAGCTGGATCCTGCCCAGCCCTGAAGCCGGGGGTCCTGGCGGCCACCTCCCTGGCCTGGCCTGGTCTGGCCAAGCACCCCCTTCAGGTGGGCCACCTGGGGTTTTCGGGACGGCTGTCCTGGCTCAGGCTGGTGGACAGGCCCAGGGCTCTGTGCAGCTCTGCAGGTGACCCCCGAAGGGGCTGTTTCTCCCTACTTCAGGGCGTGGGGGCGGCTCTGGGCCGCCTCCCTCTGCTATTCGCACTTAGCGTCTCTGCACTCCCAGTTCCTCAGAGCCCGCCCTACTCCCCCCACAGTCCTCCCTTCTGCTGGGGAAGGCGGCTCCTTCCGGGGCTTGTCTCCCACGTGCTGTCTAGACTGGGCCCGTCCCTCCCCCGCGGTCCAGGAGGCAACCCGGGAGGCTGCCCCCCACAGCCCCCGCCCGGCCTGTGCACTCTGGGGTGGGCCACGGCCAGGCCAGTCTTGGGGGCCGCCCTCCAGCGCTCTGTGTTGACGGAAACAGGTCCTGGTTTTCCCAGACCCCACCCTGGCTCCCCACAGAGTGCGCAGCCTGCGTCCTCCCGCCTGGGAAGGGCAGAACTTCTGCCGCCTCCCCCCACCCCCGCCCTGCCCCCTCCCCCGCCCCACCCCTCCCCGCCCCCTCCCCCATTCCCCTCCCCCTGCCTGTCTGGGCGGCTAGGGCCACCAGGTCTGTGCCCACCGGGCCTGCCCCACCTGACTCCAGCGCTGGGGTGAGGGTGAGCCACCGCCGAGGGTGGGTGGGGCGCCAGGCTGCAGGGCCGAGTCCAGCCAGAGGTGGCTCTGAGCAGGTGGGCAGCGTTGCCTCCACCCATGGTCCACCAGGGGTGGACTCAGCTCCCGAGACAGACCTCCCCGGCTCTGCCCCACGTGGGCCCAGTTCCAAGTCTGCTGCCCAGAGGCCGGCGGGGGGTTGGTGGAGGCTCAGCTCCTGCCTGGCCTCAACCCAGGATCGGGGAACCCAAGGCTCCCAGGCGGGTCGGCCTGACTTGGGGGCCGCAGGCAGGCACGGGACACCTGGGCCACCAGGGGTGAGGAGGGGGGCTCAGGGGCTGAGATGGCGCCCCAGGACAGGAGGCCCCTCAGCCGTGCCCCACTCACCCCAAGGTCTGCCCCGGGGTCGGGGCGTCTGCGGGCTGAGGCTCCTGTCTGCAGGGCCCTGCAGGCAGCCAGGGAAGGACCTCCCCAGTGGATCCTGAGAACCCCCCCCCCAGGAAGGCCCCCCGCTGGGCGATCAGCTGGGCCTGGGAAGGGAGCTGCAGGAGCGTGGGAGAGGCAGAGGCCCTGCCTCTCAGAGCCAGCTGTGTCCAGCTGCGTGGCCACCCTCCCGCCGCCGCACGTGGTCCTGCGCGCCCGCAGCCCGTGCACCCTGTGGGCCTGGCTCGGCCTGGCCGGGGCCCACGGGCTGCAAGTCCCAGGGCTTGGCCTCTGTCCCTGTGGGGGCTGTGGCCTCTGCTCGCCGCTGGCCAGTGGGTGCCTGTGCACAGCCCCTGTCCACTGGTGCTCTGGGCTGGCCCTGGGCTGGCACTCCTGCAGGCCCAGCCCCTGGGGGACACCAGAGCAGTTTCCCAGAGAAGGACGGCAGGGCGTGCCCAAGGGGACTGTGGGCAGGCGGGGAGTCCCTGCTGGACCCTGAGGGCGGGGGCCATCTGGGGTGGCAGCACCCCAGAGAGGCGGGAGAGGCTGGGGCTGGCCTGAGGTGGTCCTTGGCTGCCCCTTGGAGGCGGCCGTCCCCCTCACCGAGGCGCCAAGGACGCAGACGTCCGGGCTGGGCCGCTCGGCCGGCGGTGAGGCCAGTGTCGGCCATTACTGCAAGGCCAGGCGCGAAGGCGGGGGGACGGCCTGTGTCCAGAGCGGACGCCGTGCAGGGGCGGCGGGAGCGCCAGCCGCTGGCCACCCGGACCCCGCGCGGGCCGGCCAGGGGGGAGCGCAGCGGCCTCCAGGGCCCCGGGGTCCTCTCCTCCCTGTCACTGCCCGCGCCCCCCACTGCCTCCCGCGCGGCCCTGACCGCGCCCCGCGCCCCTGCTTTGCCCCCCATCCTGGAACAGCGCCGAGGGCGGTGGGCTCCGCGCTCCCCGCGGGCCCTGGCGCGGGGGGGCCGCGCTCCCCACCTTCCTCCGGCGCCCCCTGGTGGCGGCTCCCGGCCCGCGGGGCGCACCTGGGCCGCGAAGCCCCGCCCCGCCCCGACGGCTCCGCCCCGGGGCCCGGCCCGCGCGCCCCCCCGCCGGCCCGGCGGGCGTCCCCCTCGGCCCGCGCGCGCTCCCGGAGGCGGCAGCTTGTCCAGCGCGGCCCGGCCCGCTCGGTGGGGCGGCGGGGGTCGGCGGGCGGCGGCCGCGCCCCCCGAGCCCGCCCCGCCCGGCGCCCCTGGACAGCCACAGCCTGAGCGCCCGTGGTCCGGCAGGTGCGCGCCCGGGCCTGGCCGCGCGGCTGCGCAGAGCCCAGGGGTCCGGCTTGGGCACCCCGCGGCCTCACCTGCGGCCGCGACCCGGGACCCAGGCCTGAAGCCGCCTCCCCCCCGCCCCCCGCGCGGGCCGGCCCCGGGAACGCCCCCGAGGCGCCCATTGTCCGCGGAGGTGGGGGAGGGGACGCGAGCCTGAGGCCGACACCCCGGGCCGGCCGTGCCCCCCGCCCTCTCCCCTGCCCCGGGAGGCACCTGCGGCCCTGGGCGGGCGGGACAGTCCGCGGAGCCGGCCGGGCTGTGCCGTCGGAGAGGCAGGCGCCGGCCACCTTCCCGGGCGCAGGGGCGGGGCGACCCAGGCCGTGGTCCCCGTGGGCGCGGGGTCGCTGCCTGGCGGCCCCCATCGGAGGGATGCGCGCGGGCGCCCTGTGCCTGCCCCACCCGCCCCCGCCTCTTCCTTCCTGGAAGTTGGGCCCCGGTTTTTCAGCGGGAGGCGCGTCATCTGCATGAGAAAGGGCCTGCGGTGCAGACCCCACCCCCACCTTCCTCTCCGGCCTAGAGAAGTTCCTGGGGTGCCCAGCCCACCCCAGCCTGTGATTGGGGCACATTCGGTGTCCAGTGTGTGTGCACGGAGTAGTGTGTGACTGGAGTGCACCATGTCCGAGCAGCTGAGTGGGAGGGTGTGCGCATATCTGTGCACTAGCGTGCAGTGGGTGTGCGCTGGTGTGTGGTGGTGTGCGGTGGTGTGCACTGGCGTGCGGTGGGTGCCTTGCACTGGATGTGGTGGGTGTCTGCACTGGGTGCAGCGGGTGCCTGTGCACTGGCATGCAGTGGGTGTGCACTGGGTGCAGGGGGTGCCTGTGCACTGGCATGCAGTGGGTGTGCACTGGGTGCAGGGGGTGCCTGTGCACTGGCATGCAGTGGATGTGCACTGGGTGCAGGGGGTGCCTGTGCACTGGCATGCAGTGGGTGTGCACTGGGTGCAGGGGGTGCCTGTGCACTGGCATGCAGTGGGTGTGCACTGGGTGCAGGGGGTGCCTGTGCACTGGCATTCAGTGGGTGTGCACTGGGTGCAGGGGGTGCCTGTGCACTGGCATGCAGTGGGTGTGCACTGGGTGCAGGGGGTGCCTGTGCACTGGATGTGGTGGGTGTCTACACTGGGTGCAGCGGGTGTCTGTGCACTGGCATGCGGTGGGTGTGCACTGGGTGCAGGGGGTGCCTGTGCACTGGCATGCAGTGGGCGTGCACTGGGTGCAGGGGGTGCCTGTGCACTGGCATGCGGGGGGCGTGCACTGGGTGCAGGGGGTGCCTGTGCACTGGCATGCGGGGGGCGTGCACTGGGTGCAGGGGGTGCCTGTGCACTGGCATGCGGGGGGCGTGCACTGGGTGCAGGGGGTGCAGGGGGTGCCTGTGCACTGGCATGCGGTGGGTGTGCACTGGGTGCAGGGGGTGCCTGTGCACTGGCATGCGGGGGGTGTGCACTGGGTGCAGGGGGTGCCTGTGCACTGGCATGCGGTGGGCGTGCACTGGGTGCAGGGGGTGCAGGGGGTGCCTGTGCACTGGGTGCAGGGCGTGTGCACTGGCATGCGGTGGGTGTGCACTGGGTGCCTGTGCCCTGGTGTGCAGCCACGTCCCGTGTGGGAACCCAGAGAGCGGGGCTCATCAGGACGCAGCGGCCTCAGGGCTGAGCCTGAGTGGGTTGCTCAGGGCTCAAGGGTTTTGAGTCTGAAGATCCCAAAATAGCTCTGGGAGCGGAGCTCCCGGGCTGGGGCTGGGACCTCAATGGCCCTTTGTCTCTGCAGCGTCCTGTGGGCACTCAGGCCAGCGGGGCTGGGCTCTGGACCAGGCTGCCTGCGGCTCCCTTTCCCCCAGGTCAAGCCCGGTGGGCCAGACCCCCCACCACACGGCCCCTGCAGGGCAGACCCCCAGTCTGCATATGGGGTGCCTGTACCTCCTGCCCCCCTCAGCCTCCGGGCTCGTGTGATGCCCGGCGCCCTCCCACACCTGGTCCCTTCGCCCCCTCCTGCAGAGCCACCCAGAGGCCACGAGGCAACAGCAGAGGGCCCGTGGCAGGCGGGTGCCCTGGGGGCATGTCCAGGGGGCCGACCAGGGGTGTCTCTGAGCCAGATCACCTTCCTGGGGGGCTGCAGTGAAAAGCAGAAGGTGAGCCTGGCTGCTCACCCCAAGTGCTGGGCTCTGGGCCAGCCCCCCCAGGCGGTAACGGTCAGCCCTGCGGGGTGCTCCCTGCCCTGGGTGGCACCCGGAGCCACGGTGCCTGCAGCGCCAAGGTCGGCTGCGTGGGAGTGGCGGGCTAGGGGCTGACCTGCGTGCCGGCCTTCCCCGCTGGAGGCCTGAGCGCCGAGCCGCGCGGACGCTGGGCAGACGCGGACCCCAGCCTGACGGCCCCGGGTCAGCTGGGAAGGGGGGGTCGGGGCGTGCTCAGGGCCTGGCCGGGAGGGGCTGCCCAGCGGTGTGGTGAGCCCCGGGGGAAGGGGGCGGCCCCCCAGGGCTGGGGCTGCCGGAGCCTGAGGCCGGGCCGGCCGGGAGGGCGCGCGTGTCCAGGCTGAGAGGACGGAGGGCGGCGCGGGGCGGGGCCTGGAGCGGACGGGAGGCCGCGGAGGGCGGGGGTGGCCGCGGGGTGCCCCGGGGCCCCACGCGCACGGGACGCCGAAGGCCGCCGGGCCCTGGCCGGCCGCGGGCCGCGGCGTCGGGGAGGAGGTCCGGTCCGGTCCGGTCCGGTCCGCTCGGGGCGGTGGGTCGCGCGCCGGCCCGCGGTGACGTCACGGCCCGACGTTCCCGGGGCGGCCTCCGGGGGGCGCGCCAGGCTCGCGGGACCGCGCCGGGAGCCCCGAGAACATTTGCAGAGCGCCGGGGGCCGGGGCTCCTGGGCGGGCCCCTCGCGCGGGCCGAGCCGCTGTCCGCCCGCGGGCACAGGGCGGAGCGCGCGGGGGCCGGGCCGGGCCGGGGGTGGGGCGCCCCCGCCGCTCAGCCCCCCGCGCGGCCGGCGGGACCCGCGCGCCCAGCCCCCCCCCGCCGCGGCGCCCGCCCCGCCCCGCTGCCCCGACCCCGCCCCGGCACCTGCCGCCTCCGGCGCGGCCGCGCTCTGCCCGCCCCGGGGAGCCCCCCGTCCCCGCGCCCCCCGCCCGGCGCCCCGCGCCCCGCGCCCGCCTTTGTGCCGCCGCCCCCGGTGCTCACC
>NC_140076.1:140431-292970 GCF_964194135.1 Talpa europaea
AAAGTCCCCATCCCCTCGGGGTCAGGAGGCCAATCATTAACTCTGCAACTGGGCGAGTCCAGCCAAGGGGCCGTGACTCAGAGCCCGAGGTCTTCCGTGCGGTCAGAGGGCCACCTGGGCAGGGCGCTGGCCACGCAGCGGGCCGGTGCCACTCCCCTGGGGCCCCGCCTGGGCGGCCAGCACACTGGCCAAGCTCAGGGCTGGCTGGTGTGCAGCGAGGGCGTGCCTGTGGGGCCTCGTGGATGGGGTCCATGACAGACCGGGAGCCTGCAGGTGGAGGGGTGGACGGGATGCACCGTGGGCCAGAGCAAGGAGCTGGTGCCACTGCGGATACGGGCACCTGGGGAACCCTGGAAGGTTCCAGCCAGAGACACTGGCCTCTGCTTCAGAGGCAGACCAGGGCATCGGGGAGGCTGGGAACCAGGCCTGGATGGGGCGACCCAGAGGCCCAGGGGACATGGGCGTCTCTCCCTGAGGCGGGGGGGGGGGGGGGGGGGAGACAAGGCTCCTGGCCCAGGAAGGAGCGACCCGATGCCCACCTCCCCAAGCCCGGTGGGGAGAGGCGGGTCCTCCTCCTAGTTTGCAGGAGATAACAGCCTCTGTCCTCCGGGGCTCCCCCTCACCAGGAGAACAGGGCTTCAGCTAAGCTGACCCCTCCTGACGTCCCCAGGGCCCCCTGGCTGCCCCGTCCCACAGGGCAAAGTCTAGACAGACACAGACCTGGGGTCACTGCGACCACCAGCCGGGCCTGTCCCCAGCAGGCCTCTGCCCAGGCCACCCCCGCATCCCCCACCGTTGCCGGGCCTGGGAGTGTTCAGCAGGGCCTCCTGCCAGGCTCTGAACTGGACCCAGCCTCACTCAGCATCCCCCTGGGGCCTGCAGGGCCTTGGGCCGCCCCCAGCCCTCCTCAGTCTCCAGCCCCCAGGAGGCCCCTCCTCTGTCCGGGCCTGGGGAGCCACATTCCTGGCATAGCTGAGCCAGGTATGTGTCCCTCCCTCAGCCACCTTTGGGCCAGGGAAGCCTGTGCTGGGGGTGGCCTCTTCCGGAAGGAGCCCCCCCCTCCGCAGGGGATGGGGTCTGGCCCCCTGCAGGCCCCGCCCAGTACCCCCCCCAGCCCCCATGAGCCAGCTTCCCAGCCCTGGCCACCTTGCCCTGCTGGGCTCAACCCACACCCGCCACCCCCGTGCATGAAGGTGGGATCCGGGGCCTCCCCTGAAGCCCCCAGGTGGGACACAGGTCTGGCTGAAGGCCAGTGGGGCTGCCTAGGGCCCCTCCCTGCCCACTGGGCGCCAGGAGCAGAGAAAGGAAGTGTTGTCCAGTCCGCGAAGGCTTGGCACTGGGACAGGGTCGCGGTGAGTCTGGCGCCAGCCCAGCTGGATCCTGCCCAGCCCTGAAGCCGGGGGTCCTGGCGGCCACCTCCCTGGCCTGGCCTGGTCTGGCCAAGCACCCCCTTCAGGTGGGCCACCTGGGGTTTTCGGGACGGCTGTCCTGGCTCAGGCTGGTGGACAGGCCCAGGGCTCTGTGCAGCTCTGCAGGTGACCCCCGAAGGGGCTGTTTCTCCCTACTTCAGGGCGTGGGGGCGGCTCTGGGCCGCCTCCCTCTGCTATTCGCACTTAGCGTCTCTGCACCCCCAGTTCCTCAGAGCCCGCCCTACTCCCCCCACAGTCCTCCCTTCTGCTGGGGAAGGCGGCTCCTTCCGGGGCTTGTCTCCCACGTGCTGTCTAGACTGGGCCCGTCCCTCCCCCGCGGTCCAGGAGGCAACCCGGGAGGCTGCCCCCCACAGCCCCCGCCCGGCCTGTGCACTCTGGGGTGGGCCACGGCCAGGCCAGTCTTGGGGGCCGCCCTCCAGCGCTCTGTGTTGACGGAAACAGGTCCTGGTTTTCCCAGACCCCACCCTGGCTCCCCACAGAGTGCGCAGCCTGCGTCCTCCCGCCTGGGAAGGGCAGAACTTCTGCCGCCTCCCCCCACCCCCGCCCTGCCCCCTCCCCCGCCCCACCCCTCCCCGCCCCCTCCCCCATTCCCCTCCCCCTGCCTGTCTGGGCGGCTAGGGCCACCAGGTCTGTGCCCACCGGGCCTGCCCCACCTGACTCCAGCGCTGGGGTGAGGGTGAGCCACCGCCGAGGGTGGGTGGGGCGCCAGGCTGCAGGGCCGAGTCCAGCCAGAGGTGGCTCTGAGCAGGTGGGCAGCGTTGCCTCCACCCATGGTCCACCAGGGGTGGACTCAGCTCCCGAGACAGACCTCCCCGGCTCTGCCCCACGTGGGCCCAGTTCCAAGTCTGCTGCCCAGAGGCCGGCGGGGGGTTGGTGGAGGCTCAGCTCCTGCCTGGCCTCAACCCAGGATCGGGGAACCCAAGGCTCCCAGGCGGGTCGGCCTGACTTGGGGGCCGCAGGCAGGCACGGGACACCTGGGCCACCAGGGGTGAGGAGGGGGGCTCAGGGGCTGAGATGGCGCCCCAGGACAGGAGGCCCCTCAGCCGTGCCCCACTCACCCCAAGGTCTGCCCCGGGGTCGGGGCGTCTGCGGGCTGAGGCTCCTGTCTGCAGGGCCCTGCAGGCAGCCAGGGAAGGACCTCCCCAGTGGATCCTGAGAACCCCCCCCCCAGGAAGGCCCCCCGCTGGGCGATCAGCTGGGCCTGGGAAGGGAGCTGCAGGAGCGTGGGAGAGGCAGAGGCCCTGCCTCTCAGAGCCAGCTGTGTCCAGCTGCGTGGCCACCCTCCCGCCGCCGCACGTGGTCCTGCGCGCCCGCAGCCCGTGCACCCTGTGGGCCTGGCTCGGCCTGGCCGGGGCCCACGGGCTGCAAGTCCCAGGGCTTGGCCTCTGTCCCTGTGGGGGCTGTGGCCTCTGCTCGCCGCTGGCCAGTGGGTGCCTGTGCACAGCCCCTGTCCACTGGTGCTCTGGGCTGGCCCTGGGCTGGCACTCCTGCAGGCCCAGCCCCTGGGGGACACCAGAGCAGTTTCCCAGAGAAGGACGGCAGGGCGTGCCCAAGGGGACTGTGGGCAGGCGGGGAGTCCCTGCTGGACCCTGAGGGCGGGGGCCATCTGGGGTGGCAGCACCCCAGAGAGGCGGGAGAGGCTGGGGCTGGCCTGAGGTGGTCCTTGGCTGCCCCTTGGAGGCGGCCGTCCCCCTCACCGAGGCGCCAAGGACGCAGACGTCCGGGCTGGGCCGCTCGGCCGGCGGTGAGGCCAGTGTCGGCCATTACTGCAAGGCCAGGCGCGAAGGCGGGGGGACGGCCTGTGTCCAGAGCGGACGCCGTGCAGGGGCGGCGGGAGCGCCAGCCGCTGGCCACCCGGACCCCGCGCGGGCCGGCCAGGGGGGAGCGCAGCGGCCTCCAGGGCCCCGGGGTCCTCTCCTCCCTGTCACTGCCCGCGCCCCCCACTGCCTCCCGCGCGGCCCTGACCGCGCCCCGCGCCCCTGCTTTGCCCCCCATCCTGGAACAGCGCCGAGGGCGGTGGGCTCCGCGCTCCCCGCGGGCCCTGGCGCGGGGGGGCCGCGCTCCCCACCTTCCTCCGGCGCCCCCTGGTGGCGGCTCCCGGCCCGCGGGGCGCACCTGGGCCGCGAAGCCCCGCCCCGCCCCGACGGCTCCGCCCCGGGGCCCGGCCCGCGCGCCCCCCCGCCGGCCCGGCGGGCGTCCCCCTCGGCCCGCGCGCGCTCCCGGAGGCGGCAGCTTGTCCAGCGCGGCCCGGCCCGCTCGGTGGGGCGGCGGGGGTCGGCGGGCGGCGGCCGCGCCCCCCGAGCCCGCCCCGCCCGGCGCCCCTGGACAGCCACAGCCTGAGCGCCCGTGGTCCGGCAGGTGCGCGCCCGGGCCTGGCCGCGCGGCTGCGCAGAGCCCAGGGGTCCGGCTTGGGCACCCCGCGGCCTCACCTGCGGCCGCGACCCGGGACCCAGGCCTGAAGCCGCCTCCCCCCCGCCCCCCGCGCGGGCCGGCCCCGGGAACGCCCCCGAGGCGCCCATTGTCCGCGGAGGTGGGGGAGGGGACGCGAGCCTGAGGCCGACACCCCGGGCCGGCCGTGCCCCCCGCCCTCTCCCCTGCCCCGGGAGGCACCTGCGGCCCTGGGCGGGCGGGACAGTCCGCGGAGCCGGCCGGGCTGTGCCGTCGGAGAGGCAGGCGCCGGCCACCTTCCCGGGCGCAGGGGCGGGGCGACCCAGGCCGTGGTCCCCGTGGGCGCGGGGTCGCTGCCTGGCGGCCCCCATCGGAGGGATGCGCGCGGGCGCCCTGTGCCTGCCCCACCCGCCCCCGCCTCTTCCTTCCTGGAAGTTGGGCCCCGGTTTTTCAGCGGGAGGCGCGTCATCTGCATGAGAAAGGGCCTGCGGTGCAGACCCCACCCCCACCTTCCTCTCCGGCCTAGAGAAGTTCCTGGGGTGCCCAGCCCACCCCAGCCTGTGATTGGGGCACATTCGGTGTCCAGTGTGTGTGCACGGAGTAGTGTGTGACTGGAGTGCACCATGTCCGAGCAGCTGAGTGGGAGGGTGTGCGCATATCTGTGCACTAGCGTGCAGTGGGTGTGCGCTGGTGTGTGGTGGTGTGCGGTGGTGTGCACTGGCGTGCGGTGGGTGCCTTGCACTGGATGTGGTGGGTGTCTGCACTGGGTGCAGCGGGTGCCTGTGCACTGGCATGCAGTGGGTGTGCACTGGGTGCAGGGGGTGCCTGTGCACTGGCATGCAGTGGGTGTGCACTGGGTGCAGGGGGTGCCTGTGCACTGGCATGCAGTGGATGTGCACTGGGTGCAGGGGGTGCCTGTGCACTGGCATGCAGTGGGTGTGCACTGGGTGCAGGGGGTGCCTGTGCACTGGCATGCAGTGGGTGTGCACTGGGTGCAGGGGGTGCCTGTGCACTGGCATTCAGTGGGTGTGCACTGGGTGCAGGGGGTGCCTGTGCACTGGCATGCAGTGGGTGTGCACTGGGTGCAGGGGGTGCCTGTGCACTGGATGTGGTGGGTGTCTACACTGGGTGCAGCGGGTGTCTGTGCACTGGCATGCGGTGGGTGTGCACTGGGTGCAGGGGGTGCCTGTGCACTGGCATGCAGTGGGCGTGCACTGGGTGCAGGGGGTGCCTGTGCACTGGCATGCGGGGGGCGTGCACTGGGTGCAGGGGGTGCCTGTGCACTGGCATGCGGGGGGCGTGCACTGGGTGCAGGGGGTGCCTGTGCACTGGCATGCGGGGGGCGTGCACTGGGTGCAGGGGGTGCAGGGGGTGCCTGTGCACTGGCATGCGGTGGGTGTGCACTGGGTGCAGGGGGTGCCTGTGCACTGGCATGCGGGGGGTGTGCACTGGGTGCAGGGGGTGCCTGTGCACTGGCATGCGGTGGGCGTGCACTGGGTGCAGGGGGTGCAGGGGGTGCCTGTGCACTGGGTGCAGGGCGTGTGCACTGGCATGCGGTGGGTGTGCACTGGGTGCCTGTGCCCTGGTGTGCAGCCACGTCCCGTGTGGGAACCCAGAGAGCGGGGCTCATCAGGACGCAGCGGCCTCAGGGCTGAGCCTGAGTGGGTTGCTCAGGGCTCAAGGGTTTTGAGTCTGAAGATCCCAAAATAGCTCTGGGAGCGGAGCTCCCGGGCTGGGGCTGGGACCTCAATGGCCCTTTGTCTCTGCAGCGTCCTGTGGGCACTCAGGCCAGCGGGGCTGGGCTCTGGACCAGGCTGCCTGCGGCTCCCTTTCCCCCAGGTCAAGCCCGGTGGGCCAGACCCCCCACCACACGGCCCCTGCAGGGCAGACCCCCAGTCTGCATATGGGGTGCCTGTACCTCCTGCCCCCCTCAGCCTCCGGGCTCGTGTGATGCCCGGCGCCCTCCCACACCTGGTCCCTTCGCCCCCTCCTGCAGAGCCACCCAGAGGCCACGAGGCAACAGCAGAGGGCCCGTGGCAGGCGGGTGCCCTGGGGGCATGTCCAGGGGGCCGACCAGGGGTGTCTCTGAGCCAGATCACCTTCCTGGGGGGCTGCAGTGAAAAGCAGAAGGTGAGCCTGGCTGCTCACCCCAAGTGCTGGGCTCTGGGCCAGCCCCCCCAGGCGGTAACGGTCAGCCCTGCGGGGTGCTCCCTGCCCTGGGTGGCACCCGGAGCCACGGTGCCTGCAGCGCCAAGGTCGGCTGCGTGGGAGTGGCGGGCTAGGGGCTGACCTGCGTGCCGGCCTTCCCCGCTGGAGGCCTGAGCGCCGAGCCGCGCGGACGCTGGGCAGACGCGGACCCCAGCCTGACGGCCCCGGGTCAGCTGGGAAGGGGGGGTCGGGGCGTGCTCAGGGCCTGGCCGGGAGGGGCTGCCCAGCGGTGTGGTGAGCCCCGGGGGAAGGGGGCGGCCCCCCAGGGCTGGGGCTGCCGGAGCCTGAGGCCGGGCCGGCCGGGAGGGCGCGCGTGTCCAGGCTGAGAGGACGGAGGGCGGCGCGGGGCGGGGCCTGGAGCGGACGGGAGGCCGCGGAGGGCGGGGGTGGCCGCGGGGTGCCCCGGGGCCCCACGCGCACGGGACGCCGAAGGCCGCCGGGCCCTGGCCGGCCGCGGGCCGCGGCGTCGGGGAGGAGGTCCGGTCCGGTCCGGTCCGGTCCGCTCGGGGCGGTGGGTCGCGCGCCGGCCCGCGGTGACGTCACGGCCCGACGTTCCCGGGGCGGCCTCCGGGGGGCGCGCCAGGCTCGCGGGACCGCGCCGGGAGCCCCGAGAACATTTGCAGAGCGCCGGGGGCCGGGGCTCCTGGGCGGGCCCCTCGCGCGGGCCGAGCCGCTGTCCGCCCGCGGGCACAGGGCGGAGCGCGCGGGGGCCGGGCCGGGCCGGGGGTGGGGCGCCCCCGCCGCTCAGCCCCCCGCGCGGCCGGCGGGACCCGCGCGCCCAGCCCCCCCCCGCCGCGGCGCCCGCCCCGCCCCGCTGCCCCGACCCCGCCCCGGCACCTGCCGCCTCCGGCGCGGCCGCGCTCTGCCCGCCCCGGGGAGCCCCCCGTCCCCGCGCCCCCCGCCCGGCGCCCCGCGCCCCGCGCCCGCCTTTGTGCCGCCGCCCCCGGTGCTCACCCGCCGGGTCGGTCTTGGCGCCGCGCGCTGCGGCTCCCCGGAGGCGCCTTCCTTTGTCTCGGCGCCCCGCGCCCCGCGCCCCGCGCCCGCGCCCCGCCCGCCCGGCGCGCTCCGCCGCCCGCGCCCCGCCCGCCCGCCGGCCCGACGCCCGCGCCCCCCCGCGCCCCCCGCGCCCCCCGCGCCCGCCGCGCCCGCCGCGGCCCCCACCGGCCTCGGGGCCGCTGCGCCCGGCTGGGAGGGGTCCGCGCGGGCCGTGGGGCTCCCGGCTCGGGAAGGCGGCAAGCTGGGGGGCCGCCGGCGCCCCGCCTGCTCGGGCTGCGGACAGAGGCGGCGGCTACTGGCCCCCGGGGCCTGCTCCGCCTCCTCAGAGCCGCCTTGGGCGTCTCGGGCGGGCCCTGCCCTCTCCGGCCGTTGACCCCGGGGCCGGGACGCACGGGTGAACTCTGAGGAGCTGCTGTCTGCCGCCCCAGGATGGGGGCGACATCCCCGAAGAGGCCCAGAGGCGCCCCGTGAGGAGCCCCCAGCCCCGGGCCATGCCCCCGCTGTCGCTGCAGAGGGCGGCCCGCCCGCGGCCCGGGGCCTCCAGGCTGGTGCGCTACTGCACCGTGCCCTGCAACGCCTGCCTGATCCTGCTGGCCACGGCCACCCTGGGCCTCGCCGCGCTCCTCTTCCTCGGCAGCTGTACGTGCCCGCGGGTGGCAGTGCCCCGACCCCGCGGCGGAGGACGGGCAGGCAGGGCCTGCGAGGCTCCAGTGGCCACGGGCATCCTCTGGGGCCAGGATGGGCCATCCTCTGGGGCCGGGCCTGCTCCCTGGGTCCGCGGAGGGCTGCTGTCTGCGCTGCAGAAACAACTTTCTCAGCAGAGGGGGACGGGACAGCTGACCACTGGGCGGGGATGGGGCCTGGGGCCGGGCTCCTGCGGACACAGGTGGCCAGCCACACCCCGCCAGGGCCCTTCTGACCGCGTCAGGCTGTGATACATCCCTGGGGGCAGGCGGAGGCCTGGGCCTCTGCCCTGGACCCTGGTCTTGGCCAGCCAGGGCCCAGGGCTGGCGTCTCAGCTTCTCAGCCTCCCAAGCCTGGAGCTCGGCGACAGGGCCGGGGAAGGGGCCTGGGCAGGCCCAGGTGAGCCCTCCTGGCTGGACGGGGCATGCTGCAGCAGACTGCCAGAAGGAGCCTCACTCAGCGACTTGTTTTTCCAGACAAACCTGGGACCCACTTCACGCCAGCGCCCCCGATGCCTCCGGACGGTGAGTGGGGCCCACGAGGTGGCGCTTGGGCTGGGGGTCTGTGCCGCGGGGAGCACCGCGCCGGGACACTGGCCGGCCCTGGGCGTGCAGCCGGGTGGCTCTGGAGGAGGGGCTGGGGGTCGAGCCGGGTCTTCCCGGGCACTCCGCTGCAGCAGACGCAGGGGTCTGGAGCCCTGGGCCTGCCCCGGCCTGCTGGCCGTGGCTGCTGCGACCGAGCTAATGTGAGGGAGGCAGCTGCTGCTGCTCGGGCGCGCAGGTAAGGTCGAGCCTGTGACCCCCGCCAGGCCGGGGCCCTGGGGCGCTCCTGGGTTGCCCTCAGTGCCTGGGCCCGCTGGGTGGCACCTGCCGGGCCCTGGATGGGCTCTCTCTGGGGGCAGGGCTGTGCGGGCTGGGTCTGCCATGGCTGGGGCCAGGGGCCCGGCGCGTGGGTACAGACTGGGTTCGAGCCTTCTCTCCTAAAGCCAGAAGGCTGGTGAGTGTGCCCCGCGCCCCCTCTCAGCGCCGCAGGGTGGAGCCCGAGGGCCTGCGATCAGCCTGCTGGCCACCTATTGGCAGCGGGGCTCCTGGGGGGCAGCGGGGCGCAGAGGGGGCAGTTGTCGGCGGGCCAGGCGGCTGTGTCCTGCCCGGGGTCTCCACGCTGTGTGTGCAGGCTGTGAGGGCAGGAATCGAGCCTCTGAGACCCCTTGTGCTGTGGGGGTGTGGGACGCAGTCAGGGGGTACAGTGCTGTGCCGCCGCCACCCTGGGTGCTGGGAGCGGTGGTCCGCCTCTGCCCTGAGAGTGGCTGCATGGAGGGGCAGCTGGGATTCTCTGGGTCCCGAGGTGGCACTGGTCTCCAGCCCGCCCTCCGCGCCACTGCAGCCAGCATCGGGGTCCCCTTGCTCCCCAGTCCTCTGCCTTGGGGACAGAGCAGGGCCCAGGCTGGGGCAGGGGTGCGGGTCTTCTGGGAAGAGGTGGCCTGGGCCAGTGGGCAGGCCCCGGGGCGGGGGGTTGACTCGGCCCCGGGCGGCTGGAGGGCACAGGCAGGAGGGTCTTGGTCGGCGGGTCCAGCTAAAACCAGATGGCAGCCAGTCGCCATCAGCACTGCCTGGGCACTTGTCTGGGGTCCCCGGAAGACTGGGGCAAGGAGGCCCGAATGTGGGAGGACCGTGCTGGCAGGGGGTGTGGTGTGGGGGGCCGCTGCTGGGGCCGACCCAGCCGGACAGGAGGCGCAGCAGTCTGGAGCAGACCTGGAAGGCCTGGGGCCTAGAGTGGCCACAGGGGTGGAGTGCGGTGGGGTGGGGTGTGGGCAGCTCAGGGGCTGCGACAGGGCCTGGTTCTCAGGTCTGCTGAGAGGGTCGGTGTGGCACTCCAGCGGGGGTCCCCCTACCCGGGTCCAATCACAGTCGGTGGGTGGGGGACACCTACGGGCTGGGGAGCCTGGGGTGAGCTGCTGCCATGGCAACGGTGAGCTCCGCCCTCCGCTCCTCCCTGGGAAGGGAGGGCATCTCCTCCCCCGCCCCCTGAGCTGCTGGGAGGTGATGGCTGAGGGGAAGGGCCACCCGTCCTGACTTGCACTGATAGCAGGGCCCAGACAGCTGCAGCCCACAGCCCCTACTGGGTCCGGCCAGGTCTGGGAGGGCAGCTTCTGGCAGGTGAGGTTCTGGGCTGTGGCTCCTGAGTCCCTGCTGAGGGTCGGGCTGGGCTTGGGGGGCAGGCCCCAGGGGGACACGTCCTGGCCAGCTTTGGGTGGGAGGCCTGTGCCAGCTTGGGGACCAGGACCTGGGAGGCCATGTGAGGGAGGCAGTGGGGTGTAGACCTGGGGGGCTAGCTGTGGGGGCCTCCAGTGAAGGGAGGGAAGGTGTGGGAATAAAGGGGGGGCTTGGGGGCAGGCCCAAAGCGCCCAGCGGGCAGGAGGCCCTGTCCTCCCTGCAGTGCTGTGGCCTGGGTCCATGTACTGAAGACCGGGGCTGCTCAGGAGAGGGGGCAGCGGGGCTTGAGGTCCAGTGGACCTGCTGCTTCGTGTGGGGAGTCCCAGTGAGGTGGCCTTCAGCTGCCGCGGGGCCGCCGGGATGTTCAGACAAGGCTGTGGGGTCTGGAGACGCTGTCCACCTTGTGGGCTGGGGGACAGACTGTACGGGCCATGCGCGTGAGCTGTCCCGCCAGAAAAGGGCCAGGCTGGGGCGGCCCCCAGGGGCCGGGGTCGGGTGCTGTGGGCCAGTCGTGCCCCGGGTGGGTGAGCGGGGCTGGCGGCCCTGCGACCTCTCTCCATCTCACCCCAGCCTGCCGAGGCGTGCTGTGCGGCTTCGGTGCCGTGTGTGAGCCCAGCACGGAGAGTCCGGGCCGGGCCTCCTGCGTGTGCAAGAGGAGCGCCTGCCCCGCCGTGGTGGCGCCCGTGTGTGGCTCGGACGCGTCCACCTACAGCAACGAGTGTGAGCTGCAACGCGCCCAGTGTCTCCAGCAGCGGCGCATCCGCCTGCTCAGCCGCGGGCCCTGCGGTGAGTGAGCATGGGGGAGGGGGGCTGGCGGGGGGGCGGGGGGGGGACGGAGTGTGGGGGCGGCTGGCCTTGGGGGCGGACAGCCGGGTGACCCGCCCTGCCCCGCAGGCTCCCGGGACCCCTGCTCCAACGTGACCTGCAGCTTCGGCAGCACCTGTGCGCCCTCGCCCGATGGACAGACGGCCACATGCCTGTGTCCCGTCTCCTGCCACGGGGCCCCTGAGGGCACCGTGTGCGGCAGTGACGGCGCAGACTACCCCGGCGAGTGCCAGCTGCTGCGCCGCGCCTGCGCCCGCCAGGAGAACATCTCCAAGAAGTTCGACGGGCCTTGCGGTGAGCGCCGCCCTGGTACCGCCCGACCTCCGCGTGCTGTGGGGCCAGCCACTGCAGCGCCCTGACCCCCGCCCGCCCGCCCGCCCGCAGACCCCTGCCAGAGTGCCAGCCAGGACGCGAGCCGCGTGTGCCGCGTGAACCCGCGCTCCCGGCAGGCAGAGATGCTCCTGCGGCCGGAGGCCTGCCCGGCGCGGCGCGCCCCCGTGTGCGGGGACGACGGCGTCACCTATGACAGCGACTGCATCATGGGCCGCACCGGGGCTGCCCGTGGCCTCCTGCTCCAGAAAGTGCGCTCCGGCCAGTGCCAACCCCGAGGTAGGCAGCTCGTCAGGCCTCCCCAGCCCCCGCCGGCACAGGGGGGCCTCTCTGAGCTCCCCGACCGCCACCCTAGACCAGTGCCCGGAGCCCTGCCGCTTCAACGCCGTGTGCCTGGCCCGCCGCGGCCGCCCCCGCTGCTCCTGCGACCGCGTCACCTGCGACGGGGCCTACAGACCCGTGTGCGCCCGCGACGGACACACGTACGACAACGACTGCTGGCGCCAACAGGCCGAGTGCCGGCAGCAGCGCGCCATCCCCGCCGAGCACCAGGGCCCGTGTGGTGAGCCGGGGGCCGTGGGCCGTTGAGGGGGGGCCGCGGGGCGGGTGGGGGGTTGCGCCGTCCGCCCTGCACCTTCCTGGCTGCAGCGTCACGCGCCATCTCCATCCTACGTCATGCTCCCCAGGGGTCGTGGGGCGGGCCAGTCACTGGGAGGCTTGGCAGGGACAGTGTCCGCCGGTCGGCTCCGCCGTGGGGGGCGCCGGGAGCGCCCGGGTCCTGCTGTGGGCCCGGGAGCAGCCTGGCCCCTGCAGCCCTCCGCTCCTGGGGCCGCAGCCGGAGGCGTGTGCCTGGCGTGGGCGGGCCGCCCGGCCGTCTGTGTCTGTGGGTCTCTCGGGTCGCTGTGTCTGTGTGCTCTCCGTCCTTCCCCCTCTCGGCCCCGCCTCTTGTGTCTTCCAGCCTGACCCGCTGGCAGGATGAGGTGCCGACCTGCTGCCAGGAGCCCACAGCCGAGGTCTGCCCCTGGGGTGGCGGGGGGGGTGCTCGCTGCTGCCTGGCCTCGTGGTCCTCAGAGCAAGTGGACAGACACCTCCCCCGTGCGGCCCTGGGCGTGGCTCTGGGCTGCCCACCCCACAGAGGGAGCCTCGCACGTGCAGGGGTGTCCTGGGGCACAGGTGGTTAGGGGTCAGTGGCCTGGGCGGGCCGGGGAAGCCGGGCCATCTGCAGCCCACTGTGGTCCGCCAGGCGCTCCCGTGTCTTGGGGGCAGCCCCCACACTCGCGTGGGCGGGGCCATTGGGTCTGTGTCCCGTCCACTGTGTCCACGTCTGTCGTGTGTCTGTCCCTTTCTCTGCTGTGTCCTGTGCACCCGGCTTCCCTCCCGGCCCCGCCGCCGCCCACCCGGGAGAGGCTCTGCCGCTGGGAGCTGTGCCAGCTGGTGCGGCAGGGTCGCTGACGCCCACGTTTTCCCCAGACCAGCCTCCATCTCCGTGCCGTGGGGTGCAGTGCCCCTTTGGGGCAACGTGTGCTGTGAGGAATGGGGAAGCCCAGTGTGCGTGTCCACAGGCCTGTTCGGGCGTCTACGACCCCGTGTGTGGCAGCGACGGCGTCACGTACAGCAGCACCTGCGAGCTGGAGGCCACCGCCTGCACCCTCGGGCGGGAGATCCGCGTGGCGCGCCGGGGGCCCTGCGGTCAGTGGTGGGCGAGGGGGAGGGGGAGGGATGGCGCAGCCGATCGCCGGTGACTAAGTCTCCCCCCAGACCGCTGCGGGCAGTGCCGCTTCGGAGCCCTGTGCGAGGCCGGGACCGGCCGCTGCGTGTGCCCCTCGGAGTGTGTGGCGTCGGCGCAGCCTGTGTGCGGCTCGGACGGGCACACCTACGCCAGCGAGTGCGAGCTGCACGTCCACGCCTGCACGCGCCAGATCAGCCTGCACGTGGCCTCAGCCGGACGCTGCCGTGAGCAGGGTGCGGGGCACTGTGGGGGGTGAGGCGGGGCGCAGGAGGGGTGGGGCGTGGTGCGGGGGGGCTGTCCCCCCCCCCCAGTTGGGACCCGTTGACCCGCCTGCCTCCCCCGCAGAGACCTGTGGGGACACGGTGTGCGCCTTCGGGGCCGTGTGCCTGGCCGGGCAGTGTGTGTGCCCGCGCTGTGAGCGCCCCCCGCCCGGCCCGGTGTGCGGCTCAGACGGGGTCACCTACCCCAGCGCGTGTGAGCTGCGCGAGGCCGCGTGCCGACAGCAGATGCAGATCGAGGAGGCCCGGGCCGGGGCCTGCGAGCAGGGTAGGCTGGACGGCGGGGCTGGGCCGCCGTGGGGTGCCGTGGGCCGTGGGTGAACAGCCTCCTCCCGCAGCTGAGTGCGGCTCCGGGGGCTCCGGCTCGGGGGAAGACGGCGAGTGCGAGCAGGAGCTGTGCCGGCAGCGCGGTGGCGTCTGGGACGAGGATTCCGAGGACGGGCCCTGCGTGTGCGACTTCAGCTGCCAGCATGTCCCGAGGAGCCCGGTGAGCGCCCCGGGAGGCAGGGGTGGGGTGGGGCGGGCGGGCGGGGCGGGCGCCCACCTGACGCTGCCCCTCCAGGTCTGCGGCTCTGACGGGGTCACTTACGGCACGGAGTGCGAGCTGAAAAGGGCCAGGTGTGAATTGCAGGGAGAGCTGTACGTGACGGCGCAGGGGGCCTGCCGAGGTGAGTGCCGGCTCTGGTCACCCCGCCGTGGCCTGTGAGCCGGGTGTGCAGGGGCGAGAGCCCCGGTGTGCACTGGCGTGCGGGATCAATGCTGCTGTGAGCCCTGGCGTGCGCTGGTGTGAGCCCAGGTGTGCCTGCTCTAGGGGTGTGCGGCAGCTCCAGTAACAGTCCCTGTTAGCACACCTAGGCGTGTGCACACGCGTGTGTCCTGGTCCCGCCTGGCCAGGGCAGGTGTCTAAGCACCCAGCCTCCCTGCAGGCCCCACCCTGGCCCCGCCGGCCCCCGCGGCTCCCTGGCACTGCATCCACACGCCCTACGGCTGCTGCCGGGACAACCTCACCGCGGCCCAGGGTGTGGGCCTGGCCGGCTGCCCCAGTGAGTACCCGCCCAGCCGGGACGTGGGGCCATGCCAGCTGGGCGGCTTGGCCCAGCAACCCTGTCCTGCCCTGCCTCACAGGCTCCTGCCAGTGCAACCCCCACGGCGCCTATGGCAGCGCCTGTGACCCAGCCACTGGCCAGTGCTCCTGCCGCCCTGGCGTGGGCGGCCTCAAGTGTGACCGCTGCGAGCCCGGCTTCTGGAACTTCCGGGGCATCGTCACCCACGGTCGGAGCGGCTGCACACGTGAGTTCCGGGCAGTGGCTGGCCCCACTGAGCGCCCTGCCCAGTGCCCTCGCTCAGGCCCTGGCCGCTCCCCACCTGGCAGGGGCTGGCCAGGCCCTGGAGTGGGGTGCTCTTCCACAGACCTCAGGGTCCTCTCCCTGTCCCCAGCCTGCAGCTGTGACCCCCAGGGCGCTGTCCGGGACGACTGTGAGCAGATGACTGGGCTGTGCTCCTGCAAGCCCGGGGTGGCCGGTCCCAAGTGCGGGCAGTGTCCAGACGGCCGAGCTCTGGGCCCCGCTGGCTGTGAGACAGGTGAGGCAGCCGGGCACTGGCCCACTCCCTGGGGGGCATGGGGCCCACCCCCGAGCTGCAGGGTCTCGTGTCTGCCTCAGACTCCTTGGGGCCCAGGACCTGTGCTGAGATGCACTGTGAATTTGGGGCGTCCTGCGTCGAGGAGGCCGGCTCCGCCCACTGCGTGTGCCCCACCCCCGCCTGTCCAGGCCCCAATGCCACCAAGGTAAGAGATGGGAGTGCGAGGCTGGCTGGGTGGGAGGCCTCGCCCCTCCCAGCACGCTCACCCCACGCCCCAGGTCTGCGGCTCGGATGGGGTCACCTACGGAAACGAGTGCCAACTGAGGACCATCGCCTGCCGCCAGGGCCTGGGCATCTCCGTCCAGAGCCTCGGCCCGTGCCCGGGTGAGCCCACCCCACAACCCCGGACCAGCCCTGGGCCTGGCCCTGCCTGACCTGACTCTGGCCCCCAACTGACTCCCCTCTCCTTGCAGAAGCCCCTGTTCCTGGCGCCCGCCCCACCACCCCAGGGCTGGATCCCAGCAAGGCCCTAGCTGCACCCCCCAGCACCCGCCCCCCGGCTCCCAGCAGCACCCCGCGCAGCCGGCCCACCCCGCGGCCCTCTCCGAGACCCTGGACCACTGCCAGCATGCCCATGACCACTGCCAGGTCTGCGCTGACCATGCCCCCCACGGCTATCCCCTCGGCGGCCAGCTTGGCCACATCCACCTTCGGGGAGTCCGGTAGTGCGGACGGGAGCGGAGATGCGGAGCTGAGTGGGGACCTGGAGGCCAGTGGGGCCGGCTCCGGGGGTGAGCAGGGCTCAGTATGGGAGGAGGAGGAGGAGAAGGAGGAGGAGCCCACTGGGGCTGGCCTCACACGCACTCTTCGCCCCAGGCCTCGAGCCCCCCGAGGGGGACAGTGCTGTGACCCCGGGGCTGCCCATCGAGAGGGCCTCTTGCTTCAACTCGCCTTTGGGCTGCTGCTCAGACGGCAAGACGCCCTCCCTGGACGCAGAGGGCTCCAACTGTCCCGGTGAGTGGGGGCCAGCGGCGCGTGAGGGCCGGACCGGCCTGGCCCACAGGTCCGACCCCACGCCCACGGCCACGGCCAGCAGGCGCCTGCGGGGCTTGAAGCCCGTGTGGGCACCCGGCAGGCCAACCTTCTCTCCTGCTGCACCGGGCCTGGGCACTGCGGCGACGACGGCCTGGTAACTGGGCTGCCTGCCCCGGGCACTAACCTCATGCCCATCTGACTAACAACACCCCCCTGCACGGCTTCCCTGGGCTTCCCGCGGCCAGCACCAGGCAGGGCCTAACTGTGCCCCCTCCCGCAGCCACCACGGCCTTCCAGGTCGAGCTGGAGCTGGAGAGCGTGGAGGGCCAGGAGCTGTTCTACACGCCTGAGATGGCCGACCCCAAGTCGGAGCTGTTCGGGGAGACTGCCAGGAGCATCGAGAGCGTGGCAAGTGGGGGCCCGCAGGGTGGGGTGGAGCCCTGGGGCGGGAGGGCCCGGCCAGGGCAGGCCCCGTGCCAGCCCTCACCCACTGCCTGCTCCGCACAGCTGGACGACCTGTTCCGGAACTCAGACGTGAAGAAGGACTTCCGGAGCGTCCGCCTGCAGTACCTGGGGCCCGGCGTCTCCGTCCGCGCCGGCGTGGCTGTGCACTTCGACCCCAGTGAGCCCCACGCCGGGTCCTCCCAGGAGGGGCGGGGTAATGGCGCTCCGCCACGCTCAGTGTCCCTCTCCCCAGCCACGACCGTCCTGGCAGCCGACGTGGGCCAGGCGCTGCTCCGGCAGATCCAGGCGTCCAGGCGCCGGTCCCTGGGGGTGCGCCGGCCGCCGCAGGACCACGTGCGCTTCCGGGACTTCGGTGAGGCTGCCCCGTCCCCCCGCCTGCAGCCCCGCCCCCGCCCCGCCTGGCAGGGGGGTCTCCACCTCGTCCGCTCCTTGCGGACTCTCGCCCTCCCCTCACCCTCAGATCCGTTTCCTCCCTTTTTCACGGGAGCCACCCCCGCCGCAGCCACGGCCAGAGCCACCACCGTCGCTCACGTGCCGTCTGCAGTGACCCCTCGGGCCCACCGCCCCAGTCACACCAGCCGGCCGATCAGCAGCAGAACCACAGCGCCCCCCACCACACGCAGACCCCCCACCACTGCCCCTAGTCGGGCGCCTGGGCGTCGGCCCCTGCCTCCGGGCACCCAGCAGCCCCCCAGGCCCTGTGACTCCCAGCCCTGCCTCCACGGGGGGACCTGCCAGGACTGGGGTGCAGGCGGACACTTCACCTGCAGCTGCCCGGCCGGCAGGGGGGGCGCTGTCTGTGAGAAGGGTAAGGCTGCTTTGTGCTGGAGGGGCAGGAGGAAGCTGGAGGTCAGGGTTTGGGGCGGGGCCCAGTCACCATCAGCAGGTGGGGGTGGGGAGGGCAGAGCCAGGGGCTTCAGACTGAAGGAGGGGGCGCTGCAGGAAGGTTTTAGGGTGGGGGACTGGGCAGCGCGGGCCCTACACCCCCCCCAGCGGCCTCCCGTATCCCACAGCGCTACACCCCGCGGTGCCAGCGTTCGGGGGCCAATCCTTCCTGGCCTTCCCCACTCTGCGCGCCTACCACACGCTGCGCCTGGCACTGGAGTTCCGGGCGCTGGAGCCACGGGGGCTGCTGCTGTACAATGGCCACGCTCGCGGCAAGGACTTCCTGGCGCTGGCGCTGCTGGGGGGCCGCGTGCAGCTCAGGTGGGGCGGGGGCCGGCCTAGGGCAGCTCAGGGGGGTGGGGAATGGGGTGGGGTGAGGCAGGCCTTGGGGGACCGCGCGGGCTCCCTGGGGCACCCTGAGCGCAAGCTCCTGCCCCGTAGGTTCGACACAGGCTCCGGGCCTGCCGTGCTGACCAGCACCGTGCCGGTGGTGCCCGGGCGGTGGCACCGCTTGGAGCTGTCCCGGCACTGGCGCCAGGGCTCGCTGTCCGTGGACGGCGAGAGCCCCGTGCTGGGCGAGAGCCCCAGCGGCACTGACGGCCTCAACCTGGACACCGACCTGTTCGTGGGAGGCGTGCCGAAGGACCTGGCTTCCGTGTGAGCCCCGGGCCCCGCCCCACGGTGTGGCCAGGGCTGTGACCTTCACCTCCGCCCCGCCCCAGCCCCGCCCCCGGAGTGGCGTTGGGCAGCTGGGGGGGGGCGGGGGGCCCTCCCAGTCCCAGCCCTTGGCCCTCAGCTCACCCCTGCTTCTGTCTGCTGTTTGGGGCGGGCCACCTCGTGAGTTCCACGAGGGGAGCAGCGCGGTCCCCGACATGGCCACTTGGGGGTGAGGGAGGTGGCCACTGACCTCTGACCCCTGGCCTTCATCCTGCGCAGGGTGCGCGAGCAGACCTCAGTCGGCACCGGCCTCAGGGGCTGCATCCGCCTGCTGGACGTGAACAACCGGCAGCTGGAGCTGGGCAGCTGGCCGGGGGCCGCCACCCGGAGCTCCGGCGTGGGCACGTGCGGGGACCAGCCCTGCCTGCCCAACCCCTGCCTGGGCGGGGCCCCATGCCAGGCCCTGGAGGCCGGCCAGTTCCACTGCCAGTGCCCGCCGGCCCGGTTTGGTGAGGGGCTGTGGCCGGGGTGGGGGGGCCTGGGCTGGGCGTGGAGGCGGCTGTGGCGGGGCTCATCCCTTCCCCCTCCAGGCCCCACCTGCGCTGAGGAGAAGAACCCCTGTGAGCCGAACCCCTGCCATGGGGCAGCCCCGTGCCACGTGCTGCCTGAGGGCGAGGCCAAGTGCGAGTGTCCCCCGGGGCATGGGGGCCCCCTCTGCCAGACAGGTGGGCCACGGGCTTCTGCCTGGGGTTGGGTGCCAGTGGGTTAGAGGTGGGGTGCAGGGTCCCATCGTGGCTTGTGTTGGTCCCGGGGCCTGCCAAGCAGCGGGGATGGGGCCAGGGGACACTGTGGTCAGGGCCTGGCACCCTGTGACCCCTCTGTCCCTCACAGTCTTGGAGCATGACGACCCCCGGCCCTTACTGGCCGACTTCAGCGGCTTCTCCTTCCTGGAGCTGAAGGGCCTGCACACCTTCGACCGGGACCTGGGGTCAGTGGGACACAGGTGGGAAGGGGGGGGCGGCCGCCCGGCGGGCACTGACCCCGCACGGCCCCAGGGAGAAGATGGCCCTGGAGGTGGTGTTCCTGGCCCGTGGCCCCAGCGGCTTGATCCTCTACAACGGGCAGAAGACGGACGGCAGGGGAGACTTCGTGTCACTGGCGCTGCAGGACGGCCGCCTGGAATTCCGCTACGACCTGGGCAAAGGGACGGCGGTCATCAGGTGCCCGGGGGGCGGCCCGGGGGGGCGAGGCTGGGCGGGGACGGTGGCCATCAGGTGCCCGGCGGGCAGGCCTGGGCGTGGCGAGGCTGGGACGGGGCTGACACCCAGGCCGCCGTGGGCAGGCCCTGCCGCTCACAGCACCCTCTGCCGCAGGAGCCAGGAGTCGGTGGCCCTGGGCGCCTGGACCCAGGTGGCCGTGGAGCGGAACGGCCGCAAGGGGTCCCTGCGCGTGGGCGACGGGCTGCGAGTGCTGGGGGAGTCCCCGGTGAGTGGCTGCCGAAGGGGCTGGGCCCACCCCTCTGCTCTCAGCCCCAGGCTGCCTCTCAGTGAACTGTTTTCTCTCCCGCCTGCCCTGGGCTCTCTCCCTCTCTGCCCCGCTCTCTGGCTCTTGCTCTGCACCCCCACCCCGCTCTTCGGATGTCAGAAATCCCGCAAGGTACCGGCTCCTCGCTGCTCTTCGTCTTCTGTGCTCCGGCCCTAGAGTAGCTCCTGCCCCGCCGGCCCCCCCTCGGCCGTGTCTGCGATTAGACTAACTGCCCCTAGATAGACGGGGTGGGGCTGGGGTGCGCCCGTCCTGCCGTGGGCAGCCCCGCCAGTGCCATCACCCGCTGCCGCCCCCAGGTGCCGCACACCGTCCTCAACCTGAAGGAGCCGCTGTACGTCGGTGGCGCCCCTGACTTCAGCAAGCTGGCCCGGGCGGCCGCGGTGGCCTCGGGCTTCGATGGCGCCATCCAGCGGGTACGTGGCGCGGGGCAAGGGCCGGGTCCAGCACCTGTGGGGGGGTGTTGCCGGCGGACACGGGCCGGCCGCCCGGCCTGGGTGCTCCACCTGGGTGGGGTCTCTCCTCGCCAGAGGGCCCCCCCCCCCCCGGCAGGATGGACGGCGGCAGGACTCAGCTCTCCCCCACCCAGGTCTCTCTGAACGGCCGGCAGCTGCTGACCCAGGAGCACGTGGTGCGGTCGGTGGGCACGGGCTCCTTCCCCGACCACCCCTGCGCGCGGGCCTCGGGACAGCCCTGCCTGCACGGGGCCGTCTGCCTCCCGCAGGGGGCCGCCTACGAGTGCCTGTGCCCCGGGGGCTTCTCGGGGCCCCACTGCGAGAAGGGTGAGCGTGGCCGCGGGGCGCGCGGGGCGGGGCGCGCAGGCTGGACCCGGCCGGCTGGCCTCACCCCACTCTCCCCAGGACTGATCGAGAAGGCGGCCGGGGACCTGGACGCCCTGGCATTTGACGGACGGACCTACGTCGAGTACCTCAACGCCGTGACAGAGAGGTAACCCCCGCGGGAGCCAGGCTCCCCTTGCTGTCCGGGCCCGCCGGCCGCACCCGCGGCCCACCCCACCCGCCCCGCAGCCCCGCTCACGCCTGTCTCTTTGTTTCCAAGCGAACTGACCAATGAGATCCCCGCGTAAGTAGCGCCGGGCCCTGCCCCCGTGGCCTGCGCCGGCGGGGCGGGGGGGACTGTCCGTGCTGCATGAGGCTCACATTCCTAAGTGGCGAGTGGGGTCATGCCTCCCCAGGCCCCGTGCCAAAGGCGGGCTCCCCGCCGCGCCTGGCTGGGGGTGCGAGCCCCGAGAGCGCCTGTGGCCCTGAGTATGGGGCCCTCCCGGCTGCACCCCACACCCCTCCAGCCCGCGCCCCCTCCCGGCCGTGGCCACCCGCCTGCCACTGAATGCCGCGCCTGCTGGCCCCTCATCTGCACACGCCCTGCCAGGGCCCGGGGTGCCACCCCACCCACAGGTCTCGGCCCCTCCACCATTGCGGGGTGGGGAGGGGCTGCGCGGCCCCGCGGCCCTCGTCCCCGGCTTACCTGCCTCCCTCTCTTCCTGCTTCTAAGTCCGGAAGCTCCGGATTCGGGGCCCCACCACAGGTGAGCCCAGCCCCTGCTCTGCTGGTCTCTGCCAGAGGCCCTCGGGCCACCTGCCTACTGCCCTGCTCGGTGTCTGCCCCTCTGCGGTCTGGCTGCCAGGCCGGGGCCAGCCCTCGGGGCCTCTGCCCAGCGCCACGGCCCCCCTGACTGGCCCCTGCCCACAGGGAGAAGGCTCTGCAGAGCGACCACTTTGAGCTGAGCCTGCGCACGGAGGCCACGCAGGGGCTGGTGCTGTGGAGCGGCAGGGCGACCGAGCGGGCAGACTACATGGCGCTGGCCATCGTGGACGGCCGCCTGCAGCTGACCTACGACCTGGGCTCCCGGCCGGTGACGCTGCGGTCCTCTGTGCCCGTCAACACCGGCCGCTGGCTGCGGGTGCAGGCACACAGGTGAGCAGGCTACCGGGCCAGGGCAGGATTCCAGGGCACAGGGCCAGCCACCGGACCCGAGGTCGCAGCCAGGGCACCTGAAAAGGAAGGCCTGGGTGGTGCATGGCCTCTGGGCTGGGCCTGGCCACCCCTTTGACCCACATGAGCACCTGCCCAGGTACACTCTGGGGTCGGCGTCCCTTGGCTCAGCCCCAGGAGACTGGTGTCCTTGGGGCTGGCACCTGTAGGCATCGGGGTGAAAGGGATGGGGGCGCTGGACTTGAAGGCAGCATCTCACCCCCACTTCCCCGCCAGGGAGCAGAGAGCAGGCTCCCTCCAGGTGGGCAACGAGGCCCCGGTGACCGGCTCATCCCCGCTGGGCGCCACGCAGCTGGACACAGACGGAGCCCTGTGGCTGGGTGAGTGTGGGGGTGTCCGGACAGCAGGGAACCCCTGGGTCTCAGCCACACTGGCCAGCACCTGAGTCAGCCCCATGGGGACTCAGACGGGCAGGCCCAGGCAGGAGCCGTCCCCTCCTGTCCTCGCCCCGGCTGGTCCCAGGGTGGTCTGGAGGCTGGAGCCCGGGTCGCCCACCTGCCCGGACCAGGCGCAGCCCACCGTCCTCTGTCTGCAGGTGGCCTGGAGAAGCTGCCGGTGGGGCAGGCCCTGCCCAAGGCCTATGGCACAGGCTTTGTGGGCTGCCTGCGGGACGTGGTGGTGGGCCGGCGGCCACTGCACCTGCTGGAGGACGCAGTGGCGAAGCCCGTGCTGCGGCCGTGCCCCGCCCCGTGAGCCTGCGCCTCGCCTTGCTGTAGCTACTTTCTATTTTTGTAAACCTGTTGCCTTTTTGATATAATTTTCTTGCCCATGCATTGGCTGGAGGTACCGCCGGCCCGACCTCCCGCTGTCTGTCCCTCTAGGTGGGCGGCGGCAGCACATGGGGCTGCTGAGGGACGTGGGGCCCTGGCCTGGACAGCAGCTGCCTGTGCCACCTCGTGCCGTCTCCCCAGGGCCAGGTCCCCAGGGCCGCCTCCCACACCTGCGTCCCCCACCCCATCTGTGTGCCCCACCCCTGGAGCAGCAGGGTACCCTTCCTCTGGGCCAGCCCAGGTCCCCCAGCGGGCCTCTCCCCCTATGGTGCTGCGGCGCTGGCCTCTCAGGGCCTCCTGTGGCCGGCCCCGGGGCTCCCAGGCCAGGGCCATGACCAGGGCCCAACTGCTGGGGCAAGAGCAGGCTCAGGCCTGCGTGGCTGCCCATGCCCTCCGCCCGCCCTCCCTGACCCCCAGGCACTGCGAGGGTGTGGGCCACAGCATGACAGGGTTGCCTGGATGCCCCGTCACCCTCAAGGCCGGAGCCCGGGGCTGGCTGGCAGCCAGAGTCTCGGGGGCCCGGAGGGGTGGGCCGGCTTGCCTGGCCCCAGCGGCACTGGTGTGGGCCGGCGAGGCTGCTGCTTGGTCCAGGAGTGACCGGGGCCCTCTGAGGATGTAGGGCAGGGCCGGGGTGGAGGTGGCAGAGACAGCCATGAACCCAGAAACGCCTTAACCTGCGCTTGGGCCTGGTCGCCCCTCCCGGTTCCGGTGGCCGCCCTGACCCTCCCACTGTCCCCCCACACCAGGCGCAAGCTGGGAGCCCAGTGTCCTCCTACTAACCCCAGTCTGTGTCCATGTCAGTCCTGTGAAATAAAGCTGAACACGACAAAGAGGGTGCTTGGGTCTGTCTACACCACACGCCGCGCCCGCCCGGGCTCTGGCCTCGCAGGGTGGGGCTGCCCCTACCCAGGAGCCTCTGGGCAGCTGATGCTTGGGGGGGGGGGCGTGCATGTGGGGGCCCCCAAGGAGACGGGCCACCCAGGTGGCCCCTGTAGGGTGGCAGCTCATGCACCCCCATGCAGCATTTGCACAAGGTCAGGATCAGCCTGTGAGCACAGGGGAGGCCTGTAAGGAGAGCTGGTCAGGGTGGGCCTTGGGGGCCAGGTGAGTGGGGGGTGAGCTTGGGGAGTCAGGGGGGTGGGGCGACTGGCTGGGCCCCTCCCTGACCTGAGTGGGGTGGCCTTGGCCTTGACCCCAGCGGGACCCCGAGGCCCGCTGGCGGAGCAGCCGTGCGCTTGCACTGTGGCAGGATGGGAGCAGATGGAGGAGGCCAGGCTCTGGCCCTCTGGCGGGGTGTGCGGGGTGCCGGGCTCAGGCAGGGCACAGCGGGGTCACCGCACCTTCAGAAAGGTCCTGAGGCACTGACCTGGGAAGAGCCGAGCTGGGAGCAGGGGGGGAGGTGAAGGGAGGCCCGGGAGCCCCAGGGCGGGCGGGGTGGTTGGCTGGCGGGGGCCAGGGGAGGCCGGGGCCCAGAGCCTGCGCGTGGGGGACGAGGGCGCCTAGAGGCAGAGCCCAGCAGGCAGAGGGGTTCTAGCGCCGGGGGTGGCCTCCCAGGTGCCAGGAGGGAGGGGTCGCCTGGGGGAGCAGGAGGGAAGGGCCCTGTCACAGCAGGGCCTAGAAGCCCCAGATACCCTTCCTGGAAAAGGGGTGTGGTGAGGGGCCAGCAGGGGAGGGGCATGTGGGTTGAGAGCCCAGGACACGACCAGGGGCTGTGCTGGCCGGAGCGGCCAGGGCCTGT
Source organism: Talpa europaea (assembly GCF_964194135.1). Classification (NCBI taxonomy): domain Eukaryota; kingdom Metazoa; phylum Chordata; class Mammalia; order Eulipotyphla; family Talpidae; genus Talpa; species Talpa europaea. The sequence continues at coordinate 164,198 of NC_140076.1, forward strand.
CCGGTGGGCCTCTGGGGGCAGGGGCAGGGCCGTGGACTCACAGGCCCGACGCCAGTGGGGGGCAGAGCCTGGGCTGGGGTGCAGCCCAAGGCAGAGCGGGTTCGGGGGATCCTGCCACCCCTCCTGGGGCCTTTAATCCCAGCGTCCCAGGTGCCTCCCCTTTAAGGAGTCCTGGGGATGGGGGTCCTGGTGGGCAGGGCCCCGGGATGCCCTCGGGGCAGGGTCACTCAGGAGGGGGTGGGACGCCCCTGGGGTCCCTCTGGGCGGGGCCCACCCCAAGTGGCCACTTGAGCCTCCCAGATCCCTGCCGACGCCCACACTTCCGCTCAGCGTCAGAGGTCAGAGGTCGCCTGCAGCGGGAGGCCATCTGGTTCCTTCCCCCAGGCCCCCAGAGAGGCCTTGGCCCTGGCCTGGTGTCCCGCACTAGGCGGGCCCTGCCCACCTGCCTGCAGGGGTCCGCCCCCACCCCAGGGCCGGGTCTGGGGCCCAGCCCCAGCCGCCACGCCAGAAGGAGGGGGCCCTTCCCCCCTGCACCCTCCCGAGACCAGAGGTCCCAGGAACGACCCTGAGTGACCCCTAGATCAGTGAGGATGGCACCCCTCACCCGGGGCAGCCACTGACCCTGGGGCTGTGGAGGCCAGTGCGGGCGCTGGGGGGCTGCCAGGGCCCCCGCCCGCAGGGGGAGTGAGGCCCGGCCACCAGCCCCGTCCTGCTGCCCAGGGTCAGTGTGGTCCGGACACTGTGGATGGGAGCTGAAGGGCTGGGGTGGCTTCCGCGGTGTCGGGTCTTGGCAAGGGAAGGGCCTAGGGAGAGTCAGACAGTGAGGGGGTGGGGGGGTGGGGAGTGTCCCCAGGGAAAGGGGAGGTTCCAGGTCCCTGGCCCACCCAAAGGAGGGTGGAGCTGAGCAGGGAGGAGGGAGGCGGGAGAGGAGCCTGGGGAGGGAGGAGCCTGAGGAGGACCCAGAGCAGAGACCCGTGGAGAAAGGGCACTGGCACTCGCTGGCTCCTCGGTCCTGGACAGGTTGGACAGACACGGGTGAGAGCCCGTGGGGAGGTGACCAGGGCAGCTTCTCTCTCGGTTTTGATGTTGCTTTTCCTCCCAGACTTGTCTGTCTGTTTCTGACCCTTTCCTGTGAGTCCCCACCAGAAAGTGCTTAGACTGTGGCAGCTCTCGGGCCTTGCTCTGGGCCAGCCCTGTCTGGGTGGGCACTTACCCTCAAGGGGATGGGTGACTGTGGGTGCTGGATTTGGAAACTATATTCTGTGTCCTCTCTGTCCTATTCACTAATTGTATTAAATTTCCTTTCCATTAAAGGTCTATATGTTTTGTCTTGATGCGGCAGATGGCAGAACCTACTTAGTGCCGGCCGGTTTGGGGGCTCTGGGGTGCCCCTCCCCCTGCCCTCTACAAGGGCAGGAAGCATGGGCAGTTCTGGAGTCAGAGGGTTGGCAGGGGCTGCAGGCCGGGCCTGGCACTGGTCTCCCAGGACGGCGAGGCGACCTATGTAGGGCCGGGCTGGGAGAGGCTGCGTGCGGGGCGGGATGCGAGGCCAGAGGATGTGGGAGCCGTGGGTGCTGCCGGACAGGGGGTCCCACCGAGCTCAGGACCTGGCCGGCAGCAGAGCCGCGTGTCTGTGCGGGGGCCCCTGGGCAAGGCGCCTGGCATCCTGCCCCTGCGCCTAGGGCCAGCGGCAGCCCCCTCCCTCCTCCGGACCCAGGTGCCAGACACAGCAGTGAGGGAGGGCAGCCGAGCTGGGCCCACCTGCCCGCTGGCCTGGAGGATGGCCTGGGTGGTTGCGCAGAGCCGCAGTGATCAGAAGGGGCAGGAGTTGGGGCGCAGGCTGGAGGGTGCAGGACCCACCCTTTATTGATAGAGGATGGTGGGTCACACTGGACAGTGGAGTTGGAGCTTTAGGGAGCTGAGTCTACACCAACCCCCACCCCTGGCTCCAATTTTTTCAACAAGCACCCACTGGCCAGTCCCTGGGCGCCAAGCCCATCAGTGTTGCCCCAGGACCATCAGGCGTCCTGCTCTTGTCTGACTTGAAAGGAGCTTTGTCCGCTACACCCACACGGGGTGATCAGGTCCCACCAGCCTCAGTTTCCCCATATGCACAGCCAAGGCTGCGGACCTGAGTGGGCTGGTCTGGGCCACCGGTGCCTGCTCCTCCTCGCTGAGGACCAGGCTGCCCCCTGGTGGCCATAGCGAGTGCCACAGCACCGGCCTGCCCCGCCTCTGGCGGCTCCCTGAGGGCAGCAGGTCTGATCCAGGGGTCCCCGGGTGCTGTCTCTCTGGAGCCTTCAGCTGCACGTGGGCGGGTGCTCTGGCCAGGTACGGTTCCTGTCCCACCTTTGCCTGCCCCTCCTCCAGTAAGGAGGCAGAAGATGTGCTGGTGGGGAAGGGAGTCTGAGCTGCCCGCCCCACCGCAGGGTGACCTGGGGGTGGGGAGCGTCAGTGGCCTGGGCAGCTGGCGGCAGAGAAGACAGGCCAGAGGTGGTGAGGGCGCTGGGGGCTCTGGGCAGGGTCACCTCCACCCCACACCGCAGCGGGCTCGGGGTCGGGGCAGGCGGCTGTGTTCCCAGCCCGGGGCTCCGGGCCTGTCCCCCTCTGTTTGGGGCCTTTGGCTGCATGCAGGTGGGTGCCAGGCCTGCGGGGTCCACGATTGTGCCCTCCCAGCTGCCCTGGAGACCCTCACCGCACCCCCCACAGGTGACACTGCCATGTCCCCGAGCCCCATGTGCCACCGGGTGACCACGAGCTGGCAGCACTGGGTTTGGGGCGCCAGGGCCGCTGTCTGTCCCTCAGGGCCCCCGAGGTGCCAGGGAGGGCCAGGGTCCTGGGGGCCAGGACTCCGCTGGGGGGCGCGGCTGGGGCCCCCCCAGGGGCCGCAGAGCTGCCCTGACTAAAACCTAGAGTGGAGGGGCTCGGGGGGCCGGGGCTACTCTGCGTGTCCCCTTTCAGGGGAGCCCTGAGGAGCTCCTGGGGGGTGGGTGCCGGCGGGAAGTCCCTGTGCCCTGCGTCCCCGAGCCCTTCTCTCGCAGGGGCTGCGCCCCCGCACCCGCCGCTGCGGTCCCCGGCCCCCGGCGGCGCCCCAGACGCGAGGCCCGGCCGGCCCGCCCGGGTCCCGGGGCAGCGCGGGGAAGGCCGGTCCGGCACGGAGCTGCGGGCGGCGGCGCGGCAGGTGTGACCGGGACGGGTCGGCGATGCGGCCGGGCCGGTCCTTGGAGCACAGGCCTCCGGCCCGAGGGCACAGCGCGGGCCACAGGCGCGCCGGCCCTGGCCGAGCCGGACACGCGTGGACGCGGCCCCGAGGAGCCCGCCCCCCGCAGAGCCCGCCCCGCCCCCCCCGCCCGCGGCCCCGCCCCCCGCCCGCGGCCCCGCCCGCCCGCCCGCGGCCCCGCCCACCCGCCCGCTGCCCCGCCCCCCGCCCGCGGCCCCGCCCCCCGCCCGCGGCCCCGCCCCCCGCCCGCGGCCCCGCCCACCCGCGGAGCCCCGCCCGCCATAGTAGCCCCGCCCACACAGCCCGACCCTCCACCGCGGCCGCGCCCACCCGCACAGCCACGCCCACCACCCGGGCCTCCCGTAGCCCCGCCCATCTGTATGGCCCCGCCCCGTCCGCTAGCCCCGCCTCCCGCCGTCGTGGCCCCGCCCCCGCCGGGCCCCGGGGCTGACCTGGGGCTTGGAAAGACGGTCCAGCCTCCCGGGGACTCTCGGGCACAGCCCGGGGGCAGCGCAGGTGTCACCGGCGCCCGCCCGGACAAGGGGGTGGGACGGCCCCCCCCACCGAAGGCCCCTCCCCCAGCGCAAGCCGCGAGCTGGGCCGGCGGCAGCGGGGTCCGGAGCAGAGGTCACCGCCGTGGGGCCCGAACCCGGCGCCCACCCGCAGGACCCGGAGGCCAACGGTGGCAGCGCGGGAACCCGCGGGGCCTCGCAGAGGGTGCCCCAGGTGCACCCGGGGGTGCGGGCCGGAGTCCACGCAAGGCTGCCGGCCACGCTCGGGGACGAGTGCAGGGCAGCGCGGGGCTGGCCGGCGCTCCCTGGCCGCCGCTGTGCGCGCAGAGGGGCAGTAGGAGCCCAAGTATCCCCGCCCCTGCCGGGGTCCCAGGCCACTATGACCGCCTACACTGGACCCCATGTGTGTCCACCTGTACGTGACATGAGTGGCCAGCAAGTGACCAGCCTTTGTGTGGCGTCACTGTCACCCCAGGGCCCGTAGCAGAGCCACCATGCCAGGCTGAGCCAGTCCCAGGCAGCCCGCCCGCCCGCCACCGCCATGCCGGCCATGCCTGCTGGATGAGGGGTGTGGGGTGCTCCTGCGGCTGCTGCCTCACCCGCCATGACGTGCGCTTGACTGGCGAGTGCGTGACTGACCAGCGTGATGGCATTGGCATGCGGCCGGGTGGCACCTCCCTCCCTCATGACGGCCCTCGGCTCACCAGGGCCTGGGGCAAGGGTGGGTGTGCCCAGCCTCCCCAGGAGTCCCGAGCCTCTGCCCAGCAGGGCTTCCGGGCCGTGGGGGAAGGGCCCAGCCCTGCCAGCAGAACCAGCCTGGCATCTCCTGGGTGCCAGCCCAGGGCTGCAGGGCTTCTGGGACAGGAGGCCCCAGCCTCAGCCCTGAGGCCAGAGGAGGCTTTCAGAGGGACCCCCACATCTGCGCAGGACACCCCTGCCCAGGGCCTCAGGGCTCTGTGCCCCGCACAGCCGGGACTCCAGGCAGGGGGCCAGCCCCCTGCAGCCTCCTAGGGGCACAGCCCTGTGTGGCCATGGTTGGGGGAGGCCAGCGCTGGACGAGGACAAGCCCTGTCCTGTTCTGGCCGAGTCTCTTGGGGCTGTTTCATGGTCCTGGGGCAGCTCTAGCCCATCTGCAGCCCAGAGGGGACAGGAGTAGACCCCGGAAGCCAGGTTTCCTGGGGCAGGAGGGGAAACTTGTCTGGAGGGAGGGGTGTGCACCCTTCAGGACCCCTTACAAAAAGTGGGTACAAAATCATTTATTCAGAAATGTGCAGTTCAGGAGGGAGGGCGCGCCCCTGCCTCCCAGCCTCGCCCCTGGGCAGGAGGGCAGGGCCAGCCCCGATCTTGGCCCTCGGCCTGTGCCACCCTCCTCAGCCTCCACAGCCCTGGGCTCCAGGGAGTCTGTGGCTGTGAGGGATGTGGGCCCCTGTTGTCCAGTCCTTGGACCCCGGCTTCAGGGCGGGGCACAGGGTCCTCAGAGAGCCAGGCTCCCTGGGTGGGGTCCCTGGTGGTGGCTGTGCCCATGTGTGGCACTGTGGCGGCCGCAGGCCTGTGGGGTGCAGCCGAGCCCTAGAGGGTGGCCAGGACCCCTAGGGGCAGGGCCGACTCCGCAGGAGCCACGGGGGCAGGGGCGGCGGGAGGTGCCCGGGGCAGGCAGCGCAGGCTGCCCGTCCGGAAGGCACACTGCACGGGCCAGAGTGCCACACAGAACAGCACCAGCAGCAGGGCCACAACCAGGGTCATGCGCCGCCAGTCCCCACAGCGGGCCCTGCAGCAGGCCCTACAGCGGGCCAAGCGGCCCTGGGGGTGGCGGGCGGGGCCGGGGCCAGGCAACGGCGCAGGGGCCTCAGGGGGCTTGCTCAGGCCCACCTCCACACTCACCAGGCCGGGCGCGGGGGCCGGGGGCCGGCAGCACAGCTTGGTGCCCTCCAGCCACACGGGGGCCTCCCGCCGCAGGTGCACCGGCATCCGGGCCTGCAGCTGGCGGCTGGTGCGCAGCGCAGGGGCCCCCGCGGCGGGCATGGGCGTGGGCTGCCGGCAAAAGGGGCAGGGCACTGCCTCGCTGCCAGGGCGGCTTGTGGGCTGGGCGGCCGCCAGCCGGGCCAGGCACTCGAGGCAGAAGACATGGGCGCAGGACAGCTGCTTGGGCGTCTTGAAGGTGTTATCGTAGGCCACGAAGCAGATGGAACACTCCAGCGGGGAAGCCACCTTCTCGGAGCTGGGGGTGCCAGGGGTGCGGGGGCTGCCAGCCAGGCCGGGGGTGCAGGGAGTGCGGGGGCTGCTGGCCGGGCCGGGGGTGCGGGGGCTGCTGGCTGAGCCGGGGGTGCGGGGGCTGCTGGCCGGGCTGGGGGTGTTGGGCAACGTGGCTGTGGGGCTGCTTTGATGGGGGGCCGGTGGGGCCAGGGGCCGCACCTGCTGGCCTGACGACATGGCTCTCGGCTGTGGGACAAACAGGCCACTGTGAGGGACCACAGCCCCTTTCCTCTCTCCCGTCCAGCGCCAGCCTGAAACCCCAGGAAGGACATGGACACCCCTGGGCACCTCCAGAAAGCCCAACCGCAGGTCCTGGGCAAGTGGCCCTCCCTCCCCAGGTCCAGGCCTGGCCAGCCCAGAGGGGCTTGAGAATGGAGGGGGCATCCTGCTGGCCGCCCCCCTGGCAAGGCAGGTGACAGCAGCCCAGGGGCATCGGGTCCTGCGCCAGGGTGCCCGCGGCTACTGACAGGGCTCAGGGACGGGGCTCAGGGTCGGGGCTCCGACAGATGTGGGTTTGCCCACAGGCCCCGGGGCCCCGGACTGGCCGGGGCTGGGAAGGGTCAGCCTCCCAGAAGCCGCTGTGTGTTGTGAACAGGCCTGCGTCCTGGTGGCCTCCACCAGAAACGCACCCTTGGCCGGGCCGCCCTCCCCAGGGCCACGGCCGCCCGCAGCTGAGCCCCCGTCCCCACCAGGCTGCCCCGCAGCTCAGGGGTGATGCCCTGTCACCTCCACGATGGACACACGTGGCCAGGACCTGTGGGGACACCCCGGTCGTGTGACCCCACAGCGCCCAGGAGGCCCCAGAGGTGACCTGGTCCCGATGGGCTGGCAGGTCCAGGAGGGTGACCTCACGGTGATGCACCCACGGCTCTCAGCTGCCACCGCATGACCGTGACCATCGTGACTCGCTGTGATGTCATCGTGAGGCAAGAGACGCAAGGAGGCAAGAGACTGCCTGAAACTGTCAACAGTGGGGCCTGGGGGGCCACGGGCTGTGCTCCCCTTGCTGGGACTCCCCACAAAACCGGTTCCTTGGCCTCAGGAGCTCCCACCCAGTGGGCCAGGCAAGGGGTGCGCCTTACCTGCAGGGGTGGCGGGGGCCGGGCTGCGGTGGGGCTGGAGCTCCGGGCGGCCCCGCTGGCAGCTGGCCTGGCAGTGGCCCTCGGCTGTCCCGGCAGGCGGGTGTCCTCCTGCTCCAAGTGGGTGCCTTCTGAGCAGCTGTGGGTTCGGAGGCCTGGGCCCCGGCAGGTGCATTTATAAGCTCCAGGTCACACTGGCAGGGGCGGGCCGTGGCGGGCCCGGTGCGGGATTGGCCGGTCCCCCTGGCAGGCCCGCGGTGGGGGGCGTGGTCAGCGCCTGTGGGGCTGGGACTGGGGTAACCGGCCCCGCGCCCCGAGGTGCTGGGCAGTGCTCCCCACGTGGACTCGCTCACCAGCCAGGCCAGCCCTGGGGCAGCAGAGCCCCTGGGCGGCCCCCTCCGCGCCACTGACCAGGCCAGCACGACCACACCCCCTGCTGCCCCGCGCCCCCGCCGGCAGGTGCCGCGGACCAGCACAGCAGTAGACGATGAGGCCACCTCAGGGTTGAGAGAAGCGTGCAGGGTGGTCAGGGCGTCGGCGAAAGAAATGACACACAGACACACTTCAAGAGTGAAAATCTGAGTGTCATTTTCTTTGAGTTTGTGACCCTATATGTATGTTTTCCAAAAGCACAGGGACGATGAATATCAATGAAATCAGCTTGCTCATGGGCTCAGCCGGTCACCATCAGGGCGGTGATCTACATAACAAGCAGTGACCTTTATAGAAGAAGAAAGAAGGAAGTTTGGAAAGACAATAAGGGATTAAAGTTGGTAGTTCTAGAAAGACGGGATAAGGTTTTGAGCATTCTTGTAGTGGTTCCTGGTGGTCCTTATCTTTTGATAAGCTTCTGTCTTTTCAGGGAACTTCGCTGAGCTTCCTCTGCTTCAGGGGGTTTTGCTGTTCTCCCCTGCGCGCTGGTCGCCCAGCCGGACCTAGGGACGGTTAGCCCTAAAGGTCACTGCAGGGGGAGGTGCAGCAGACTGCTGCTCTGGGTCAGGAGCGGGGGCCACGGCAGGGGCATCCTCGGGAGCCTGGTCAGGGTGAGGATGGGTCCGGGCAAGAGCAGCCATCAGGACTGGCTTCAGCTGGGGGTGCCTGCGGGCGGCCCCTGGGTCTCATAGGGGGGGACCCTGGCCCTGCATCTGGAACCGGCGAGGGAAGCAGCTTCCAGCCAGTCAGCGAGCGCGCTGGCGACAGAGGGCCAGCTGGGAAGAGGCCAGGGACCAGGTGGGGACAGAAGGGGGCCTGAGACTGGGGGGCTGAGGCCGGGCAGGAGGTGGGGCTGGGACGGGGGTCTGAGGCTGGGCAGAGAGAGGGGGCGGGGCTGAGATTGGGGGGCTGAGGCCAGGAAGGGGCAGGGGGCGGGGCTGGGGGACTATGAGACCAGGAGGGGGTGGGGTCACGCTGAGGGAACTGGTGCGTCAGAGGCACCATGTGCCCCCACCCCGTTTCCTGAGCTATCCTGTCGCCCCGCCTCAGCCCTCTGTGTAGGGGAGGTGGGGCTGGGGGTTAGGCTTACCCTGGGTCAGAGGTCAGCAGGTCCCTGGGAGCAGGCACACTGCCAGGACCTGGGGGGGAGCGGCCAGCAGGCCCCTGGGGGAGGCTGAGTGTGGCGACTTGGAGGGCCGGAAAAGAGCGTCCTGGCCCAGCGGGGCACCACTGGGGAGACATCCCTGAGGGGAGGGGCCGCTGAGAGGGGGCTCAGAGGACAGGCCTCAGAAAGCAGCAGGAAGCCGGGGCACCAGAGGAGATGGCTGGCCCGAGGGACTTGGCCGTGCGCCTGTGGCCAGCAGCTGCGGGACAGTCAGCACCGCAGGCCCCGGGGCCGAACCGGGTTGGGGGGCGGGGCCGCGCGGGCCAGAGGGGCAGCTGGCAGGGCTCTAACGTCCTGCGGTGCCTGAGGGCGCGGGCCTCAGTGCGGGCCCCCCAGGCTGGACACAGCAGCTGTCCCGGCCAGGCGAGGAGAGGCATGGCCCCCCAGCTGCTCCTGCCGCGCCCGCACCCCAGGGCCGGTGCACGGGCTCCTCCTGTCCGGTGCCAGCGCATCAGCCAGCCCGCTGCTGCCTGGTTCCTGGCCCCGCAGCGGGGACCGTGGGTGCGAAGGCCCGGCCTCCAACAGGGGCCGGCAAGCTGGCCACTGCCATCCGGACACAAGGCTCCACCATGGACCACAGGCCAGCAAGGTGCTGTTTTGGCTCCGCCCCTGCTCGAGACCTTGCTTGGCGCCAATGCCAGGAAGGGACCCCGGGTGGGGAGGCCCCGCCAGGGCACGCGCTCCCCCACCCCAACCCCCCGCCTGCGTGCTGCCAGCGCGGGTCAGCTCTAAGCAGCAGCCCCTACCCCTCGCACCCCAGGCGAGGCAGGGAGGGGGTCTTCCTCAAGCAATGGCTGGGGAATACACAGCCCAGCCCCGTCGGCGCGGAGGACGCCCTGCCAGCCTGGCTGCGGCCAGCGTGAGAGCACGAAGGCAGGCCCAGCACCCTCCCTCCGCACCGTTCAGAAGCGCCAGCCCACAAGGAGCTGCCCACTCGGCCGCTGCGCTAAGAGCAGGGCCTTGGGCCCCTGCTGCCCTTGCGGGAGCCCGGCTGTCTGCAGGGGCCACCTGCCCACCCTGCGGAGCTGCGCGGCCCTCATCTCTGCTGACGCCCGGCAGCCTCCAGGCCCCTGGGAATGCCCTCCCGGGGCTGTGACCCAGGCCCTTGGCAGCTGTCCGGGGGCCGGCCTGTCTGACTTACAGGAAAGCCAGGCTGCCCGGCCAGCGGGAGGCAGCTCGGGATGCTGTGGGGCATGCGCCGCAGGGGCACAGGCCTTCAGGCCAGGAGCAGGCACGGGGGTCCCTGCTGAGGGGCCCCACACCCCCTCCCCACGGGCAGCAGCTCCCACTCGGCACAGGGCAGCCTGCGGGCACACTGATGGTCCCTGGCTGCCATCCCAGGGCAGGCCCATGCTGGCCACCAGTGGTGCCTGGGGCGGGACCCAGCAGGAAGCTCAGGGAGAAACGCCCTTTACTGTGAGAATGGAGCCCCAAGTGGGGGTGCCGTGCCCCCCGGACTGGTTGCATCGCCTGAGACTGGCCTTGACCCAGCAGCCTCAGACCGGCTGTCCCTGGAGAAAATGGCCCGCAGGTGGAGCGGGGCGCAGTGAGGACAGCAGGTGCTTCTCGACTTTTCTATAAAATGCATTTCCGCTGAAAACAGTTGAGGGGGCAGGAAGTGGACACGCGCCACAGTCCCGGACACAGGAGTCATGGGCTTGGGTCCCGGTCACAGCAGGTCAGCGCTGCGGGCACCTCGGCCTGGCTGCCATGTGAAGCCGCCAGCAGAGATGCCAAATGCCTCCCCTGAGGGGTGCCACACGCGTGCTCCGGAGGGCGCCAGCGGTTCTCGATGGGCCCCTCTGTCCCCAAGGCAGGCCCAGGCTAGGGCACCGCAGCCACGCTGGCGGCGTGTCCAGGGCTGGCCCGACTCGCCCGCAGTACCCGCAGGGCTGTGGGCCTCGGGGCAGGATGCAGAGCTGCGGCTGTGTCAGACATGGCTGACCCGGGTCCCCGCCGGGGAGGGGCTGGCGGGACCCCCGGGCCCCTCCGAAGGCCGCTCCCGCCTCACGTATCGCGGCTTCCGCACTGCAAGGGGCCAGGGCAGGGGGGGGGGCGGGGGTCAGCAGCAGGCGGGCGGCCTCTCCTGACCTGGGACTGGGGCGTGAGCAGTGAGGAGCTACGCTCCCGGCTGCCGCCAGGACACAAAAAGCCGCGGCCACGGCACAGGCTGCCCGCCCCGTCCCTGGGCCCCACGGGGTCCCGCACCTCCCGCCCTGCGGGAGCCGCTCAGGAGGGCCGCAGAGGCCGTCCCTGGCCTGCGCCCCTCTCGGGGCTGGGACTCGGGCAGGGCAGGGCCCACGTCTCAGGAGAGGCCGGGCTGGGGTGCAGGTGGTGCAGACCAAGGCCAGTGGGTTCTTGGCCAGCAGGGCCCTCCCGGGGCTGGGCGGACGGGTCCATGTACCTGAGGACTGGGGTGGGGGGATCATGGCGGCCTGAGGGGAGGAGAGGAGAGTGAGGACCGCAGCCCCAGGCGGACCACAGACACACGGACCCAGGCCCCGCCCAGACACACGGACCCAGGCCCCGTCCGGACAGACAAACACACAGACACAGGCCCCGCCCAGACACATGGACACGGGCGGAGGCACACATGGACCCAGGCCCCGTCTGGACAGATGGAGGCATGCACACGTGGACACACGGACACGGCTGGCCCTGGTACTCACGGCTTCTGCAGGCTGCAGGGCGGTGGCTGCGGGGAGCACAGGGCTGTCACTGGGGGCCCTCACCGGCCCCCCATACCCCACGCACCACCCTCTCCAGCTGCCCAGGCTGCCGGCACCGTCTGTGCGGACGCCTCACATGAGGTGCCCACGGGGTGCGGCAGATGCCCAGACCCATTCCCATGGAGGCTGTGTGCCCAACTGGGCAGTGGGAGGAGACACCACAGACCCCCCAGGGCAAGCGGCCCCACGAGTTGCCTGCTGCCCAGGCAGCCCGGACCTGGGTAAGGCCGGCCCCGCGCTGACCAGGGCCAGATCCACTGCCAGGCTGGCATCCAGCTGGGGCAGCAGGAGCCGCGGCCCTGCCCAACCTGGTTGCCCAGGGGGCCCCACGCACCCTCCCTCACTGGAGCCCGGCCCCCCACAAGCCCCGCAGGGCAGAGGTCAGGCCCAGGGCTGCCAGGGTCCGCAGCAGCACGAGGGTCACCTTTGCTCCTGCCATAGAAGACCGTGGGGAGCCTGCTGGCTCGCTTGAGGTAGAAGAAGCAGGCCACAGAGAGAATGAGCCCCGAGCTGACGAAGAAGGTCCCCAGGAAGAGGGAGGCTGCCACCCGGGGGCCGTCTGCGGGCAGAGTGGGGAGCGGTGGGCCTACAACCCTGCCTGCGCCCGGCCCAGCCCGCGCCCTCCCCGGGCCTGAGCCTGAGCCTGAGCCTGAGCCTGCGCCGGGCCAGCACGTCTCCTGTGGAGGGGCCAGGCGGAGTCACGACGGCGCCCGGCATCCCGAGGATGGGAGGCCTGTGCATCCAAAACAGGCCGGGAGGTGTGCTGGCCATCCCCTCGAGACTTCCACCCCCGAGAGCTGCGGGCTGGGGGCATGCGGACCCCGGAGTGTGCTGCGCGCTGCACGGCCTCAGTCCCAGGGGTTGAGGGGCCAGGTGGGCGTGCAGGGCAGGACTTAGCCCAGCTGGGCTGTGCTGGGGTGCAGGGGTACAGGGTTGTGTATGCAGTGGTGGGCATGCAAGAGTGGGGTGCAGGGAGTGGTGCAGAAATGGGGGTGCAGGGTTACAGGGATGGGGTGCAGGGGTACAGGGCTGGGCATGCAGGGGTAGGGTGCAGGGGTGGGGTGAAGCCATGGGCCCACTGGGCTGGTGACCCGGCTCAGGGGCAGCTGACCATCGTTGGCCCGCCCCTGACTGGCACTGGGGCTGGCCCGTGAGTGGGGCCACTGTGGCTGGGGGTTCTGCACAGTTGAGTGTGCCCAGCCATCCCCTCAAGCTTTCCACCCTGGGGAGCCACAGGCCCAGCCCAGAGGCTCCTGAGACTTGGCCACAGGGGCCATGCTGGCCGGTCAGTGCTCGGGCTCCACGGCGTACCTGGGCACGCCGAGGGGTCCTGCCCTGACCCCAGTGAGCCAGGCCCGCAGCCTGGAGGGGCCCCGCAGTGTGGAGGGCGGGAGGCGGTGGATGCGGGGCTGGACTCACGGTGTCTGCACTCAGAGGCATTGCGGGGGGCCGGGAAGGTGCCATTCCCGCAGCGGACACAGCTGGTGGTGCCGTCCTCATTCTGGAGCCTGTAGCAGCCTGGCAGGTGGGCGGGCGGGCGGGCGGATCAGCCAGAGTGAGACCTGCTGCCCGCTCCAGGGAGGGCTGTGGACCAGCGTCCCTTGAAGACCACCCCAGGCCTGTCCAGACCCAACTCGCGAGAAGGCAGGAGCCGCCTGGTGCCTGGGAACCCCCTCAGTCAGGCGGGGTCCAAACCAGGAGGGCAAGGGGCGCGGCCCTCCGCACGCTGAGCTCCGGGGGGGCCGCTGGCCACCAGGAGGGAGTGTGGGGCCAGAGAGCTTTACTGGGGGGGGGTGCTGGACAAGGGGCGGAGCAGAGACACCTGCTCCCCAGGTGGGCCCCGCCTCCAAGGGTAGGAGGAGACGGTCATTTCCCCTCAGGCTGGAGCCAGGAGGGCGGGTTGGCCCAGGGACTCCTGCCATGCGAGGCGCCCCAAGCCATGGGCAGGGCACAGACACACCAGAGACAAATCCCTCTGCGCACTCTTGGATGGAGCAGGGGTGGCAGAGACACTGTCTTTCGGGAGAGGTCTGCGCTGGCCGCCTGGCTCTGGGGCCACTCGGGATTGGCCGCCCGTTTCCCTACCCCGCGGGCTCCCCACACACGAGCCCCACCTCCCCTACGCCCCAGATTGCGCTGCCCAGACGGAGTCGGGTCCACGACCAGCCCCAGACAGCAAATCTCCAAGGTCCCACGGGAGAGCCCGCCCGGGCCAGGCAGTGCCCGCCGCGCAGGGAAGGCCGGCTGTGCCAACGGAGCAGGAGGGACAGGGTCAGGATCACAGGCTGCACGGGCGGCGGCCCCACCCAGGCATCCCGCTTGCTCGTCGTGATGGCCGGTCCCCTCTGCTGACCCCTCGCCAGAAAACGTCCAACCCGCCTCTTGCCACAGCTGCCATCTGGGTTTTCATCCAAGTTTTTACACAATGGGCAGCGGAATGGCCACCCCAAAACACGCCGACCAGTCACCGCTCCCACACGGACACGCACACCCAGGAGAGTGGGGCCGCAGCGCTTACCTGGGCCGCACAGGCCTGCGCCCGGGCAGGTGGCATTGGTGTCCGCCCCATCCACACAGCACTGGGGCTGCGGGCCCTGGAGGGGAGCGTGGTCAGTCCTGCGCCTGGCCCAGTCTCACCCGAGGAGGGAGGACGGGGGCCATGTCGCATGCATGCCCCCTGGGCCAGCTCGGTGTCCCCGCAAGTGGTGGAGACGTGGGTGTGACCCCAGAGCCAGGCACTTCTGCAGGCTGAGCCCTGGAGGCAAGCCCCTGCAACCCCCCAAGTGCTGGCCCCAGACATGGGTGCCAGGGGCTCTGTTCCCTTGAGTAGTGACCCCGCTTCAGCTACAGAGGTAGGCCCAGCGGGCGCCAGGGGTGGGACCAACCCGACAGCAGGCATCGTTGACCCATAAAGGTCAACGGGGGACCCTCTGGGTCAAAGGTCCTCCCGAGGGTTCGGGGCTGGCCGGAAGCTGCCTGACCCAGGCGCCGGCCGCCAGCACCTACCGCACGCTCTGAGGCCTTGCTGGCAACTTCCGCCAGGAGCCCGGCCAGCAGGACAGCACGCGGCAGGGCCATGGTCCTGGACCTGGGGTCTGCAACAGAGGGACTGCTGTGGGGGCCGGTGCCACCTCGTAGGCCTGGCAGCCCAGTGGAGGACCCTTACCTGACCCTCCAGGGCTCCAGCCACCGACATCCAGGTCCTCCCGCCTGCGGTCAGCGGTCAGGGTGGGGCCACTGTGTGCCCAGGAGTCTCCCGCTGCGTCGCAAAGCCCTGGGGTGCAAGGCCTGCAATCCAGGCGGTCAGGTGAGGCGCGGCCATGGGACTTGGGCTTGGGACTGACCCCTCCCCGCCCAGCTTCCAGCCCCAGCGCAGCCAGGAGGTGGCCAGGAGGTGGCCAGGAGCCTGCCCCCACGGCTGCGGGTGCCCGGGGTAGCTCAGCCTGCCTGTCCTGGGGCGCATGGAGGCAGCACAGGGCAGAGGAGCCCTCTGGGGGCAGACACGGAGCAGGGGCAGAGCTCAGAGCCTGGCGCCCCACAGCAGGCTGGCGCAGGTGTGTGGCCCTTTGCCACACGTGGGCCGGGATTCTCTGGGCACCCAGACACGCCCTAGCAGAGCTGCAGGCAGGGCCATTGGCTGGGAAGGCGCCACCCCGGGGCCAGCAGCTCCCCCCAGGTAGGCGCGGGCAAACCAGGGGGCTGCCCGTGTCCAGAAAGCTGGGGCCAACGGGGCTCCCGCAGCCAGGCCTCCCTGCCCGCGCCTGTCCGCAGGCCCTACCCTCTACAGTCCCGTGGCTTTCAGTGTGGGCGGGCCCGGCAGCGACAGCTTTGATACCTGTGTTCCTTTTTTTTGGTGTTTTTGTGAATGGAACCAGTTTCTGGGTCCATCCCCGGTTGTCTGCGGGCTCTGGGCCTGGCGAAGTCCACTCCCCGGCCCAGCTGCTTCGGGGATGGATTTCCCGGATTTTCTACCTGCAGGTCCATGCAGACCGGTGGCCCCACTGGGCCCCAGGCAGCGGCTGCCCTCCCAGGCTCGGGGCGCCTCCCCGGCGCATCTCCCTGTGGGCTCCCTTGGCGGTAAATTGCTGGTCTGTGACCATAAAAGGTTCTGAATGTCTTCGGGCTCCTTTCTGGACCCACCGGCCGGGCCCTGCCGCCAGGGCCTCACAGGCCCATCCCCTCCGCCGGCCAGACAGGCCATCTGCTCACCAGCAGGGCTCGGGGTGGCTGACGGCAGCTGTCCGCACGGGGCGGACGCTGGGCTGCGTGGCCCTCTCCCGGAGCCTAACTCCCGTTTGTGCCGGGGACGCTCTGAGGGACCCTGACAACTCAGGAGCTCTGGCTCGGACGCCTGGAGCGGGCAGACGAAAGGACAGGGGTCGGCGACAGGCAGGGGATGGCGCGAGGGACACCCAGGCCCAGCACAGCCGCCTGCTCCCAGGAGCAAGGTCTGGCAGGTCCAAGGGGCCCCGGGCGCTGGGCAGGCCCGTGGCTTAGACGTCCGTCTGGCGGTCGCGGGACCGAGAGGTCGAAGGCCAGGAGTGGGTGGGTGTCCAGCCAGGGCCGCCACAGCTGCCTCCTGCCCGAGCTTCGGGGCCAGGGTCTTGTGAGCAGAGGGGGGCCGGGTCCTCCCGGAGGGCTGAGTCCCGGGGACCCCCAGGCCCGCCTCTAGGGTCACCCCCGTCAGGGTGGGGAGGGCCGGGGCGCCCCCTGCGGGCCTGGGGGGCAGGGCAGCCGGGAGCCCCACCAGGGCGGGCGGGCACAGCCTCCCGCTCCCCGGGGCCTCCCGACGAAATGAAGTGTTTCCCGTTTTGAAAACCTTATTGGGGCCAAAAAGCTAAACAATCAGGAAAAAAATAAGCCGCAAGGTCGCGCAACGCGGAGCGAGACGACGGCGCTCGGGGCTCCCGGCTCCTGTCCCCGGAGGCCGGCGCTCGGGGCCGGGGCGGGCGCGGCCGCGCTCTCGGGGCGCCGCGGGACGGCCCGGCTCCCACCCGCGCGCAGGTCGGGGGCGCGGCCCGCCCAGAGGCCGGTCCAGCCCGCACGCGGCGGGGGGCCCCTCCGGGCCGCCCCTGTCCGCGGGGGGCGCGGCGCGCCGGGCAGCCACTTCCCGGAAACCCACTTCATTTCCTTCCAGGAGCTCCGGGAAGCACCCGGCGCCGGCACCCCGGCAGGCAGGCCTCGCCCGGCGCTCCGGGGACCCGCCGCGGGAAGGGGCGCTCCGCCCTCGGGGCGCCGGGCCGCGAGCTCGCCAGGCGGAGTCCCCACGGGCCCCGGGCCGGGCCGGCCCGGCCCCCCCCAGCCCCCGGGCCCCGCGCGCCCCCGGCCCCTCACTCACCCCAGCGCCCTTCGGTTCTTCTTTCATACCCCCCGCCCTCCGGGCGGTCGCGTCGCGCCCCCTGGGACTTGTAGTTCCTCCGCCGCCCCAGCCCGGGTGTCAGGGAGCGCGAGCCCCTGCCCCAAACTACAACTCCCGACAGTCTCCGTGAGAGCCCGCCCCCGCCGAGGGCTGCCCTCCCGGGCTCTCGCGATGCCGTGGGAGGGGCGCGCGGAACCACCGGGAAATGTAGTCCCGGGCGCCTGGGTTCCAGTCGCCAGGCCCTGAAGGGGACGCGGGAAGGACGGGACTACACTCCCCAGACGGCCTCGCGCGGCGGCCATCTTGGGCGTTGCTAGGGGACACGGAAGCGGGACAGGCGGCCGTCACGAGGAGGCGCCAGCGACGCGCCGCGGGGAGCGGCCGCCGCACCCTCGAGGGCCTGGAGGGCCCGGCGGGGTCCGGTGGGCGGGCGCGGCGACGGCCTGCGAGCTGCGACCTTCGTGGCGGGCAGCGCTGGCGGCGTGGTCGCCGCGGCTTTACTCGGGCGGCGCAGCGAGGACCGCAGCGCCGGCCCCGCCCCGCGAGCTGGTGACACGAGCGTGTCCCGACGGGGCTGCGGGGCGCGAGGCTGGGCCGGGCGGCTCCGGGCCCGCCCCCCCCGGGCCCCGCCCCCAGGCTGCGCCCGCTCCCGCACCCCGGTTCCCGGCCCCCCTCGGGCCCCGCCCCCAGGCTGCGCCCGCTCCCGCACCCCGGTTCCCGGCCCCCCCCGGGCCCCGCCCCCAGGCTCCGCCCGCTCCCGCACCCCGTTTCCCGGCCCCCCTCGGGACCCGCCCCCAGGCTCCGCCCGCTCCCGCACCCCGGTTCCCGGCCCCCCTCGGGCCCCGCCCCCAGGCTCCGCCCGCTCCCGCACCCCGGTTCCCGGCCCCCCTCGGGCCCCGCCCCCCGCTGCTCCGCTAGGGCCGGCCCGAGAGGCCCTGGAGTCGGGGTCTGGCTCTGGCCCCCGGCCCTCTGCCCGCTCCCGGGGCGCAGTCCTGCGGGGAGTGGGGCCCCGCGGCGTCAGGGAGAAGCAGGGTGTTGGGGTCGCTGTGGGGCTCCCTCTGAGGGGGCTCCACCCGGCGGCCGAGGCAGGCGGAGGCCACAAGAGCGGGCGCCGCGGGGCAGGGGCGTGGGGAGGGCGCCCGGCGGGGCGGCGAGGTTGGGGCGGCCTCCGCGGGGGGCTCCCCACGCTGTGTCTGCTGATCGCTGAGCACGTTGGGGAGCGGCTGACCCGTGAAGGCCCTGCAGGGGCCCCACCTCCACAGTCCACTCTGGTCTGAGCCCCGACACCCCTACAGTGTGGCCGACGACCGTGTCCATCGGTTCCCCACCCGACCTCCGTCCTAGGGGGTCAGGGCACCCCGCCCTCCCCTCACACCTGCCAGATGCGACTGGAGCCAGGGGGAGCAGGAGGGGAGCAGACTGGCTTCCCGCCTCGCGAGGCCCCCCCCCCCCCCCCCCCCGCACTGTGCTCTGGCTGCTGGGGGGGGGGGCTGCTGGGGGCGGGGCGGAGAGGGGGAGCTCAGGTTCCCCAGAGCCGGGAATCCAGTCAGACCGGTCCTGGCCCAAGCCCCACCCTGGCCCGTGCCCCTGCAGGGGAGGAGCTGAAGGGCCAGCGGGCCCCCCTCCCACCCCAGCGTCCCCCTCCCGCCTGGCCCACTCTGGCCCCGGCAGCAGCAGGGTGGGGCCCCAAGCCCGTGGCCCCTGAAATGCTTTCCAAGGCTCCAACGCTGCTCATCAAGCGGCCTGGGCTTCTGAGAGAGGCGGGTGCAGGGCGCCAGTCTTGGGCTCCTTCCCCCTTTGGGCACTGCTGGATGGGGCACCCTCGCGCAGACCCATGGCTCCTAACTGGCAGCAGATCCACACCCGCCCCCCCTCAACCCCCCCCCCCCCCCCGCAGCATGGCTGGGCCCTGCCCTGGCTGTGCCGGCCTCAGTGGCCTGGGGCACCACCACCGCCTGCACCCGGGTGTCTGATGACAGGCACAGCCTTCCTCCTGCACAGACGTCCCCACCCTGGGGACCCACACGGCTTCCAGTAGAGCCAGCGCAGGCCTGGCCCCGCTCTTCCCGGGAGAGTGCCCCGAAGGCCTCTCCTGCTGCTCCACGGGTCAGTTGTGCAGCTGCTCCGCAGGGCCCAGTAGGGGTGGACAGCAGCGCAAAGGGGCAGCGAGGCGGGAGGCCAGATGGGAGGGCAGGACGGCGGCCCACCTGCCCAGGCTCTGAGACCAGAGGCGCCAAAAAGCCCCAAAGGGCCATAAACCAAAACTAAGGGCTCGAGCCTAATAAGGACAGTGGCTGGGAACAGGGCAGGTCACTGCGGGTCTCGTGACGCGCGCAGCTGCAAGGGGCCCCGGGCTCCAGCACCTCGGGGTGTCTCTTACAAACAGGGAGACAAAGAGGCACTGTGGCCCCGGTGGCGGCTGCCCCACCCGGAGAGCGTCCGTGCTGGTCCCCACCGGTCACCAGGGGTGCTGGGCAGCCCTGGCCGGCAGGGATGGTCGCTGCGGGCCCCCCGGGGCGGTGTCAGACACCCCCAGTGTGAGGAGCTCCTGGCAGTTGTTGGGTGACACCGGCGACGAGCAGCTCTTGGAGACCCAGGCCCAGGCCTCGGGGTCCCTTTGTAACAGGGTGGTCCCCAGGAAAGGGGGAGGTTCCCTGCCCCACCCAAGGGAGGGTGGAGCTGAGCAGGAAGAGGAGAAGCTGCAGAAGAGACTGAGGAAGGAAGCAGGATGGAGCCAGGAGACACGTGAAGAAACTGCGCTTGTCTTTTGGTGGTGGACTGGGTGACACAGATGTGGGTGAGACCCGCCATGGGCAGGACTGGACAACCCGGCCAACGAAAATGCCCTGGTACCCTCGAGAAGAGGAAAGCCCAGGTGGAGTCTGATGAGACCAACTTTGTACCAGAAGCCCACATCGACCGGATGCCACCGGTTCGCTCTGATCCTGTGTGGAGTATTTCAACAAAGCCAGCTAAAAATTGCTGTTAGTTATTTCTGCCCTGTGATTTTATGCAAAAATAGGAAAAATGGTTAAAAAGTAGATTTAGTTTGCAAACTTTTGCTATGCTGTTAAAGTTTGGGATCAAGGTTGAGAGAATTCGTTTTTGCATAACTTGAACCATTTTAACATTTTTTTCCCTGTGATTTTGATATATTTTCTATCTTGTTTTTTTTTTTTTAAAGGGATTTATTTATTTATTTTTTTTAATAGAGGCATGTTTTTCTTTATTTGTTTGCTTGTTTGTTTGTTTTTTGTTTACACATGCACTGGGTACAGTCAGAAGCGCGGGAGGGTGAGAGAATTCACCAGAGCCAGAGCGGGGAGCAGAGCAGGCAGAAGGACCGAAGGACACTGCTGAGGGGAGCAGCGGGCGGCAGGAGAGGTCTGCGCGCCATGTGGGACCCTCCTCTGGTGGCCGGGGAGCAGCCGGGGATTGAACCGGCGCCGCAGAGGCCACGGGCAGCTTCGCAACCCAGCGCTCTACCGCTGCGCCACCGGGGAGGCCCAATTTTCTATCTTGTTTTAACCAATGCTCCAAATTTTTTTCTTTTGGCTTGGATGATGGACTATTTTTAAGTAATGAAACTGTCAGACTGGACATTCATGGACAATGCTGCTGACTACTTGTTGCTTCTCTTACACACATTGTAACCCTGAAAAAAGACTGTCTCCTAAGATTGCACCCTGAGATCTGTGCCACCATAGATATGGTGGCACAAAAATTAAAAGGGGGGATTGTAACAGGGTGGTCCCCAGGAAAGGGGGAGGTTCCCTGCCCCACCCAAGGAAGGGTGGAGCTGAGCAGGAAGAGGAGAAGCTGCAGAAGAGACGGAGGAAAAAAACAGGATGGAGCCAGGAGACCTGGAGGAGGCGCGTGGAGCCTAGAGACACGTGAAGAAACTGCGCTTGTCTTTTTGGTCGTGGACGGGGTGACCCAGATGTGGGTGAGACCCGTGGGGAGGGGACCATGGCAGCTTTTATCTTGATGTTGATTTTGCTCTTTAACTCCCAGACTTGTCTGGTTGTTTCTGACCCTTTTCCGGGGGTCCCCACTGGAAGGTGCTTTAGACTGTGGCAGGCCTTGGGGCCTTGCTCTGGGCCGATCCCATCTGGATGGACTTTCACCCACGAGGGGACGGGTCGCTTTGGGTGCTTCACTTAGAAACTAGACTCTTGGCCTTCCCTGTGTTGTTTCCTAGTTGTATTAAAGTTCCTTCCCATTAAAGTCTCCTGTGTTTTGTGTGGCTGCGGCGGATGGCAGAACCCATGTAGACCAGGCAGGTTTGCGGGGCTTGGGCTGCCCCCCTCCCTGTCCTACAACACCTTCAGGCCACGGGGAGACGGGACGGAGGCCCCGTCCCTGCAGAGACTCGGCTTCTCTCCCTACGCGGACGGCAGCCGCCGGACGCTGCTCTTCCTCGTCCTTCCGAGGCCAGGCACAGCCCTCCCGCTTCCTTCCGAGGCCGGTCCTCGCCCCCGGCTGGCGCAGCCTCCTCAGAACCGCGCCCGGCGCACACCCTCCCTGGGGCGGCTGCCTGCGTCGGCCGGGGCCACTCTTCAAGCCGGTGGCTGACGGACCCCGCGCCCGCCCGCTCGCAGCACCTGGCCGGCCCAGGCCGCCGCCCGGGAGGCGCCCGTTACCCGAGAGGCCTCTGAGGCGCCACGGCCGCCAGCGACCATGGGCTCCGGCCGCAGGGCGAGCAATGCCCCCCGCGCGCGCCTGCCGGCCCCCCACAGAGGCCGCTGGCTTCGGGGACAGGCGCGGCGGGGGAAGCGTCATCGCTCGCCCTGCAGCTCCCGCGGCGCCGGCTCCGCGGAGCCCAGCAACTGCCCCTCGGCTGTCGCGCCTCCGAGGCCTCGCGGGGCAGGGCAGGCCAGGCCTGTGGAAAGCGCCCATCAGGTGCCAGCCGCGAGCCGGTTGGTGCCAACTGGCCCAATCAGCCACAGGATTGCAAAGCGGCCCGATCAGACTGCGGGGTGGGGCTCCCGGAAAGCAGATATAAATCAGGGTCGGTGGGCGCTGAGGAGACCCCAGCCCTGAGCAGAGGCTCCGGCTCGATGCCAGCCCCGAGGAGGACGCGCGGTGCCAGCCTCCGGGGGAGGAGGCAGGGAAGGCTCCGCTCCTGGCCTCCAGAGAAAGAGAAAGAGCCGTCCAGGGGCCGAAGACCTTCGCGGGGACGGGGCCTCCATCCCGTCTCCCCAGGGCCTGAAGGGACCCCGAGGCCCGGGCCTGGGTCTCCAAGAGCTGCTCGTCGCCGGCGTCACCCAACAACTGCCAGGAGCTCCTCACACTGGGGGTGTCTGACACCGCCCCGGGGGGGCCCGCAGCGACCATCCCTGCCGGCCAGGGCTGCCCAGCACCCTGGTGACCGTCACTACTGGCCGGCGCTGCCCAGCACTGATGCCACCTGGGTGAGGGGGCCGCCACCCGTGGCCACAGCGAGCGCTTCGTCTTCTGTCTGTAGAACAAACCCCGGGTGGCTGTTCCCGGAGCCCAGGGCTTCCTGTAGTTGTGCGCGGGGAGACCCACAGACCGACCTGTGCCCCGTCGGGCCCTGTCCTTCCTTAGGCTTAAGTCCTTGGTTTCGGGTTTCGGCCTTTCGGGGCTTTTTGGCGGCTCTGGTCTCAGAGCCTGGGCAGGTGGCCGCAGCGCTGTCTTCCCATCCTGCCTTGTTGCCCTTTGTCCTGTCCGCCCCGTCTCAGGGGCTAGTCAGGGTTAGGGCTGGGGGGCAGGGGCAGTGCGGCTTGGGTCGAGGCAGCTGTAGCCTCCAGCCGAGGGACAGTGACGCCCTCAAGACCTGGGGGCTCAGCTGCGGCCGAGGGGGGCCGTGTCTGTCCTGGGGGCAGTTGTGGACGGCTCTCCCGGGAGCCCAGGCGCTGGCAGGGCCGCGGTGGCATCTGACTTCCCGCACTGTCCTCGTGGCGCCCGCTGTCCGCCTCTGCAGCTGGGCCTGGATCCACTGAGGGCAGGTGGATCCTGCCTGCGGCCCCGCCAGCCTCGGGCTCCCCGCTCGGGACTCGAAGGTGCAGGGGGAGCGCCCCGCGGCTGGAGGCGTCTCCCACAGCACAAGGTGCCGCTGCTGACCTGGTCTGAGTTGAGGCTTCCTCAGTGTCCAGCGGTTCTGAAAACTCCTGTGTCCACCCTCACGCCGGCCCGCCCGTGCCCCGGCAAGGCCTGCCTGGCCGTTCTGGAAAGGTTCCCAAGTCTGCGTGTTGGCGCGCCCCCGCCCCCGCGCCCCGCCGCCGTCCTGCGGGTGAGGGTGCCCAGGACCCCGGCGCCCGCGCGCCTGCTCGACGCGGTCGCGGCGCTTCCCTGATCTCGGGGGACATTAAAATGTGGTTTCCAGAGTCTCGTCCCGGTGCAGACACGTGGGCCCCGCGCGAGTCACCGCCGCACCAGGGCGAGGCTGGGGGAGGACGCCCCCCGGGAGCTGCTGAGGTGGAGAAGCCGCCCGCGGGCCAGCAGGCAGCACGCGTGCAAGGGCGTGTGAGCACGAGTGTGTCACCAGGACAAACGCGTGAAGGCCCCTCGTACAGAAAAGCTGACTGGAGCCCACGAGGTCACCCCTGGGGGCTGCCTGTCAGGTCGGGACCAGGCCCGGGCCATCCCCTGTCTGGCGGGGTCCGGCCTCCTGTCTTTGGCCCTGGCGGGCCATCCCAAGCCCAGCACTGGGGGGGGCTCTGTGGACAGAGCATGGGCCAGGAGCGGGTCAGGGCCCGGCCCCCCCACCAGGCACAGGTCCTGGCCGGCCAAAGTCCGGCAAGTGCAGGGGCCTGAACTCTTCCAGCCCCCAGACCTGCGAGCCGTGCAGGTCAGTGCTGGGAGCTTCCGGGACGCCCAGCCTGTCTGTCTGTCCGTCCACAGCACGGTCCAGCTCAGCCTGGCTCGGGCCTGGACCCCGAGGGCCATGTGGGGAGGGCCGCGCCTAGATTGGAACTGTGTTTTGTTTCTTAAAACCAGCAGGACTTGGTGAAACTGGGGCTTTCCTGCCAGTGTCCCGGGCACTGTGGGGGTGTCCACCCCCGAGAGGGGCCCCCAGCGCGGCCCAGCCACTGCACCTTCCACACCCTCCCCTCCCTGGGGCCTCCCCCTCAGGCCAGCCCCTCCCTCCCACCTCCCCCTCAGCTGGGACCACAAGCTTAGGGGGGCTGCTCCTGCCTGGGGCATCTGAGCCCCCCAGCCTGCCGCACACCTGGGCACCGGGGTGGGGGGCGTGGAGCCCCATCCCCTGGCATCCCCAGGCTTCCGTGCCCTCCTGGCAGCACACGGAGCCGCAGGCCTGAGGGGCCACGTGTGCCCTAGGGAGGCCTCGGGGCAGCGGGCAGGTCCACTGGCCACCCAGTCCCGGAGGGGCGTGCGGGGACCCCTGGCCCGTGTCCTTCCTCACTCCTGGAAGTCCAGCCCACGCAGCAACAGGCAGTGCCACCACCTGCCTGGGCCCAGGCTAAGGCCTGTGCTGCGGGGACACCAGCCACCTCCCAAGGGTCTGGGAGGCCCCAGACCCTTGGGACAGCCCCACCTCCAGTGCCAAGCCAGGCGCACTGATGGGCACTGAGCTGGCAAGAGGGGTGACCCCTATGGGTGCACCCCCCCGCCCCCAGAGGTCCCAGCTCCACCTTTGCCTCCAGCAGCCTGTGGCCTGGGGGACAAGCCTGTGCTGAGGCAGCCACTAGGCCCGGACGGGCTCAGGGAACCCCCGCCTCTGGTCCACGTGCCCCAGGGCCTCTGGCTGCTGGAGAGGGGCTGGGGTGTTGGGCAGCAGGGCCAGCCCTGTGGGGTCAGAGGTGAGTGGGGGGCTTCGGGGAGGCCTGGGATGGCCACTGGGTGGCGCCTGCAGGCCGCTGAGTCCCACCTGTGGCCCCGGGGGCAGCTCCATCACTTCCAGGAGGCTCAAGGGGCCGCACCCAGGCGGCAGACCCCACAGCAGCCCAAGGGTGGGGGCTGAGCGGCCCGGCCGGGGTCGCTGGGCCAGCACCCTAAAACTCCCCGGCAAGGTGGCCCCCAAGCAGCACGCCCACCTGCACCGGTGTGGGCCGGAGGCTGCGGCTGCCAGGTGAGGGCGGGGCTGGGCCTGGGGAGGCCGGGGCCGGCAGGGCGCCCCGCAATCTGGCTGCTCCGTCGGGGCAGGTGCAGGTCTCCAGCAAACAAAGGCGCGCCCAGCGCTTCCCCGTCCCCACAGGGCGCGGCCGGCCGGGCGGGAGGCTGGGGGGGCGACCGGGCACCTGTCCCCGCGCCCTGGTGGGGTGGCGGGGCCCGCAGCCCGCGGGCCGGCCGGGTCGGCACCGGGCAGGGACTGGGCCCCGCGCGCACCTGTCGCGGCTGGGCGGCCCGCCCCTCGGGCTCTCCCGGCGGACCACGGGCCCGGCCCCGGGAGGGCGCGGCCGGGTGCCCGCCCCCCCCGCCCCCCCCCCGCCCCCGCCGCGCCCCGGGAAACCCGAGCTGCGCCAGGTGCGCGCAGACAAAGGCGGCGCCACCCGCTCCGCCCGCGCGGGCTCTGGGGCGGCCCCGACGGGCGGGGTCTCCGCGCTCCCGCCCGCGGCCTGTGCGTGGGGGGGCGCGGGGGGCGCGGGGGGCGCGGGAGGGAGGGGCCGGGCCGGGCGGTGAGCAGCCGTTGGGGGCGCCGGGGCCGCCCCCTGCCCCCACATCCGCGGCCGCTCCCCAGAGGCGCGGGCCGCGCACCTGCCCCCCGGGGGCGTCGGGGGCGTCGGGGCCGCCGGGCGCACGTCCTTTGTGCGTCTCCACGCCCCTCCCGGGCTCCCGGGCTCCCGGGCCGGGCCCAAGCCCTGCCGGGCCGGTTCTGCTGGCGCTCCGCGTCCGGCCCGGTCGCCCGCGCCCCTCCCCGGCCGCAGCCCGCCGGGGGCCCCACCCGCTCCCGCGCCGGCGGCGGCCGGGCCCCCTCGGGCCTCAGGAGAGAGGCGCCCCCGCCCCAGGCGCCCCGGGCGGGCTCTGCTCAGACCCGGGCCGGGCTCGGGGACCCGCGACCGGGGAGGCCCAGGTGCGCTTCGGCGCCCGCGAGGCCTTTGGCGCCGGCGGCTGAGCCTGCGGCCCGGGGGCTCCAGGGCTGGGGCCGGCGCTGCCGCGACGGAGCCCGAAGGGGCGGGGCAGCCGGGGCGGGGCAGGGCTCAGGGGCGCCCCCGGCCCCGCCCCCAACCCGCAGTACCTGCCCCCCCCGTGGGCCCTCCTCCAGGGAGCCCGCCCTGACTGCTCCTGAGGGGCCCCCCAGCGGGGCGAGGCCTCGGGAGGGGGCCTGGGCCCCTGCGGGGGGCGGTGAGGGGGACCCTCCAGCCCGCCCGGCCTCCCCTGGGGCTGGAAAGCAGAGAATTTTGGAGAAGCCTCCCCTGTCGGGCGCTGGGTGCTGCCTCTGTGAGAAGTGGCGGCAGCTGCGCTCCTGGGCCTGCGAGGCGAGTCCCCCACACCCCCCGCTGCCCTGAAGCCGGGGTCAGTGAGTGGCTTTGAAGGTTTGAGGGCACAACAGGCCTCGGGGCGCTGCGGGCGGGGCGGGCTGGCCCCTGGCCCCACGGGTCCCATGGCTCTCCCGGCGCAGCCCGGCCTGTGTCCACGCAGTCCCCAAGGCGGCAGGGCCACGCCCGCTGGGCTCCAGGACACCTGGACGGTCCCGCGCCCGGCCTGCTCCCCCAGGATTCGCCTCAGGACAGAGGGAGCGCAGCGGCAGCCGGGTCAGCACAGCCGGGAGGGTTGGAAGGACCCAGGCGGGGGGCTCGGGCAGGAGCTGAGTGGTCAGGCAGTTGTCCCTGGCCGCCCACCCTTGGCCTTCTCTGGCCGCGTCCTCGCCTCTCACCCGGGGGCCTGAGCCCTCCCCTCACGCCCAAGTGAGGGCCTCCGGGTCAGTCTAGGCAGCCCACGCCCAGCTCCCCTCCCTGGCGGTGTCTGGGCGAAGCCGCCTCGCCCCTCAACGCTGCTGAGCCTGGGGGAGGCACGAGGATTCAGGCAGGGGAGGCAGGTCTCGCCAGTGCGCTCGGGGCTCCTGCTGCACGGCCCCGCCTGGCCCAGGGCAGTCTGGCTTGGCCAGCGAGAGCCCCTGGGCCAGATCCAGTGGGGAGGCCACTGCTGGCTCCGTGGACCAGCCCTTTCTGCCGCGTGGGGTCCCAGACCCCAGAGGCGAGGCTGACCGCCGCCCGCCCACCCAGCACCCTCTGTCCGCACCTCCCCGCTGCCCCAGCAGCTCTCCCGTCAAGATTGCCGTGACCTCCACGCTCCGTGCCCAGCCTGGCCTCGCCTCAGACCTCCCCGCTGCCCTCCAGGCACCCCAATACAGGTGGCAGGGAGTGGGGGGCGTGGCCAGCTCCCCATCTCCTCACCCCTGCGCTTCCCTTCCAGCTACCACCCCCGGGGCTCGCCCGGCTCCTCCGAGCGGCTGGGCAGGGACAGGACTGCCCAGCACGGCCCAGACACTGTCCTAGGGCCCTGCCCCGCACCCCATCCGTGTCTCCCCGCACCCCCAGATTCCCGCCCCCACCCCCGGCCTCAGCAGTCCAAAGCTCTCAGCGTCTTTGAAAATATCCCCAGAAGGGACAATGCTCAGAAGGAAAAATAAAACACCGGATGGGTCGCTTGCAGGAGGAATACGGGAACCGAATAAGGCGTGGGGGGGACAATAAAACGTCAGCCAGTGGTCTTGTCCGGCTGCCGTCCTCACGTCCTGAGCGAGCCGGGGCTGCGGGGAGCCCTGCGCCCAGTGCCCAGGCTGCGCTCACACCACCGTCCAGGCACGTGGGGCTGGCCTCGGGGCCTGGCCCAGGGACGCCGGGGTCTGGGCCACCAGCTCCCTGCTCTGTGGCCCCAGGCTGCCCCTGGCCCAGACCTGACCGCGGCCCTCCACGCCTGAGGCATGACCACCGCACCCCCGCCCTCTGGGGCCCCCAGCCCACCCTCGGCCCGGCCCCTGCCTCCTGAGGGCGTCAGCGAGGCCTGAGCCCAGGGACTGGGCCTCGGACCTGCTGCCCGACGGAAGGGCCACGGCGAGGAGGCGGCCCCGCGGCAGGGTCGGCGGGAGGAGGCGGCCACTGACAGCGTCCAGGCGGACGTCCGGGGCTGGGGGCCCCTGCGGGCAGCGGCCAGGCCGGAGCTGGCTCGGACACCCCGACCGCGTTTTAAGGCGCCGGCTCCGCTGTTGCGTGGGCTCGTGGGGTCCCGGGCTGGAGCCCCCTCGCGCCCCGTCGGGCGGCCCAGGCACCCGCCCGCTGGCCCCTGCGCGGCCCCGCCCGCCCTCGGTCCCCGGAGCCCTGCTCCGGGCTGTGGGGCGGCGTTGGGAACTGGGGACCCATCTTCCCGGGCAGCACCTGAAAAACAAAACCGCCGGTGCCTGGCGGGCGGCCCCAGAGCACAATTAGCGCAGCGTGTGGAAAAGGCTGGTAATTTTCTCAAGCCCGTCCCCGCACAGGCCCGCCACCCCCGGCGGACACCGCCTCGGGAGACCAATTACCGGGCGGGCGGCCGCGGCCTTGTTAGCACTCGCGGCGGGGGCGGGGGCCTGGGCGCCGGGCCTGGCCATGGCTGGCCGCCGGGGACCTGAGGAGCCCGGCCTTGCCCGGGGCTGTGGGGGGCTCAGGCCCTGCCCCGGAGCTGAGG
Source organism: Talpa europaea (assembly GCF_964194135.1). Classification (NCBI taxonomy): domain Eukaryota; kingdom Metazoa; phylum Chordata; class Mammalia; order Eulipotyphla; family Talpidae; genus Talpa; species Talpa europaea. Next base: position 192,539 of record NC_140076.1, read on the forward strand.
GGCCCCCTGGGCCGAGGCCAGAGCGGGCCCATCCCCCCTGCCTGGCACCCGGTTGCATCAGCAGCGGCCCAGGAGGTCCCCACGGCACCTGCGCCGGCTCCCAGCAGGAGGCCGGGCCCCTCCGCCCTGGCTCGGGGCTCAGGGGCTGTCCCCCAGCTGCCTGTGCAGGGTCGGGGCCCGCCTGCCCCTCCATGAGGCGGATGGGAGCAGCACCCCTGGAGCTTGGCCCTAGGACCACTTCTCCACAGGCCGCTGCCCATAGGCGCCGCAAGCTCCTGTGGCGGGAGGGGCACTGCCCTGCCCCACACCCGCCCTGGCCGACCCCCAGGCTGCCCTCTGCGCCGGCTCCCAGGCCCTCCCCGCCAGGGTGCCCGGAACACACCAGCGTCCAGGCCTCACCCACAGCGCCCACACCCTCGCTGCCCTCGAGCACCGCCAGCACCCCAGACAGCACCCACCCCACGGTGCCACCTGGGTGTACTTAGGCCAGCCTCTCCCCAGGACCCCGCAGGGAAACAGCACAGAAGCCACCACGGAGCCAGGGGGCCACTCAGCCCAGGGCCCTCCTGACGCCCCGCCTCTGACCAGGATCTCCCCAGTACTCATTTCTGCCAGTCTGGGGGGCACATGGGGTGGAGAGAAGAGAGAATGGGAGCCTCCTGAGAGGGGTGTGACTGCAGCAGGCGGAGACGTGAGGGTCACGTGGAGCCGGAAAGGGGCCGGGGGCCAGTGCCCGCTGTGTCATCACCCCACAGCCCCAGGGACTTGGGCGGGGGGTGCCATCTGCGTCCTGAGGGGGAGGGGAGGCCCGTGGGCAGGCAGGCACAGTGGGCATGGGCCACCCACCCCTTCCCCGGGGCCTCTGGCCAGCCCAGGACCCAGCCAGGGCTTGGGGGTGTGAGGGAGAAGAGGACATGCTGGGAGGCCAGCAGCCCTGCACTGCCAGGGCCCTGGGCAGGCCCTCCCCACCCAGCCTGGCTCTGACTGTCCCTCAAATCCTGCCCTCCTCCCGAATCTCAGGATTTTCACTCAAATCAGATGCTAATCGGGTGGCAGCACTGATTTGGAAGGCAAACCCTGGCCCACACCTGCCCAGCTCCGGTCAGGTGGGTCCGCCCAGGGAGGCCCCAGCACCTGCACCCGCTCATCCTGTGGTGCCAGTGGCCCCTGCGGCCCTGGTGAGGACGCTGCCTCCCCACTGGCCAGTCCAGCCAAGGCCAGGCCCAGTCGGAGCCGGGCGCAGCAAGAGCCTTGCTACGGGGGCAGCTGATGGCGACGCAGGCCTCCGTCCTTTATTAGAGCCCCAAATAAAGCTCTAACCCTACATCTAGAGCAGCTTAAAAGGGGCAGACAAAACCCAGAGCCGCAGGCGGAGGGACGGTCAGCAGAAACACACATAAATCGAAAGGCAAAAATCAACAAAACCAAGAGCGGTTGCCCAAGAAGACACCGCCCTGTTGCATCCGTTGGCCTGGTGAAGAGTGGACGGGGTGCCAGGTGGAGGCGGAGACCCCCGAGACGGCAGGACAGCCCAGCAGGCCAATGGCCGAGCGCGGCCGGCTTCTGGAACACTACAGCGCCAGGACGCGACAGGAGGAAGACATGACCCCACGTGTCTCAGAGAATCGAGAACCCCCAAAACAATGCCCAGGGCCAGAGGACAGAGCAGCACGTTTGATCCACCGTCAGAGGGGCTCGGCTGCTCCACTCCGACGCCTCCAAATCTGTGGACAGATGTCCTGACACACCTACACCATCACACAGTCGGGCCCACCGCACCACACCAGCCCCAGAAAGGCCCCCCCCACCAGCCCCCGGACCAGCACCCCCAGACCAGCTCACAGACCAGCCCCCCAGACCAGCCAAGGCTGCTCCCCGTGGTGTTGTGGGGCCCAGCAGGGCTCCCCCAACACGGGGTGGCCAGCACACAGGTCAGTCCAGGTGACGCCAGGTGCAGGCCGGCACCCACTTATGGTGGAAACCCCAACTGGGCACGGGAGACATCAGCCTCTGGGGGGCCGGGGCCGCAGGGTGTGGAGGATGAGACACTCCCTTGGGGACAGGGCCCCTGCCGGAGCCCCTGCGGGAGGCAAGACGCCTGGTCCTTACTGCAGCGTGGCTGAGGAGCCTGAGGCGCGTGAGCCCCCCAGAAAGCATGGGGCTCAGGCCTGCAGCTAAACGCACAGGTGACGCCATCTGCAGCTGCCCAGAGACTCTGCGCCGGCCTGGCCCGGCCAGGGCGTGTCTGTGGATGCTGAGGCCCCGAGGTCCGAGTGCAGGGGGACGAGGCGTAGAGACCCGAGGGGGGTGTAGGACCTGTGGGGAGCTCTGCCAGGAGAGGTGCAGCATCCACGGCGCCCCCCAAAACACTGTGCACAGAGACCACAGGCCCAGAGCAGCTGCGGACAGGACACAGGCCGAGGTGTCCGGCCTGGGTCCGGACCGTCCGTGGAGCAGCAGCGACTCAGACCACAGGGCGCGGCCGTGGATGGACGACAGCCGGCAGGACAGCCCGCCAGCCCGGGGAGGTGCCCCTCTGCCGGCAGTGCTGGGCCGGCATGCCGTGAGGAATGGCTGGCGCCGCTGTCCAGCTCCACGCACAAAACCACCCCACGCGGCTGCGGTGGCAGGCCCGTAGCGGGACGCGGAGAAGACAGCGCGTCCCACGGCCCGACGGCAGAGGTGGCCTGCAGACCCGGGCCCACGGCCGGGGACAAGCGAGCACTCCTAGGCCGCCTCATCCGAGCTTCTACGAGGAGACAGCGGCAGGTCACGAAGACAGTGGGCCACTCACCCTCGCTTGCCACAGGCAGCTGCTGCCCAGCAGACGCGTTCGCAGGGCGCCCAGGAGACCACGTGAGAGGCCTGAGGGTGGAGCAGCCGCCCCCCAAGCACTCCAGACCCGCCTTGGAAGGGCCGAGGCCAGGAGCACCCGCCCCACCCTACCCCCCACGCAGCCCCCCATGCGGCCCCCGACCTTCCCATAGCCTCGCCTGCGACAACCAGCCCGGCCCACGTGGACGCGCCCAGCCACGGGAGACCAGGGTCCACCCAGAGCAACACCGGGGTCGGGGCAGGGGCCGGTGGGCAGCCTGCTGCAGCGTCCACAGGGGCCACGCCCGATCCACTGGGCCGAGGACGGGCGCGCACGGGGGGCCGCAGGGCCAGGCTGCTCCTCGATGTGCCGGACGCTGCCCGTGGGAGAGACAATTCTCACCTGAAGGGGGAAGGAAAGTGGCCGTGGAAGCGCAAACGCTGGCCCCTGCCGTGAGCTGGGCCACCCCTCTGGCTGCGTCTCCCCACGACCGCGGGTCCCAGCAGCCCTCAGCAGCCCTCGCGGCACCGGCAGGGAGGGCTGTGGGCCCAGGGCCGCGTCCAGGGCTGCGTCCACCTGCTCGCATGGGTGGGGAAGGCCCGTGGGCCTCAGCTGAGCCCTGGAGGCGCCGTCCCCAGCCCCAGGCGGCCCTGTGGGGCCTGCCCACGTACAGACCCCAGACAGGAGCACAGCGCGGACCCCCCACCTCGCAAAGACCCAACCCCCAATTGCAGGCAAGTTAGGGGGTTGTGCTGGGGCCGAAGGGGACCCAGCCTCCAGGAGGGGGCATCTGTGACGGGGGGGCTATGACTCTGGGGGGGTCTGTGACTGGGGGTCCTGACTGAGGGGGGCTGGGGTTACTGGGGAGGCTAGTTTGGGGGTGGAGAACTAGGGTCTCTGCGGGGAGGAAGCAGAGGCAGTGGGGTGTGCCTGAGATGCTAGTCTTGGGGTGAGAGGTGGGCGCTGGGGCGGCGGAGCCTGAGGCTGAGACCTGCTCTCATGGGAGGGGCAGTCAGGGGTCAACCTGGGGCTGCACGCGAGGACAGCGGCAGCTGCTGGCCCCATGGGGCCGGGCGGCCCGGAGACCCCACGTCTGCTGCCTCCAGCGCCACATCCCCCACCCCGGCCTGTGCACCCTCATTTGCCTGCCGTGAGGACACCTGGCAGAGGCCGCAATCTCCCTGCCTGGCCCCCACGGCTGCCTCCAGCCGGGACCCATAACCCTGCGGCCAGGACACGCTGGCACTGGCCAAGGCCTCCAGGCCTGCCCAGAGCCCCCCGCCCAGCGGACACAGCAGCCCCCTCGCCCCGAGCGTGGCCTCCACGGGGGCGGCCTGCACCCTGCTCGGAGCTCTCTGGGCTTCCCGATCTGTGCTCCCTGTCTCTCAACAGTTCCAGAAAATTCTCAGACCAGCCCTTTCACGGCTGCTCCTTGCCACCGGCCCTGCCGGCCCAGCCGCTCCGCCCGTCCTCCAGCCGGCCCTGGCCAGTGCCCCGACCTGCCACCTGCTCCCCGCTTTCCGGTTAACCCCATCCGTTGAGTTTTGAATCGTGGTTATTGTTTTCATTCCTAATGTTTTTCAAATCTATCCTATCATGTTAACAGGCCGCGGACCCCGCCCGAGCCTCCCTCCAGCCTGTCCTGCTGGCTGACCCTCCCGCGCTGGTCGCAGCCTGGGCCCTTCCGAGTGGCCGCCATCCGCCTCCCTCTGGGCCCCACCCCGTTGGCAGCCTGACCGAGGCGAGTGCAGGCTGCACCCCACCCCCCGGGCCGGGGGCTCCTGCCCCGCCCCCGCCCGCACACCTCACTGCTGACCCTGGGACTCGTCCTGGTGTCCCCACCAAGCACCAGGGCCCCTGCTGGCCAGCTGGCCCTCTGCACCCTCTCCTTGGCTGTCGGGGCTTATGCCTGCTGCCCCGTCTCCAGGCCCTCGCAGGCTGCCAGCCAGCAGTCACCCTGGCCACCCTGGGCCCCAGCACCCCTCCATTCCTGCACCCTGCGCCCGGGCCCCTGAGTCCCAGACGTGGGAAGGCTCAGGGCCATGGCCGTGGCGTGGAGAGGAGCACACAGTGACCAGCTGCCTACGGGTGGCCAAGGGCTGACCGCCAGGAGGTGCAGAGGCGGCGCTGGGGGGACCAGGCGGCCCGAGCTCCCAGGGAGCAGGAACAGGGCATGCAGGGGTTGCAGGGTCCCGGGACAGGGCCGGGAAGACACGGGCCTTCTGGGTCTCGGACGCAGGGCCCAGGGGCTCCGTCCAGGCAGGTCTCGTCCCGGAGGGCAGGGCAGCCCTGCGGGGCCTGGCAGGGGCCTGGGGTTGGGGGTGTTGCTGGGCAGGAGGGGTGGTGGATGGCACAGAAGCAGGCAAAGGAGGTGCCTGCTGCGTGCAGTGTCTGGCCACAGCTGGCTCCCTCTCGGGTGCCGGCGGCTCACCTGCCTGCAGAAGGGAGGGGCCGGCAGGGCAGCAGCTGGCCAGAGGATCAGGGCAGGAAGCAAGCCATGGTGGGGGAGGCCCGGCGCCCCCCAGGGCGGGTGGGAGGGGTCTGGCCAGGGAGGCTGGGCCAGAGGGGCCAGGAAAGACAAGGCTGGGAGGCCCAGAGGAGGCAGCGCTGAGCCCCAGCAGGGGCGCCTCCAAGCCTGACCCCCACGTTCCAGCTCCCCCACATTCTTGCGTGAGGCTGTGTTCCAGGGTAGCACCCCAAAGACCAGGGTCACAGGGGTCACAGCTCTCACCTGCGAGGCGGGGCCAGGGAGGGCCGGCAGCTGCGGTTCCCCAGCCCAGCACAGCTGCCCTGCGGGTGGGGGTGCAGGAGGCCGCCCCCCCACCCCACCCGCCTCAGGTGTGCGCTCTGTGGGTGCGGTGGGGGAGGGCGCCCCACAGGGCAGGCCCAGGCCTCCCACAGCCCTTTGGGGTGAGAGGCTCAGTGGGGAATGGGCCAGCAGGGGTGTCCACAGAGCAGTGGACTCAGGGCCCCGCCCCAAAGGGCCCAGAGGGGCTGCAGGGCCCCAGCATGGGACCCCAGGACTTGGGGACCCTCCTGGACGGTGCCCTGGGGTGCTGTGCCCCGGGAGCCGCTCTGGGGCAGGCAGGGTGCCCCGGAGGCCAGCGCTTAGCCCCCATGGCCCTGGGGGGCCCAGCTCAGGCAGCCTTTGTCATCAGCTGCTTGTTATGGAAACGGCCCGGGGGAGCGGTGCAGGCTAATTGGCGGCTCTTGGTGTGGCCCTTCCGCTGGGAGCGGCTCCTCCCCAGGGCTGGCCCCGCCCGGCCCCCACCTGGTAGGGGCCTCGCCCCTCTCTCCCAGGTTCCAAAGTGAACCCCGAGAGCTGAAGTGGGGGTGCTCTAGGGAGGCTGCAGCCCCAGCTGCCAGGCAGGCGGGGGCTCTGTGAGAGCCGGGGTGCGCCTGCCCCCGGTGGGGTGCAGGAGGGCAGGGCAGACCCCCAAGCAGGCGCAGGAGCCGGGCAGGGGGCGGCAGCCCAGGGCCGGGCAGCGGGGGCAGTGGGGCCAGCCACCCAGCCAGCGCCCAGTCTCCCGCAGAAGCTCCCGCCCTGGTTTTCTGAGCCAGCCGGGCAGGGGGGCAGGAATGTGTGGGGCCCGCCCGCCGCCTGCGTCACCTCGCCGCCTCCCTCCCGGCCTATGGGAGCCCGGGGGACACACCTGTCCGGGCCCCGCGCACAGATTGGCCGGCAGGGAGCAGGCACCTGCGTGGGGCGGGGTGAGGCCCTACATGTAAGGCGGAGGGGGCCCGCGCCGGCTCTCCCCTGCCTGCCCTCGCGGCCTGCCATTGTTCCCGCGGCTCCAGGCCGGGAGCCGGGCCCTGCACGTCCAGCCGAGCCGCCCGCCCGGCCTCCCCTGAAGAAGGCAGGCCCGCCCCACACGGGCCGGCCAGGGGCAGCCCAGGCGGCTGACCTCGGCCGACAGGTATTTGGGGTGACCGGGCCGAGGCTGCCCCCGCGTCCCTTCTGAGGCTGCTGGGTCCAGGCAGGGCGCGGCCGCGGGCGGGAGCCGTCCCCTCCTCCCCACCCCCGCGGGACCTGCTGGGGCAGGACGGTGGAAGCAGGGAGGCGGCCGCCGTGGGGCGAGCAGGGTGGCCGCCGCGGCCCCGCTCGGCGGAGCAGGAAGGGCCGGACCCAGGGACGGGTGGCTGCTGGCCGGGAGGCCCAGCGGGGGGGTCAGGAGCCGCAGGAGGGCAGCCCCCAGAAGCAGGCGCCTTGGCCATCAGGCGTGCCCACCCACCCGGGCAGCACCCGACGCTGCCCAGCGCTCTTGCCCCTGCCTGGCACAGGGCCTTCCAGAAAGTTCCTTCCCGATTTGGCGGCCAGGCCCCAGTCGCTGGGTGCTGTCCCTCAGAACAGGGTGGGCGGCCTCGGCCGGCGCATGGCTACTGGGTGTGCCGGGGGCACTGCCGGAGCCCGGCCCTCCCTCCCACCCGCTCTGAGGCGCCAGCGGAGCCGGAACTCCCCGAGAAGACGTGGCCGCCCCGCCCCGCTGGACGGCAGGCCCGCGGTCAGCAGCACAGCGAGACGGCCTGTGAGGGCCGGCCAGGGCGAGCAGGGGCGGGATGGCGGGGGTAGACGTCTGCAGGGGCGCGGCCAAGGGCACCAGGCGGCCTCACTGGCCCACGGGGCTTCCCAGGCCTGGGGTTGTCGTCGGCCGCCCGGCCCGGCCTCGTTTTGCTCGGCTCTTAGGCTGCTGCCCAGGGACAGGCTCAGGAGGCTGCTGGGCCCCAGGCCCTGGGTGGTGGACGTGCCAGGCGGGCGAGGCGGGGCACGGCTGCGGTTAATTTTCAGCCGTTTGGCCGTTAGCGTCTGTTGGCGACACTGGTTCTGGAGAATGTGGAAGGTCAAAGGTCGCAGTGGCGCGTCCCCGCGGGCGGCACCTGCCAGGGCCCCCCCCCCCAGCCCGGGTTGGGTTTCCCGCTTTGTTCTGCGGCTCACACTGCCACCTGGGCCCCCGCCCACCCCCCCCCTGCCCCCAGCGCCCAGGTCCTGCGCCTCCCGTCAGCCAGGGCCCCGCTCAGGCTAGGCCGCTCTGAGCCGCTCAAGGCCACGCTGGTCGTCCCCGGGGCTGGTGGGGCTCTGCCCCACCGGCCACCTCCCAGGGCTCGCCAGTGTACGGGCTGGCGGGCAGCGGGTGGCCATCCTGATTGGGGGGCGCCGAGAGCTGCACCTGCCCCCGCACCCTTGCGGCCCGAGCCTGATGCTGCCACTCAGGCTTGGCTCAGAAAGGCAGACGGACCAGTGGCTGCCTGGCTGCCAGAGAGAGCCAGCGCAGGTGGGGCTGGGCGGCACCTCCCCCGGCACTGGACACACACCTGGACACGGGTATAGGCTCCGTGGAGCCCCCACTGGACGCTGGAGGACCGGGTGGGCCCAGTTGGCGGGGTGGGGGGACGCGGTCTCCTGTGGGCCTCTGGGCAGCCCATGCCTGTAGCGCTGTGAACGGAGGCGCCGGAGGCCGCGCCGCCCGGCCCAGGGGCTGCCCGCAGGGAGTGGGGGCAGCTAGTGGGGCTGTGTGCTCAGGCTGGGGCTCCACACAGGTGCCCACTGACTTGCCTCCCTGCTCTGAGCACCCTGTTCCGGGAAGGCCTGCGGGCCCTGGGTCCGCCCATCTTGTGGTAGGGGTCTGCCCCTCTGCCCTGGGATTGGCCTCAGCCCAGCACGTGCCAGCCCCGGGCACCATGGAGCCAGGATGCCCCTCTGGGCCTGGCAGCCTCTGACCTCACTGAGGGGCCGGACTCCCAGGCTGCAGAGCCCAAGGGAGACCCTGTCCTACCCCCTCGCCTTGACAAGGGAGGAGGGGGTTGGGTTAGAGCCAGCTGCGGGCGCGTGGGGGACAGGGCCACAACGTGGACACGCCTGCCCACGCACTCCCAGGACCCGGTCGCCGGGCCGGCCAGAGGGGCTGTCACACTGACCAGTCTGCGTGGCCCGGCCTGCCCCCAGGGGCCAGCCCACAGGTGGTCCTACCGGCCCTGAGACCCAGCCTCCCCGCCGAGCCCACAAAGGCACCTGCCCAGCGCTGTGCCTCGGGGTCACCGGCCCTCACTCGGGCCGCTGCCCCCAGCCCGGGGTAAGGATGTGGCTCCGTCTCGGCTGCTGCGCTCCGCGGACCCATCACACGCCCTCTGGCCCCAGCGGGCGGCCCAAACCCAATTCGGGGCGGCCATCGCCATCTTACTGGGCAGCATTGGATGGTGTGTGGTCTCTAATACTGCCTGGTAATGATGACGGCGGGGCCCCGCGCGCAGCACGGCCGCCCGCACCCCCTGCCCCGCCCCCCCCGCCCCCCACACCAACTCCTGCCCCCCGCCGGCCCCCGCCGCCCCCTACTGAACCTGACCCCTTGCCGCGCAGAACCCCCCGGCCCCCGCCCCGCCAACCTCCCTGGCAGACCTCCCTGCCCATCCCCCAACCCACCCCCGTCCCCCAACCCCCACCCCCACCCCCACGCCTCGCCCGCCGAACTGCCCCCCTCCGAACCCCCTGCCCCACCAATCCCACTGGTCCCCCGCCACCTCCACCCTGCCGACCGACCCCTGGCCCACCCCGCCGAACCGCCCCCCAGGCCCGCGGGCACCCCTCGCAGTCCCCTGCCCCACCTGTCCCCCCACTCCCCACAGCTCCCAGCAGACTCCCAGCAGGCCCCCCCCGTGGCGCCCCCCTGTCCCCCACCGACCCCCCCACGCGGCCCCCCCACCGGCCCTCCGCACCCACGCCGGTGTCCCCCCCCCGCCCCCCCCCCACCGGGCCCTCCAGGCAGCAGGCTGGCCTTGGGGGTGGGGCGCTGCGTGGGACCCGCTCAGCCCAGGGCCTCTGGACCAGGCTCGGGGGCAGCGGAGCGGGACTGGGGTGGGGGCGGGGCCCAGCCTGGGCAGCGGCCAGGCCCGGCCTTGCTCTGCTGGAGGCCGGGAGAGTGCGTCCTCGCATGGCCAGGGGCCCCTGTGGGCATCTTACCGGACAGTGCTGGATTCCTGCTCGCTCTAACACTGTCTGGTAATGATGTTCAAAGGCGGTCGCCGCTCGCCGGGAGGCGCCGGGAGGCCGGGCCCAGCCGTCCAGGCATGAGCTCTGGGAGCCCAGGGGCCTAAGGCGGCCGCCCACTCCCAAGCCAGCTGGACTTCAGGGTGACCAGACCCAGAGAGACCCAGGCCAGGACGCCAGGACTGGAGACAGCCGCTAGCCGGGCCGTGCCCCTGGTGCCCCCGCAGGGCCACAGCTGCCGGGGAGAACCCACTGCAGCTGCCACAGGCCGCCCTCTGCGGCCCCTACCCAGCGCCAGGGACCTGTGACCAGTGTGACCGTCCCAGGGAGCCACAGGAGCTGTCGGGGACCCACACCCAGACGGCCATGTGGCCCCTCCCCGGGCCAAAGTGGGCCTGGGCGCCTGCCGCCCCCCAGAACCCCCGCGGGACACACCCCCCGCCCAGCCCATGCCAGGCCCGAGGGGGACACTGCGCAGTCGGCCAGGCCAGGCTGCCCCGTCTCAGCTCTTTGATGTCGGGCCAGACCTGCGCGCCCAGCGGTCGCACCCGGTGCCGGCGCCTCCCAGAGGGGCTGCCGACCGCACTGTTACTCATTAACAGCTGAGGGCGTTCGGGCAACGGCGAGGGCGCCCGGGATCCGCGGGGCCAGGCTGCCCGGGCGCGCCGCGGGCCCCCACAGATGCCCAGAGCTGGCCTGCTGGTGGGCGTCTTACCAGGCACGGTTAGATCTGGGTCCTTCTGTCTAATACTGTCTGGTAATGCCGTCCATCCACGGCCCCATCGCCGCCGGAGGAGGCCGCCGCGGGAGGAGGCTGCTGCTGGGCCCTGGGAGGGCGTGCGGGCCCGGGGCCGTCGTGGGGACCCTTGGGGCTGCCGAGCAACAGGGGTGAGGTGCCACTTCCCTCCCCTCTGGGTGTGGGGACCCCCCAGGCAGGTCCAGACCCTCAGGAGGCTCCTCCTCCCCGCCTGCCAAGAACTGTCAGGGAGGCAGGCGGGCAGGAGGGGCCAACCCCCAAATCACAGAGGGAGGAGCCCCCTGGGCTGGGGCAGCAGGGGTGCCCTCCAGGTGCTAAGTCCCAGCCCCCCGGAGCCCATCCCCCCCGCCCCCACGCCGTCCCTTCTGAAGTCAGCTCCAAACCCAGCTTCCGATGCTGATCCCCCCTCAGGCCCGTGGTTGCCCCCCGCAGCCCTGAGCCCTCTAGCAGCCCTGTGACCTGCGAGGCCCCTTCACCGGTGGAGCAGCCACCTCCCGAGCCGGCCCTGACCGGGGTCTCGGGCTGGGCTGGGCTGGGCTGGGCTGGGGGTAGGGGCAGCCGCCGCGGGCCCCAGGGCCTCTCGGACCCACCACACGCAGGAGCAAAGCCCAGGGGCTGCGGCCAGAGGAGGGCTCCCCGGGCCACAGCCACAGGCCAGCCCCAGAGATAAGCCAGGCCGGCAGCTCCCTGATAGGCGGGAACAGCCCTGGGCACGGGGGGTGGCCGTGGTCGGCCTGCAGTCAGGGAGTGTCTGGGCATGCATGTCAGGGCTCAGGCAGGGGCTGTTCCCAGAACCTGAGGGGTGGGCATCGCGCTGGGGGGACCAGGGTAGCGGGGCCCCCAAAATTGAAGTGGGGGTCCCTGGAGGGGCTCCTGGGGTCTGCTTTGGCGGAGGGCAGAGGAGCCCCCAGGCCTGGCCCGCGATGGGGTGGGCAGGCACCGGGCACTCATCCCCATGCCAGGCAGGCCCGGGCGGCTGGTCAGTGTGGAGCAGGCCCCTGTGTCCAGCCGGGGCCTCAGGCAGCCCTGGAGCCTCCACTGTGTGGTCTCAGCGGCCTCCAGAGCATGGAAAGGGCTAGGGGCGCATTGAGCTGGGGCTCCAGAAGAACTCCCCACCTGGGGCCGGCCCCCCCAGGAGGTGCAGCCAGAGCAGGGTCCCCAGGCGGGAGTGCCCTAGCACGCCCCGCCCCCTCCTCGGCTGGCCCCTGCGTTGGAAGGCAGGGCCTGGGGCAATCCGGGAGGAGCCTGTGCTCCCCCAAATCTGACGGCAAGCCCCCACCACTGCTGCACCCGGAGGGCACACATGCTGGGCTTGGTGGGGGAAGACGAGACTCAGCAGGTGAACCGTGAGCGTGTTCTGGGCTCAGGTCCGGCGCCGGGCATGGGTTGGGGGCCTTGAGAGGCTCGGGGTGATCCCGGGCACCTGGAGGACCCAGGTGGGGGTGGCGACCCCAGCCCCTGGCCCAGGGTGATGGCCCCGCTCCCGCTAGTCAGGCACCCCCTGTCCCCGCCCCGGCCAGTCAGGCACCCCCTGCTCTCAACCACCTGAAAGGCGCTTCCCTCCGGCCGTGCAGTTGCCAGGCGCCAGTTGCCAGGACACCACTGTTGTCCCTGCTGAGGGCTCCCAGCACCTGGCTGGGCAGGTCAGAGGGTTAGGTGGGCCCACTGGGGTCCTGGCTGGGCACTACTGTCCGGCCTGCTGTCCTGCGTCTGCCCACAGGACCCAGGGATGGGCCCTGGACTCTCACCCAGGAGCAGGGGGTAGGGAAGGGGGCATGGGCTGGGCCGAGCCCTCGGGGGCACCCCAGCCTCCAAGCGGGGCGAGGGGCCTCCAGGCGCGGGCAGAACATGCGGGGGTGGGGGGGGTATCCCCCTCCCAAGGGGTGGCCCTGCGGTCCCGGCCACGTGCCCCGGCGGAAGAGCCGCTCGGCCACGCCAGCAGCACCTCGTCTCCCCCACCTCATCCCTCGGGGGTCTTGCTAGGTTCACGAGGGGCTTCTAGCAACACGCGACGTGCGCCTCCCGCCAGGCCTCTCACCTGACCAGGTAAAAGGTTTCCTTCAAAGCTGAGCGTGTCGCGGCGCCCAGGGAGATGGCCGCAGGCTGGCGCCTGACCCCACACTGACGCCAGCCCAGACTCAGGCGTGGCCGCACCCCACCCTCGCCCGGCCTCCAGGCTGCGGGTGCTGCTGCTGTGCAGGGTGCGGGGGGGGCACCCCAGCTCCAGGTGCTCACGCCAGGTGTAGCGCGGGGTGCACGGCTGCCGCGGGGTCCTTAGGGCCATCAGTATTCTGGGGGGCCCCATACTCCCCGCAGGAGCCCTTGGACCTGGTGCTGGATGCTGGGGGCCACGTGGGAGGGGGCTGGGGCCCAGAGGGGGGCCCTGTGCACCCCCACAGTGGTCGCCAGTTGCGGCCTAGCTCAGCCCGGCTGTGGGGTTCGGGGTCCGCAGGAGGGGAGCCAGGGCTGCTTCTCACCTGTTATTTGTCACAAAGTCCCCCCTCCCAAGCAGCCCCCAAACCGGACAGACCCTCGAAAGGTTTTGTAAAAATCCCGCAAAGCGGCCCCGCTGCCACAGGGCAAGACGGGGGCCCCGGGGTTTCCTCCAGGATGGGGCGCCCGCCTGACCGCAGCCCCCTTGCAGACCGCCGCAGCCGAGCCCGGCGCCGCCGCCACCCGCCAGGCAGGCAGTCGGCTGGGGAGGCCCCACGCGGACGGACAAGATGCAGAGATGGCCCCGCCCCCCCGGGGCACCCGGCCCCTCGGCCGCCTGGCGGGCAGCAGCGGGCCGCCAGCTGAGGCCCTCGCGCAGGACGCCGGGAGGCGGGGCAGGGCCGGCCTGAGCGCCTGCCCTGAGCCTGTGCTGGGGCCCCGGGAGGCCCGCAGGTCCCAGGGAGGCCTAGGGGTGGTGTCTCCCCAGGGGAGCCCTCACCCCGGGGCCCCCACACCCGTGACCTGCAGCCGCATCCGCTTTCTCCACCGCTGGGGGCCGCCCCCTTGGCCGCAGGCGGGAGCCAAGAGAGGCAAGTGGCCCAGGATCTCCGCCGGCGGGCGGAGCCGCCCCCAGGGGCCAGGTGAATGCGGCCCCGCGGCCCCCCACCGCAGGGACCCCAGCACAGGGCCAGGGCAGCGCAGCCGGGCTGACGGGCTCCGGGAGGGACGCTGCTCCCCGCCCTCTGGGAGGGCACCCTACGGGCAGCCCTGGGGTGGCCGCTCCTGCCCCCCCAGGACAAGCTCCTCTCCCTTGGCCCTCGGGTCACCCATGAGGTCACCATGGACATTGTGACCTGTGCCCCCAGGAGCCCCTGCCTTGTCTGCCCCAGCCCCAGCCTCACACCTGCGCCCCTGCCCCCCCCCGGGAACCCCAGCCTTGTGAGTAAGGAGGGCCCTGCGCGCCCCAAGGCGGCCTGAGGCCCCCGGCCAGGCCTGGCCTCGCCAAGGAGCCGCCACGGGCTGTGGGCAGGGCCAGGACTCCAGGAGACACAGTCCGCCCACCTGACCCCTCCCAGGCTGGGCCGGACAGACCATGGGGAGCAGCAGAGAGGAGGGGCTACCCGGCCAGCTCAGCCAGGCAGACCAAGGTTCTGGGGGGATCTGGGCTGGCCGGTGGAGGGGAGCCTCGGCGGGGCCAGCACCAGGCCTCTGACCACCTGGCCACCCACAGACCCCCCGGCCGCCTCCCCGGAAGGGCCCCTGCCAGAGGAGGAGAGGCAGCCGCCCAGCAGCGGCCAGGGCCCCTTCTTCTACATCGGGGGCACCAACGGAGCCTCCATGTGAGTACCGCAGGCACCCCCCACCCCCGGCCCCGGCCCCGGCCGCGCCTCACCCCGCGCCCCCACAGAATCAGCTCCTACTGCAGGAGCAAGGGCTGGCGGCGCACGCACGACGGCCGGCGCGGGGACTACGCGCTCAAGTGGTGCGAGGTCAAGAGCAGGGACAGCTACTGCAGCTTCCGGGAAGGTGGGCGCGGGGCCGGCGGGGGGCCGGCGGGGGGGCCGGGGCGGGCAAGGCCAGCGCTCAGCGCCCTCTGTCCTGCCAGGCGAGCAGCTGCTGTACCAGCTGCCCAACAACTCGCTCCTCACCACCAAGATCGGGCTGCTCAGCGCGCTGCGGGAGAGCTCGCGGGTCCTGACCGCGGCCCCAGGGCCCGAGCTGGGCCCCCGGCCCCAGTGAGCCCGCCCCGCTCCCCACTCTGTCCAGCGCCCAGGTCCCCCTAGCCCGCAGCATGCCGGCCCTCCGGGCGATGGTCGCCCGCGGGGCCCCGCCGCCTGGACACTCGCCCATCCCGCGGCCAGCGGCCATCCGCCGGCCCCTCCGACCGCCCGCTCCCCTCCCCGCCACGCGTCTTCGCGCGGAGTCAGCCACGCCTGCTCACCTCCCCCTCCTCACGCCGCCGGCGCACTGACCGCCGTTTCCCTCCGAAGTCCACTTGCCCCTCCGGCCCCAGACCCCGCCGGTTCCCACACACCGTGCGGCAGCCACTCAGACAGGCCACGTGTCCCCCGCTGCAGCCCCGAGAAGGGCGCCGCGCCCGCCCCTGAGGAGCCAGAGTGGACGAGCTTTCCGGGACACCCCGAGCCACACAGGTAGGGGCGCTGGAGCCCCTGGGAGGGCCCCGCCTCAAGTGGAACAACAGCCGGAGGTGGGTGAAAGGGCGGGGGCCGGCCCAGGCCGGGGGACCGCCGGGTGCGCCCAGGGGCCCTGCTGACCCCTCCCGGCACGCTGTGCGGCCTGGCTGGGCAAGCGGTGGGGAGCAGGGCGGGGACGGCGGGGCGCGGCCGCCGGCACCCCCTCCCTGCTCAGGTCCCGGAGTGGCCAGCCGAGCCTGGCGGAGGGGCCGGCCCTCCTGTGCCCTTCCTCCTCCCCGCTCCCCCAGGATCCTGAAAATGGAAGAATTTTTCCCAGAGACCTATCGTCTGGACATCAGGGACGAGAGAGAGGCTTTCTTCGCCCTGTTCGATGGTGAGAGGCTCTGAGCGCGGCCCGCCCCGGGGGCGGGGTTGAGGCCGAGCCTAGGTGGGAGCAGGTTGCGCCCCAGCCCGTGAGGGCGCGGTGGGCAGGGGCCAGCAGGGCCGTGGCCGGGACGGTGCCTGGGAAGGGACGTCCGGGGCGTGGCGGGGGGTGGGGCGTGGTCAGGATGGCGGCAGGGCCTGGCCGGCGGGGAGGGCGAGGCCAGGCGCCGGCACTGGGAGGCGGGAGGCTGTGGCTGGGTCGCCCCCAGGCGGGGCAGGCCTGGGGCTCAGGTGCTCTCCCCGCAGAAACCCAGATGTGGATCTGCAAGCCCACCGCCTCCAACCAGGGCAAAGGCATCTTTCTGCTCAGGAGCCAGGAGGAAGTCGCCGCCCTCCAGACCAAGACGCAGAGCTGGGAGGACGACCCCATATACCGCAGGATGTGGTTTCGGGTGCCCCAGGCCCGGGTCGTGCAGAGGTGTCGGCCTGCACCCCGGGGTGGCGCTCGGGGTGGGGCTGCCCCTGGGCCCTACTGGTGCCTGTGGGGGTGCGGGGTCCCTAGCTGGACGCCGTGCGGCCCTCAGAGGTGGGGGTCAGGGTCCGAGGAGATGGGCTCCTGGACAGGGTAAGTCCCTCGGCCTGGGCCCGCCCCTCAGTCAGTCCTGCAGGCCGACCACCCACCCGTCCCCACCCCGCGCCCAGCCAGCAGCAGCCTCGGCCTGCAGCAGGCACAGGGTCGACACTGCTCCCCCACCCTCTGCCCACGGCCTCTGGGCCTTCAGACCGACAGCACCCCCCAGAACGGCCCTGCCTCTCCAGAGCCACAGGATGTCAGCCTCCTCCTCCAGGCAGTCCTCCCTGCCCACAGGGCCCCAATCTGCTGCCTCCGCCTGGCTCCCAGGGAGAGCCAAGCTGGGACGCACCGGGTCGGGGGCTGGGACTGGGGGGCCAGGCCCCATGCCAACACCCTGAACTGCCGAGTGGACGCAGCACTCGGGCCGAGGCAGGAGCCCAGGTCACTGCGGGGGCAGGCAGCGGGTGCTGGGCACCTGGCCAGACCCCGCACGTGCTCAGCCCCATGCGCCCTCAGGTACATCCAGAACCCGCTGCTGCTGGACGGCAAGAAGTTTGACGTGCGGTCCTACCTGCTCATCGCCTGCGCCATGCCCTGCATGGTCTTCTTTGGCCACGGCTACGCTAGGCTCACCCTCAGCCTGTACAACCCCCACTCCAGAGACCTCAGTGGCCACTTGACCAACCAAGTAAGGGAGGCCCACGGGTGAGCCCAGGCGTGGGGCTGCAGAGGAGTGGTCCAGCTGTAGATTTGCCTCAGACCCAGAGGTGGTCCAGGCCCAGAGGTTGCCCAAGGCCCCAAGGGGGCCCAGACTCAGAGGGAACCTGGGCTGCCCCTGCCTGGAGTCAGCGCTGTCTGTCAGCTTCAGCCAACAGGAGGGCATCTTGGTGAAATGACCGAGAGCCCAGCACCCCTGAACCCCAGTCCAGCATCGTTGCCTCTGGTGTGGATGAGCTGTGGGACGGGGAGGAGCCTGTGGGCAGATGGTTGTGACATTTCGGGAAGTTCCCCGTGGGAACAGCGGGGGACCCTGTGTGAGCCTCTGGAGGGAAGGGTTGGCACAGGCGGCAGAAGGCGCCCGGGGCGGGGTGTCCAGCGCTGCACACCCTCAGTTCATGCAGAAGAAGAGCCCGCTGTACCCGCTGCTCAAGGAGGACACGGTGTGGAGCATGGACCAGCTCAACCGCTACATCAACAGCAAGTTCCGGAAGCCCAAGGGCCTCCCCCGAGACTGGGTCTTCACCACCTTCACGGTGCGTGCACCTGCAGGGCCCACGGGGTGGGGGGCACCACCCCACGAGAAGGGTACGGCTGGGCGGCCACGAGCGGATTCACTGCCACGCGGTTGGCCCCGCCGTCCGCCCCGTAGTCCAACGGTAGAAGGTTCTGGGCTTCACCGGGGAGGCGCAGGCCCCGCGCCATCTGCCTAGGGAAGCGCTTGCGCGCCCACCCCTGTACCGCCGGGCTGTGGGGGCCTGTCTCTGGGTGCCCAGGCACGTGCTGCCACAGGCCACAGCCCCGCTGCCCTCGCTGTGTCTCCGAGCGCACTCGGGGGGGAGCCGGGGGGGGGGGTTCGCAGGCGCCGCCCCCCCCACAGGGCTGCGTGGTCCACGCGCCGCTCCAAGGCCTGGCCCAGGCTCCTTCCCCAGACCTGCCACGTCTCTTCTGTAAATAGCCACGGGCGGGGGAGGCAGCTCACGGCTCTGATGGGCTCTGCCCCGGCCAGTAGGGCGGGCGTCTGCGCCGCTGCTCGTTGGCCTTTTTTTGAGGCACCGCAGGTTTGCAGCTCCGTGGGCTCCAGGATCTCACTGTCTCTGTGCGGCCACGGGGGGCCCTTGGCCCGTCCCCCGGGACCCTGTCCTGCTGCTTTCTCCATGCCCCACGGATGAGCGAAGCCCTGTGGTCCCTCTCCACTGACCTGCTTCCCCCACATCGCCCCCCACGCACTGGCCACGCATGGCGAGCGCGTCCTTCTCGTGGCTACGTCGTCTCTGCCGTCGGCGGCAGCAGGCGCCTCTGGTCTTGCCGGCTGGGGACAGGGCTGCCCGGTCGCGCCTCTTAGCACTTTCACGCTCTTGGGTAAGCGGCCCGGACACGGAGCCGCGGGGGCAGATCTCCTTGACATTTTCGGAGGAGCCTCCAGGGCCTAGGCTGCCCCTCCACGTCCGCCCCACGCCGCCGGGCTCTGGAGTGGCGGGAAGGCCGTCCTGCGGGCGCGAGGGGCATTCTCCGCGGGCGGCCAGTCGCGTTGCCAGGGGACTCAAGCAGGGCGCCAGGCTGGCCCTGCCGGAACCCGCGCACCCTCCAGCCCACCCAAGGTGCAGCCCGCGCCCCCCCAGCCGCGCCCCTCCAGGTCCCGCAGGGCGAGCTGCTCTCCAAGCTGCCCCAAGTGAGAGTCACGCGGGTCGACTCCCCGGGCCGCAGGCTCCCGCGCCAGCGGCGGGCGCGGGGGCAGGGGCGGCGGGGGGCCGGCTGTCGGCGGGGCGCCCCCTCACCCCGCGCCCCCGCAGAGGAGGATGCAGCAGATCATGGCCCAGTGCTTCCTGGCCGTCAAGCCCAAGCTGGAGTGCAAGCTGGGCTACTTCGACCTCATCGGCTGCGACTTCCTCATCGACGAGAACTTCAAGGTGTGCGGGGCCCGGCGGCGGGGCGGGCGGGCGGGTGGGGCAGGGCGGCCGCCTGGCCCGCCTGGCCCCTGCGGTCAGACCCCGCCCGCCCCGCAGACGGGAGGCGCCCCCAGGACGCCCGCGGGGTCCCGGGCCCTGGCAGACGCTGACGGTGTGGGCAGGTGTGGCTGCTGGAGATGAACGCCAACCCCGCGCTGCACACCAACTGCGAGGTCCTGCGGGAGGTGATTCCCGGCGTGGTCGTGGAGACCCTGGGTGAGGCCCGCAACCCGCGCCCGCCGGCGGCTCCAGCCCCTCCCCAGCGCGGGCCGCGCCGCCCTCCCTGCCCGGGTGGCCGCGCCCGCTCGCGCCCGCACCGGGCCCCTCGCAACGTCCCCACCGCCCCCAGACCTGGCGCTCGAGACCTTCCAGAAGAGCCTGACCGGCAGGAAGATGCTGCCGCTGCTGGCGCAGCGCCGCTTCGTGCTCCTGCACAACGGCGAGCCGGACCCGGGGCCCAGCCCGGGGGCAGCGCGCGGTGGCCCCTGCCAGCCGCGCCCCCGGCCACCCTGCGACGCCGCGGCCCCCGCGCCGGCCCCGCTCCGCGCCCCCGGCCCCGGGCCGCTCCCCCCCGCACCACGGCGCCCTCAGCCGCGGGTCTCCAGCCCCGACGGCGCCCGGGACCGGGAGGCTCCGGGGCCCGAGCGGCCACGAGCGGGAGGCCGCGACCTGGCACAGGAGCCCTCGCCCGGGGAGCGCAAGGGCGCGGGCCCCCGCGACCACCGGGGCTCCTAGGCAGCGAGCCCCACGAGCCCCCCCTCACGGCCGCGCCTTCCCGCGCGCATAAAGGCTACTTTGTGACAAGCACCGCCTCTGCTGCTGGGCCTGCGCCCGCCCCAGCCCCGCGCCGCCCCCCCAGGACGCCGCGGCGCCCGCCTGGGGCCCAAGACGCCCTCCCGGCGCTTAGCCAGGCCCCAGCCCTTCCCTTTGCCCCACAGGCCCCCAAGCCTGGGCAGTGCCTGTCCAGGGCAGACGCAGGCGAGGCCTGGGCCCAGGTGGGGCCCACGTCCCCTGCCCTGCTGCCCTCAGGGCGACCCCTGGGGCAGAAGCCACCACCCGCAGGCCGCCACGGCTGGCCTGGCCTGTCGCAACCCACGTGACCCGGCTCGTGATGGTCCATGTCCCACACCACAAGACACGCGCGGCCCCAGAGTGGGCGCCCCAACCCCCGCCCCTCGCAGGGACCAGCGCCGCCCTGGGAGGTGAGAGCAGCTGCCGGCCGCTGGCCCCCACCCGGCTCCTGCTGCAGAGGCCTGGGGCCGCCCGGGCCACTCGGGCAGAGGTTGCGAGCCCTGGGCTGGGTGTCCAGGCTCCCTCCACACGTGCCCAGAGCCAGCCATGCGGGCACCCCACACACCCCACCCCCGCCCCGTGTGCTCCAGGCCACCACCCGCCGGCCGCCCCTTGATGAGAGACGCCGGGCAGCCCAGGCCCCTCCCGCACGCGGACAGCCGCTCCTCAAGGGGCCGTGGCCTTGGTGCCCGGCAAGCTGGCTGGCGGGCTGAGCCCGTGGCCCCAGGCCACTGCGCAGCCACCACGCAGCCACGTCCCGGGCCAGCTCCAGCGCTCTGCTCCCAGCCCCGCCTCTGCACCCGTCACCCCCTTGGCCTCTCCCACCCCCAGCGAGCCCCTGCGCGGCCTCAGGTCTGGGCATGGCCTGTGACATGGGCACTGCCCCTGGGGCCCGGCTCAGTGGGCTGGGGGCTGTGCGGAGGGGACGCCCGCACACTGCGGCACTTAGGCATCTGGAGATGAAGCGTACCCTGATGTTCAAGGGACATGGCAGGCAGCAGGCACATGGGGACCCCTGCGCGGGGCGGTACAGGGGGGTGCAGGGAGGTGTCCTCAGGCTTTGACAGGCTGCCCAGGCCCGTCGTGCAAGCCAACGTGAGGCGGGCTCCAGACCGGCGCCCTGCCCGCCCCTGCCTCCCCGCCACCCCTCTTCCCCTCTCCCCTAGGGGTGGGTCCTGCCCCTTTGCAGGAGGTGGGGTCAGAAAACCCCACCGCACTGCCCACACCCAGGGGCAGCGGGTGCCCACCCGAGGCCAACTCAGGCTTGGCAGACGAGAGCTGTGCCAGAGCCCGGGGCCCGGGGGGACACCCCAGCCCTCTCCCCTGGACTGAGTCTCCAGGAAGGCATCTGAGCGCCCAGCTCTCCGGAAGCCGCCTGGCTTCCTGCAGAGGGACGAGCGTGAGCGTGAGCTGGGTCTGCGCCCCCAGGACCCTCCACCTCGGGGGTCGCGGGTCTCGCTGGCTGGAGGCGGGGTCAGGGCTGGGCCAGTGGGGCAGCCGCCCCCAGCGCCGCAGCTGTCACCAGCAGCCCTGCCCCGGGCCTGGGCGCCCCATGAGCCCCCTGCCCCCACCGGAGGTCTGGGGGGGGCTTTCCCAGCAGGGGGAGGGGTGGGGGAGGCAGGGCAGCTGTGGCCGGAAGCATTTCTGGGAACAGAGGTGGCTTCTGGGTCCTTATCTGAGGTTGATCAGACAGAGACGGGTGGGGGCTGCGGTTCTCTGGACCAGCGGGAGAGCAGCTCCTGGGGCTTCAGGAGGGAGTGGAGGGGCCTGGCGCCGGCCTGGGCAGAGGCTCACCTGGGGCTCCACATGGCGGCCCCAGCGCCGCCCCTGGGGCTGACCCTGCCGGGGTCGGGGCTCAGAAGCGCTGATGGGGTGTCTGCACCGGGCTCCGGCGCGCCAGCGCCCCACCGTGGCCCCACTCGGGCAGGGGGGCGAGCCCTGGGCTGGGTGTCTTCAGCAGAGGTGACTGCGCAGGGAGGAGGCGGCGAGGGGAGGCGGGGCAGGCGGATGAGGGGAAGGGGCCGGTGTGTGCAGGGAAGAGGGGAGCCCTCTGGAGCCCGAGTTCCCGAGCCCAAATCCCCCCACCCACCGCAGCCTGCTCACTCTCCCACACCTGTCCGGTCCTGCTCCGGGAACCCCATCCTGCCTGCGTCAGCCTGCCCCCGCATGACGTGCCTGGCCCCACGCGGCGCCCACGGGGAGTTTCCGGGCTGAGTCAGCCACCTGCTCGCTGAGCCAGAGGCCCCTGGACACCTGGGCGTGGGCAGCCTCTGTGGCTTCCGGGCAGGTCCTTGGACCACCGCCGCCCCGGGCCTGGGGAGCCATCCAGCCCCTGGCCCGAGCTGGCTCCTGGGGGGTGGCTGGGGACCTGGGTGACAGGCGTGAGCGCCCAGAAAATGGTGTCCCCAGGAGTAGAGGGCAGATGGGCTGTGGTCCCAGAGCGCCCCTCCAGGCAGGACCGCCGGGCCGGGCGCCACGCAGCCGCCCGCTCCTCCCCGTAAGCCAGGCCCTGGGGACAGGGCTGAGGCCAGTGCAGGCGAGTTGGGGCCTCCCGTCCCCCAGGCAGCCCGCGCGGGAGGGGTTCGTGGGCGCCGCAGCCAGGCGGGGAGCCAGCTTACCTGCCGAGACCAGTCCCCAAGGCCACGCAGGCCTGGTTGCGTTGGGCCTTATTGGGGCTCCTGCGGCTGGGGGGCTGCCCAAGGGGCAGGGCCTGGAAGCCAGGGTAGCAGGCGGTGGGCTGGCCCCCGGGGACAGCAGTGGACACTCACCTCACGCTGGACTCGAGGCCCAAGGGAGCCAGGACAGGTGGCCATGGGGGCAGGAGCAGCAGCCCGGAGGCTGCACACAGGCCAAGACGCAGCTGTCCGGGGTACTGGGCAGACGTCCGGGGCAGGGATTGGAGGGCCTCTGTGACCTCTGTGCACCCCACCCCAGGCTGGGTGGACACCTTGGGCTCCACACTCAGCTCCCAGCCGCCCTCCTCAGCTGCCCCCCTCAGCTCCCAGCACACGTCCACGCAGGTCACTGGACAGGAGTTTATTGAGTGTGGCCTGCAGCCAGGCCCTGTGCTGGGTCTGAACCCCCACGGGCAGGGCCCCCCACCCTGGCCTGGGAGGGGCCGTCACAGCCATGTCCCTGTCTCCCGGGGCCCGCAACTGCCGCCTCTCCTGTGGGCTGGGCGGGTCACGGCCGCCCCCACTCCGGCCGCTGCGGGGGGGCAGGCTGGCACGCAGTCCTGGCTCTGTAGCAGGCTCTGGTCAGCTGAGTGGTCTGGCCGGGGTGCCCGACCTGCCTCATACGCACAGGTCCGCCGGCTGGCCCTTGTCCTCCGCCAGCGGCTCCCCCCGCTCCTCCTCAGGGAACTGGCAGCTGCAGGCATCCTCGGTGGGCAGCAGGGGCCCTGAGGGGTGGCTGCCGTCCGTGAGCAGGCCGGGGCCGGCCTCCCCGACAGGTGCAGGGCTCCAGTGACCCGGGAGCCGCAGCCGCCTCAGCCACCACAGGAGCAGACTCAACTGGGCGGCGGTCAGGGCCAGGGCACAGGCGGCCATGGCAAGGATGGCCAGGGCCAGGGGGTCGGCAGCCATGGCAGGCGCAGCAGGCGGGGGCCCCGGGCTGCACATCGCGTTGTGCGTCCGATTCCCGGGGAACACAGTGGAGAACCCGAACTGGGAGCAGCTGGACATAAGGACACAGAGCCACGGTCAGCCTGCCCGGTTGCCCCACTCTGCCCACAGAGCTGTGGCGCACGCCCGCGGAGGGGGCAGGCGGCCTCGGGGCAGCCCCACACTCACTCTGTCCACGGCCTGCAGTGGTCCTCCTGGCCCAGGGAGAAGGTGCCCGGCCCGCAGTCCACGCAGTTGAAGTTAAAAAGGAATCGCCCTGGCAAACAGACGACGGTGGGCTGGGCACTGGCTCTGGGCCACCAGGACGGCCTTGCCTGTCCTCCCCCAGGGCTGCAGGGCGGGGGCTGCAGAGCGGGGGCAGGCCGCAGGGGCTGGCACCCGGCTGACCCGAGACCCAGCCCCACCATCGGGTGAGCAGACCCAGATCTGAGCTGGGGGCTCCGGGGCTGGGGCCGCCTCCTGGAGGGGGCGTGGGTGCGGGCAGTGCGGGGCCTGAGCTCCAGCTCCAGACTCCCCACGGGCCCTCGCGCCAGCCCAGAGGAACCCCACAGAGAGGGCAGGGCTCCCCAAAGCCTCGGGA
Organism: Talpa europaea; assembly: GCF_964194135.1. Classification (NCBI taxonomy): domain Eukaryota; kingdom Metazoa; phylum Chordata; class Mammalia; order Eulipotyphla; family Talpidae; genus Talpa; species Talpa europaea. The sequence continues at coordinate 216,277 of NC_140076.1, forward strand.
CTTAAATGTGGGCCCTGGAGCTAAGCCCCAGGACAGCCCGACCCATCTGGGCACCGCCAGACCAGGCAGTTGGGCCCCCGCGCCCAGAGGACACGCGGTCGGCCGGGGCCTGGGGCCAGAGGCGTACCATGCGCCTGCGCCCTCTGGCCGGGCGGGCAGGGGTGGTGCCGGCAGCTGCTGCACTGGGGGTCTGCGCAGTAGAACTCGGGCTGCAGGCAGGAGCAGTTCTTGGCGTCCCCGGAGGCGCAGTCCTGGGCTGGGTGGGGCAAACCAGCACCTGAGCCCCCAGCGGTGCCAGGCCCTATCTTGCTCTCCCCCCACCTTCCTGGGGAGCGGCCCCTACCCGGGGGCCCAGGAGGGACCCTGCCTTCCCTCTCCAGCCCCCCCGTGCGGTTCCGGAGCCGGCCCGCAGCGGCTCTGAGTGGGGACCGCCCGGCCCCTGCGGGGCGATGCTCTGGCTGCTTTCCCGGGAGCTGCGCCCGAGCGGGCGCCGTGCAGCGGCTCGTCGAGGGCAGGCCCAAGGGGGGGGAGGCGCGGGACAGGGCTCCGCGGCGGCCCCCTCCACCTTGGGAACCCCAACCCTGGCGGGGGTCCCGCTCCCCGCTCCCCCAGCTGCCCCCAAGGGCTGCGCTGGAACCAGGTCCAGGCGCGCGGGGGCGACCGCGGGGTCCGGGCGGGGCGCGGCTCCCGCCGAGCCTTACCCCGGCCTGGCGAGCGGCAGCAGCGCTCGTCCGTCCCGGCGCCGAGCAGGCAGCGCCCCGGGCCGCAGCGCTGAGCCCGGCCGAGCGCGCAGAGCAGCGCCAGGGCGCACAGGGCGGCCCTCGCGCCCATGGCCCCGCGCCCGCCCGCGCCCGCGCCCGCGCCGGGTTTTAGGAGGCTCGCCCCGCCCGCCCCGCCGCCCCGCCCGGCCCCCCCGCCGCCCCGCCGCCCCGCCCCTCCCCGCCCGGCCCCCCCGCCCGGCCCCCCCCGGCCCCCCCGCCGCCCCGCCCCTCCCCGCCCGGCCCCCCCGCCCGGCCCCCCCCCGGCCCCCCGCCGCCCCGCCCCGCACCCCCGGCCCCCCCGCCCGGCCCCCCCCCCCGCCCGGCCCCCCCCCCCGCCCCCGCCCCGCCCCGCGGCCTGGAGGGCGCGAAGCCGCCGGGTGAGCGACTAGCAGGTGCGTGGCCGGCGCCCCCCGCCCGGGCCCCGCCCTGGCCGGCAGCCGGGGTGCTGGGGCCGCGGAGCCCCGAGGGCCGGGAAGCCCCCCCGCCTGCCCCTCCGCGCGCGCCGACGCCGCTGTGCAAAACAAAGTGGATTTTTCAAAACCTTCCGAAGAGCCCAGCAGACCGCGGGGAGGGGGCAGGCGGCGGGGCCGGGGGCGCTGCCCACCCCCGCCCACCTGGGGGGCTGGGGCCCCAGGCCTGGCCCGGGGCCTGACCCCCCCCGCGGGGCGGGGCCGGAGGCCGAGTGGGGCCCGCGCGGGAGGAAGGAGCCCGAGCTCGCGCCAGGGGCTGCAGGAGCCCCGGAGGCGCCTCTGAGCCCCCGGCCCCGACACACCCCTCGCCTCCCGCGTGGGGGGTCGCGGCTCGCGGGGAGGTGGGGGCCTGCCTGCCTCGGTGGGGGGCAGGGCCCTCCTTGGCCCGCCAGGGCCCCTGACCTGCGGGCCCCGGGAGTGGACAGCCCCCACCGGTGCCTCTGCCCCGGCCAGTGGCTGCTCCCGCCCCGCCGCTGCCGGGCACCGTCGGCCGGCACGTCTCTGTCCAGGGGCGCGAGCCAGTCCTGCAGAGTCCCGCCGGAGGCCAGGGGGTCCAGCACGCGTGGAGGTGGTCCCGGGTCACCGCCGCACACGGGTCCAGCAAGGTGTGGGGTGCGAGGGCCCCGGGAGGAAGACGAGACCAGAGTCCTGCCTCCCAGGAGACTGGGCCCCACGCCACCCCAAGGGGCTCCAGAGGACGCTCGGGCCCTCCTGCTCCCATGGGTGCCAAGCCCAGGAGCCTGGCCAGCCCCTCCAGACTGGCCCCCTGGGAAGTCGGGGGCCTCAGTGGCAACCGGGGCCCATGACCCCAGAGACCCCGCCCAGCCAAGCCGCCGCCCCGCACCCCAGCCGGGCCAGGCCCGCCCCACCCACTGGTGCCCAGTCAGGGACCACGTTGGCCAACACGGTTTATTGGGGCGCCCAGGCAGGGCGTACACACAGCATACATAGGGCCCGGGGCCGGCCCGTGAGCACCTAGAACGGCACAGGGCAGGACGCAGGGTGTCGGGCAGTGGGCCCCGCGGCCCCCAGGGTGCAGACCGTCTGGGCCCAGCCTGGGGGGCAGCAGCTCCCGCCACTGGGCGCTGCTCAGATCTTGGCCAGCGGGGAGTCTGCATCCGCGTGCTCCTCTTGGATGGGGGTCCGGAAGACGCTGGCCCCTGAAGAGAGGAGCGTGAGGGGGCGGGATCTCGCCCCCCACCCCAGGCGGCTGTCCGCGCGAGGGCACTCACCCGGGAGCTTGGGGGCGCTGTGCAGCAGCCTCCAGGCCCTGGGACACAGGAGCAGGACCAGCAGGGCAGCCACGGGGCCCAGCAGGCCCAGGCCCAGGCCCAGGCCCAGGATGGTGGCCAGTTCAGGGCCTGTGGGGAGGCAAGCCTGAGGGAATGGGGTTCACCAGAGGACGGGCTACCCCAGGGAGGCCCCAGCGAAGTCACAGGGTAGCACCTCCTCCCTCCACCTCTCTTGACTTAGGGGTGGGTCCTGTGAGGCGAGGCCAGGCCCCCTTACCCGGGGGGGGCTCTGAGGAGGCCCTGGGCTGGACAGTGGTGGGGCTGGCAGTGGTGGCCTCAGCTGGGGTGGCCTGGGTCTCCCAGGCCAGCGTGGGCGGGGGGCGCCCGCTCTCGCAGACACTGTCCGCGCTGCTGTTGGCCGGCCGCTGGGTGCGCTTCCCCGCCAGGGTGCAGCTGGGGGGTAGGAGCGGTCAGGCCAGAGGCCCCAGCCTGGCCAGGCCGGGAGGCCAGGGAAGGAGAGCCCCCAGACCGAGTGACCGAATAGGGCCCGCCTGGCCTGCGGCCAGCACTGCCCGGACCCTTGCCGCCTGCCCTTCACTCCCGCCGCCCCCGCGCTGGCCTGCGCCCTGCACCCCGAGCCCTCCCCCCTCTTCCTGGCGCCCCGGCAGGCAGGCCCTGGGGGACACCCCAGCCAGCCTGGCTCACAGGCCCCAGCCCCACAGCTCTGGGCCCCGCCGGAGCCCCAGCCCACGCCAGCCCACAGCCCTCACTTGGTCCAGGGTCTGCAGGCTTGGCCATCGCCCCTGGAGAAGTGTCCGGCTGGGCACGGAACACAGTCTGCAAGAGACCAGGGGATAGGCTCAGCCTGAGGCCCCGTGGGGTGCGGATTGTCGGCTGCCCGGGGGGTACACCTGGGCTCACCCACTCCCAGCTTGTAGCCGCCCTGGGGCTGGGTGCCGGCCTTGCAGACGCAGACAGTGTCCTGCTCGGGGGTGCACGTCTTCCTGGGCTCGCTCCCGCTGCCTGTGGGGGCACCATCGCAGGACGCTGGGGCTGCGGCTGCAGGCGCAGGGCCCCGCCCAGCCTGGCACCCAGGCCAGAGGCCCCGCCTCGCCGCAGGGAGGCCCAGGTTGGCTCTGCTCCCCCCTCCCACCACCCTGGCCTACAAGGGACCCTCCGGGCCCTGGTGCCGGGTGTCACCACGAAGCCCACGTGACCCACCGGCAGCCCCGACGCCACGTGGCAGGGCGGGAGGGGGGTGCCGGGGCCGCCTCCGGGGACCCCTGTGGTTTGGGGTTTGGGGTGTTTCTGTGGCCACAGGTGGGGGGGATGGGGGTGTACACAGCGCCGTGTGCAGGGGGCACGTGTGGGGCAGGGGCGGGGCGGGATGGGGGGCGTACGCAGGTTGCACTGTGTGCAGGGCTTGCAGTGCGCGTAGTTGTGGGCCTCATTGTAGAAGCCGGTCTGGCAGGGGCTGCACACGGTGTCCTGGTCCAGGCTGCAGCGACTCTCCATCCCGTGGCCTGCGGGAGAGGTCGTCTGGGCTCCCTGGCCTGACCAGACCCCGGCCGGCCACCCCAGCCCCGCACCTGATCACCCACCAAGCTGCCCGCCCGCCCGCCCGCCCGTGCTAGACTCACCTGGAGGGCAGTCCTTGCAGCACCGGCCACCCTGGGGATATGTGTGCTCCGGGCACTGGGGCACTGGGGCCTCCGCAGAGCCCAGCAGGAGCGCCAGCGGCAGGAGCGCCAGCAGGTGGAGGGTGGCGCCGGGGCCCCAGGGCCCGGGCTGTCTCCTGCCCACGTGCATCCTCCCTCCTCTGGCTGGTGCGGGAGTCTGGGGTTTTCTTGCAGGATGTGGCTATAAGGGTTGCAGGGAAGGGGCGGGGAGGGCAGGAGGTGGGACCAAAAGAAAAGGGGCCCCAGAAAGAGCTGCAGACTGACCACCAACCCAGGTTGACGGTTACCCTGTCCCTCGGCCATGGCCTCTGACCTCAGGTTCAGTCCCACAGCACCAACGCAGAGTCCCAGCCGCGGGGCCAATCCCCAGGGCCCCACCTGGCCCCCAGCAGATCCCTGCTCCGCTGCCCAGAGGGCAGCCCTGTGGCCGGGCCCCAGACACCCTCCTCACAGCCTGGCCCCACCCTCTGTCCCAAGGGTCTTGCAGGGGCTGCCTCAGCCCTCGGCTGGGGCACAGCACCCATGGAGGCCAGCGCATGCGGAGGCCAGCGTGTGTGGAGGCCAGCACCCGCAGCAGGACCCTGCCCAGGCGCCGGCCGGGCTCCAGGGCCTGTTCTCAGGCCCAGACAGGGCGGCCCCGCACATGGGCAGCAGCTGTGAAGGGGGCAGCAGCTGTGATGGACGCAGCGCGTGGCAGGCATGGCAGGCACTGGGGCTCCCACACAGCCCAGGTTCCCGGTGGAAGCCCTGCCCACCAAATGGCTGCTTGGAAGGGGGGGCCTCCAGGGAGCAACTGAAGCAGCGTGTGGCCGCAGACAGCCCCGCAGCAGGGGTCTGAGGCTACAGCAGCAGAGGGACAACCCTGCCAGGCAGAGAAGGCACCTCCTGCACCCCAAGTGGAGCGGCCTGCAGGGCCCAGCCTGCCCGCACCTGCTTGTCCAGGCCTGGGCACCCGCCTGCCCGGGGCGCCCTGGGCAGAGGCAGGAGACTCGAGAGGATGAGCGATCAGCTTAGCTCAACCAGGGTCTGGCCTGGCCCCGCAGCCCGGCTGCCTGGTCTGGGTAGGGCCCGCGTCTCTTCCCACAGCACCAGGCCCTGGGGCGGGGCGGCGGTCGTGAGCGGGGATGGGGCACGCAGGTCCACGGCGCTCACGCCTGCACACGCCTGCGTGCAGGCCTGGCCTCACGGCCGTGCCTCATACCTTAGCCCCGGGGAGGGGCCTCCCGGGCGGAACGGGTGCGTGGAAATCCCCCGCCGCCCAGGCACTCAGGTAGGAGGCGGCACCGCAGGCCCACCTGCGGGAAATTCCACCCAGCTCTGCCCGCCCGGTGGCTGCACGGGACGGCCTGGCCAGCACAGCCCACCCAATGCCACACGCTTGCATCGAAGTCAACGGCAGCCTGAGACGGGTGGCTCGGGGCCTGGTGCCCACGCAGGACCCCCGGCCTCTGGGGCCCCCTCCTCTGGCAATGGCTGTGTCCATGGCGGTACCACAGGCCGCACCTTGGGGTCCCGGGGCCAGCAGGGGGGCAGCAGGCAGGCAGGCGCGGGGTCGGCGGTCAGGTTGCGTGGACCCTCGCAGCTTGGCCCATGTGCCACCCGCCGGTCAGGCCTGTGGTCAGCAGAGAACACAGGCCCCCGGGGCCCTTCCCCTCACCCCCCAGCACAGCCTGGCAGGCACCCGCAGACCTCCCTGCGCCGCAGGCCAGGCCCCGTGGCCAGATGGCCGGCCTGGACGCGTCCAGGGAAACCTCCCGGCCACCATCTGTCCCCAACATTCAGGTGAAGTGGTTTCCCCCAGAGAGTGAAGCTGGAAGAAGGCAGCGGCTATATTTTAAAGTAAATGAACGCGATTCTCGTCACAAGCATCTCACTTTCTGGAGCCCGACCGCGGCTACCGGCCCCAGGGGCCGCCCCGCAGGGCCCCGGCTTCCAGCAAAGCCTAATCTCGCCGCGATCTCAGTCTTCGAGGAAGCGGTGGGCGGCGGGCTCAGAACTCCTCGTGCACGTTGCGGGCATAGTCCACCAGCTTGCTGCCGGTGAAGAACTCGCTGTACCTCAGCACCTCCTCGGGCTCCAGGTGCTGGTTCTGGTTCTCGTCGGCGATGGCGATCATCTGCTTGGCCTCGTTGAGGGCGCTGTACTCATTCATGGGGTCCATGTACTCCTGCAACACACGGGGGCAGGGGCCTCAGCCGTGCCAGGGACGCCCGCGACCGTCTCAGCGCTGGGGGCGAGGACGCCAGGCCAGAGGGCTGGGGAAGGGGCTGGGCTGGCCTTCGCCCGCCTGCAGCACCCAGGTCCCGTCAGAGGCAGGTGGGAGAGGCGGGAGGAGGCCTGCGGCGGGGAGGCCCCGGGGGACATGGGCTCCCCAGCGGGGCTCAGGACCCTGGAGATTAGCTCGCTGGGCAGCCAGACCCCGGGACCCGCCAAGGCAGGAGCTGCAGGGGAAGCGGGGAGGGCGGGGGGCGCAGCCCCCCCCCAGGAGCGGCCGCCTGGTGCCAGACCCCTGGCCGGGAGCGTGGGCGGACACCTCACTGGGCCCCCAGGCGGGCGCGGCGCCAGGGCTCACACCGACGGGCGCCCGAGGGACGGCCACAGCGGGGGATGTGCCCGCCAGCCCAGGACTGCTCCCAGGGCGCTGCTGTCATGCGCCCGGTCCGGGGCGGGCCTGAGCGGGGTCGCAGTCTGTCCACAGGGCCGGGCTCCCACCCGCGCCCGGCCCACCTCCAGCTCCTCCATGGTCACGATGCCGTCGTGGTCGGCGTCGATCAGGTCCTCAAACTCCCGCTTGCGCTCCTTCACCCAGCTGTCGTCGACGTCCTGGCCCTGCTGATTCTCCACGGTGCCCACGGGCAAGGAGATGAACTCGGACAGCGACAGCCGCTTGTCCCCGTCCTGGTCTGTGGACAGCAGAGGGGACGCTTGGACACTGCGGGCACGGGATGAAGGGCCCCCAGAGAAGCAGCCAGCCGAGGCCTCTGGGGCAGCCGGCAGTGCCTGAGCAGCCCAGCCAGGGCCCTCAGGCCGGCCCTGGGGAGAGGCTGGACGCCCCTGCGCAGCCGCCAGCGGGCCCGGCCCGGCCCAGGCAGCTCACCCAGGTCCCTGACGATCTCCTTGACCATGAACTTGAGCATGCCGCGGCTGTGCTCAGGGTGCAGGAAGGACAGGAACTCGTCCTCAGTCAGCAGCAGATCTGAAGGGGGGTTGTCCGCCTGGTACCAGCGGTCTTTGAGGTTCTCCAGGACTTCCTGTGCTGAGAGAGGCGTGGGGTGAGGGTCCTGCGCTCAACGCCTGCTGCACCCCACAGCTGAGGGGGCTGGCTGCCCCATCCTGCTCTCCAGCAGCAGAGGAAATGGCCCTGAGGAGACCCACCCTGCCCACCGGCCACGGCGACAGCACAGAGCAGGCCAGGCGCTACCCAAGGCGCCCACGTGTCCACCCAGGAAGGCCAGGGCAGCCTGCGCTGCGGACTCGGTGCCAACACAGCGAGGCTCAGGCAGGCCAGTCCGAGCGGCTGGCGGACCGGGGCAGGGCAGGGCTGACTGCCCAGGGGCGCGTGGCCAATGCAGGAGCCGGACCGGGCACATGGCCCTGGAGGCCACCTGAAAGGTGGGGCTGTGCGCCCCGCAGCAGTGGGGAGGGTAAGCGGGACGCCAGGGCTCAGGCACCCGCGGTGGGCCTGCGGCGGGGCGAGATGGACGCAAGCAGGCTCAAGGGCAAGAGAGCTTTCGGAAAGACCGGGCTCAGGGGAGCACCGAGGGCGGCTCCATCGTCTAAGGCGGGGTGCCCCCTTCTCCAGGCTGCCCGCGGAGGACAGGAGGGGAGGGAGGCCCTCCTCGCTGGCCCCAGGACCCCAGCACCAAGGCCAGACGAACACCCCAGAAACAGAAACCACAGACACGAGCTCTCGGGGACGCCAGCGCGGCCGCCCGCCAAGCATCCACGGTGGAGCCGGCGACGCAGAGCGTGACGGCCCCGGGGTGGGGGGGGCCGGCCTGGGGTCCCCACACAGACAGGCGGCCGGCAGCAGGCCCCGGGCGGACACCGCAGCGCCCCTCCTGACCACGCCCCCAGCTCGCGCCCCGACGGGGCAGGGCCTTCCCCAGAACAGGGGCCCTCCGCCTCAGGGGACGTCGCAGGAAAGCCCGAATGACCAGGCCCCGGAAAGGCGGCGGGCGCAGGGCGCCCAGGCCTGGAATTCCAAGCCGAAGGCATGTGCAGAGCGAGAGGGCACAGCTGTGACCCCGAGCGCGGCCAGGGGTGCGGTGCCAGAGACGCAGCCCCGAGCTGTGGCAGGCCGAGGCAGAACAGCCGCCACCAGCTCCGGCCCGCCGCCGCCGGCATTGAAAGGGGCCGAGCAAGGGGCCAGGCAGCCGGCCCGCGCCGCAGGTGAGCCGGCCTCAGAGCGGCCCGAGGGGCACAGCCCTGGGCAGCGACCATCAGGGGCAGGGCTCTGAGCGCCGCGGGGTGTACCCGCCCAGACACCAGGGACCCTGGCCAGCACCCAGCCGGCCGCAGGCCCCTTACAGGTGCCCCAACCTCACCACCACTGGGCTCTGATGTGGGGGCGTCCAGGCCAGACGCGCCGCCCACTGCATCCCGCGAGCGCCCCCCACAGCCGCCGGCGCCTCCCCAGGCACTCACTCTCCTCGTCCACCTTCAGCTCCTCGTGGTTCTTTATCTTCTCGGCGACTTCCCTCTCGTTATAGCCTTTGCTGGCCAGAAACTTCACCTTGTACTCGTCCCAGGACACCCGGCCTGAGGGGGCAGGTCAAGCCTGTCAGCGTGTCAACACGGCGCCGGGAGGCGCGTTCTCTGGCTGCCGCGACAGGCCTGTGCAATCCTGCGCTCTGGGCCGTTGCCGGAGCCGAAGCGCTGGGCAGCGCACCCGGGCTTCCTGCAAGGGCTGCGGGTCCACAGGGTGCCCAGCGGGCGCCCCGCCCCCACCCCGCCCTGAGCCGGCCCAGGGCCGCGTCTGCCTCCCTGCTCCCTGTTCCAACGCACGCCACCTTTGGTGGCCTCTGGGCCAGCCTCACCGTCCCCATCGGGGTCCACGGCGCGGAAGTGCGCCTTGTTCTCCTCCACGGCCTCCTGGAAGTGCTCGGCCGACTTAGCCATGATCCAGCGCTGCATCTCCTTGGCGCTGATCCTCCGGTCGGTGTTCACGTCCACCCTGCCGCAGGCGAGCAGTCAGCCAGCCCTGGCCCCAAGGACAGCGGACAGACAGGCAGGGGGCAGACGGCAGGACGGCCAGGGCTTCGGGGGCAGGCGGGAGAGCGGGGGAACGTCGGGACAGGAGATGTTGGGGGATCTGGGGGCCTGGGGCAGCCGCTTGCAGTTCCAACCCCAGGCTCCGGGCTTGAGCTCACCGCCAACGGCCGACTGAACCCCCACGGTGGAGAGAGCCTCACACGTGCCCCAAAGGAGTGGCCTCAGAGACTTCCAGGCAGGGGGACACGTGGAGATCTGGGAAAAGCGGCCACCCGGGGCATCCTGCCCCGCGCCCACCCCACCTGCCCCTCCCGCCCGCGGGCCCCTCGCTGGCTCCGCGGTCAGGTCCTTCCCGGCCCGCCAGTGCCCGATCCACGCAGCATGGCCAGCCCAGCGAGGAGGGCCTGGGGGCTCCCGGCACCGTGACCGCCCCCAAACGCTTGGCAGCTTCTGCCAGATCAGCCCCCAGTCTCCCTCCTGACCTGGGGGCCCCGAGGGGCTGCCCGCCCTGGCAGGAGGCAGGTGGCTCCACCCTCCCCCGTGGAGATCTGAGGAGGATGCCAGCCCGGGCCCAGCTCGCGACCCAAGGCCACCACGCGCAGACCTCAGCGGGAGCCAGGCCAGCGTTGGGGGGGCCCCGAGCACAGAACGCGAGCCCGGCAGACCCGGGCCAGGGCAGCATGTCCAGTCCACCCCGTACAGGCTGGGCGGACAGCTCACTCGCCTCACCCCCCAAGTCTGGTGTTTTCCCTCCGGGCACCTGAAACATCGAGCTCTCCCCGCCCCATCCCCTTTCTCTGCCTGGCCCCCCAGGCCCACCTCACACCTCCCCCACCCCACACCCTGCACAGTGCGGCCCCGAGCCCCTGCTCCCCGGGCCCCCCCGGCCTGTCACCCGCCTGCCCGCTGCACTCTGGCGGGACGGAGCCCTGGCCCGCTGGCTGGCTCCCTTGGGTGCACAGCGGAATGTGGGCAGGACTCGGGGGCCCTCAGGAATGCTTTTGGGGACCAGGCACCTCCAAGGCCTCACGCTGCAGGTCACTCCAAGGCCCTGCGATGACCCCTGAGCCAGGGCCCTCAAGCCCGGCCCTGAGACCGTGGGGCCAGAGCTCACCTCCCGGCTGCGGTGGCCAGGCGGGCAGGAGCAGCAAGCCCTGCTGGGCCCAGCGGGGGCTGCAGGCCAGGGTCAGCCCCACGCACACAGTCACGGGTACCCACGCAAGTCTGAGCGCCCCGTCGCCAGGCCCCCCTCCTCTGCAGTGTGGCCAGCAGAGCCCTTGCCCACCAATGCCCGCCTGGCCACGCCAGACAGGGCTGTCCTGTGGGTTCAGAATGAGCGGCCCCGGCGCCACAGCCCAGGCAGTGGGGGGCGCCTGCCCAGCTGCGAGGCCAGGGGGCAAGAAAGGCCCGAGCCCTGAGGCTCGGCCTGGCGTACCCTCAGCTCCCGTGCAGCGGGCTGGCCTTGGTATGGACCAGGGCGGGGCCGGCACCCTCCTCCCCGAAGCCCCCCCCGCCCCAGGGGGCGGCACAGCCCTGCCTACTTGGAGAAGATGACCATCAGCTTCCTCCTGCTCTTCCGCGGCTCTGCGTCTTCCTCGAAGCCGTCCATGTCCTTGCCCAGGAAGACCTCCTGGTGGAAGTCCTTGTTGAGGTGTCCATCCATCTCTAGCTTCACCCCGTTCAGGTGGTCGGGGGGCAGGATCTCATTCTCCTCCCTGCCATCCGCTCTCTCCCGCGTGGACGAGTGGTTGGCGGGCCGGGCGGAGCCCTCGGTCAGCAGCAGGACCCCCAGGAGCCAGAGGCAGCGAGCGGCCCGGCCACAGGGGGCAGCCTGCCTGGACGCCATGGCCGGGGTGTTGGCAGGACGGCCGGCAAGTGTGGCCAGAGCTGGCGACAAAGGGAGGGCCGGGGAGGAAACGTCAGGTAGGGACGGGGACCAAGGTCAGTGCCCTGGGCGCAGCTGGGCCCCAGCACACCTGCAGGCCCAGGCCGGGCGGGGCAGTCAGCGGCCCGGACAGGGACAAAGAACTGCCCTTTGATCAGCCCGGCACGCGGGCGGGCAGCGCGAGGGCGCGGGTGCCCAGGCCGGGCGCGGCCTCGTGTCCGCGTGTGGCTGGGACGCCTGACCTCCGCGGACGGCCGGCCCGCCCCCCACGCCCGCACCGCGGGCTGCCCGGGCGGGCCCAGCGCCGGGCCCCGGCTCCCCGAGGCCAACGCGGCCCCGGCGGGCCGTGACCTCGGCGCAGTCACCCCGCGGCGCCCGGGCGGTGCCCCGGCGAGGACCCCCGCCCGGGAGGGCCCCGGCGCCCCGCGGCCGTGACAGCGCCCCCCGGCGCCCGCGCCGCCCTCCGGGCCGAGCCCCGGGCGAGCCCCGCCCACCGCCCGCGCGGCGCGCCCCGCGGGGCGCGGGCGGCGGGGCGCGGGCGGCGGGGCGCGGGCGGCGGCGCGCGAGGACCGGGCCCCGCTGCGGCGACACCGCCACGTCCCTCACGTCGCGGGCGCCGGCCGGTGCCGCGGGCGCGTCGGGCGTCGGGGTCGACGCCGCCCCCCGCCCCCGCCGCGGGCCGCCCCCGCCGCCCCCGCCGCCCCCGCCCCGGGCGCCCCCGCCGCGCGGCCGGGCCGCTCACCCGCCGGCCGCGCTCTCCGGCCGGGATCCGCCGAGGGGCCTGCGCGCCCGGGACGCCTCCCAGCCGGCCGGTCAGGCGGCCGCCATCTTCCTTCCGGGAAGGGGCGGGGCGGGGCGGGGGGCGCGCGCCGCCGGGGACGCCGGCGCCGCCATCGCTGCCCCGGGCGGAAGCGCGCGGCCACGTGACCGCCGCCCGGGCGCCATGAAGCTGCCGCTGCGGCGCGCGTGGCGGCGCCGGGCGGCGCTGGGCCTGGGCGCGCTGGCGCTGGGCGGCGCGGCGCTGCTGCTGCTGCTGCTGCGCTGCGCGCTCGAGGGCCCCGCGCCCGCGCCCGCGCCCGCGCCGGGCCCCCGGCCCCCGGCCCCCGCCGCGCCCGCGCCCGCGCCCGCGCGCGCCGCCGCCTTCCTGGCCGTGCTGGTGGCCAGCGCGCCCCGGGCGGCCGAGCGGCGCGCCGCGGTCCGCAGCACGTGGCTGGCGGCGGCCGGGGCCGCGCGGGGCGACGTGTGGGCGCGCTTCGCCGTGGGCACCGGCGGGCTGGGCGCCGAGGAGCGGCGCGCGCTGGAGCGCGAGCAGGCGCGGCACGGGGACCTGCTGCTGCTGCCCGCGCTGCGCGACGCCTACGAGAACCTGGCGGCCAAGGTGCTGGCCATGCTGGCCTGGCTGGACGAGCACGTGGCCTTCGAGTTCGTGCTCAAGGCGGACGACGACTCCTTCGCGCGCCTGGACGCGCTGCTGGCCGAGCTGCGCGCCCGCGACCCCGCGCGCCGCCGCCGCCTGTACTGGGGCTTCTTCTCGGGCCGCGGCCGCGTCAAGCCCGGGGGCCGCTGGCGCGAGGCCGCCTGGCAGCTGTGCGACTACTACCTGCCCTACGCGCTGGGCGGCGGCTACGTGCTCTCGGCCGACCTGGTGCGCTACCTGCGCCTCAGCCGCGAGTACCTGCGCGCCTGGCACAGCGAGGACGTGTCGCTGGGCGCCTGGCTGGCGCCGGTGGACGTGCGGCGCGAGCACGACCCGCGCTTCGACACCGAGTACCGGTCCCGCGGCTGCAGCAACCAGTACCTGGTGACGCACAAGCAGAGCCCGCAGGACATGCTGGAGAAGCAGCGCTCGCTGGCGCGCGACGGCCGCCTGTGCCAGCGGGAGGTGCAGCTGCGCCTCTCCTACGTCTACGACTGGTCGGCGCCGCCCTCGCAGTGCTGCCAGCGCAAGGCGGGCATCCCCTGAGCCGCCGCCGGGACAGCCGCGGCCTGCGCCCGCCCGCCGGCCCTCCGGAGCCGCTCGCGGTGGGACCAGGAGGCCCCGGGGGTTGCCAGAAGCCACGGGAGCCCGGACTGGACGACGCCTGGCCTTGGGGGGGCGAGGGGCGAGACCCCCTCCCGTCCGCTGCGGTTGGCGGCCCTGGCAGGCCTGTGTGGGCAGGAGAACGGAAGCGCCATGTCCTGGGGATCCGGCGTGCACCCTGCTGGCGCCCCTTCTGCAGGGCCCTGCCCCGCGGGTGCCGGGCTCCCCACGCGTCCCGCCGCCTGTGCCCTGGTGGCGCTCACCGAGCCGGGCGATCTCAGTCGCGTGTGCGGGTCCTTGCGCTTTGTAACTGTTTTTTTAAAAAGCTGCTCTTGGGCTCGGAATCTTAGATTGATCTGTTCCCGCTGCGCCAGCCGTGCCAAAGCGAGCGTGTCAACATCGGGGACTCGGAGCTGCCGCCAGAGCTGGACCGTGAGTCGGCCCCGCTGTCTCCGCCAGGACGCCGGCCTTTACGGCGTTCCTGGTGCACCTGCACTGCGGTCTCTGGGCCAGCCCCAGGACTTCGCCCTGGGAGCCATGACACGGCGTGAGGCGGCGCTGGTGGCTGCTCTGGGCCCCGCTGCCGCGCCCGGGGCCTCCGTCCTCTGCGCCCTCCCCCACGGGAGGTGACAAGTGCACGCTCTGGTCTCGCCAGGGTCCTGGCCCGGGGCCCGCTACGGCTGCCTGCCGGGGCTGCGGGGGACAGCCCTGGAGGGCCTCTCCCAGCCTGCCCGGCCCCCGTGCACCCTCCTCTGGCATAGCCACAGCCCTCCTGGCGCCCCCAGCGGGGCCCTGGCCCCCCTTGGGGCTCGTCTCTCCCTGACCACGCCCGATCACCCCACCTCCAGTGCCACCACTTGGGGAGCTAGGCCCACCTCAGGGGCCCGCACATAGCCGCGTGGGCCGCTTCCCTGTTAAAGGCCAAAGACTCGGGTCCCGGACTGGAGAGACCAGTGGGGTATTGAGGTTGGCGCCCTGAGTGTGGAAGGCAGGGGCTGGCATGGAGGTGCCGGGTCCCCGCGGCCCTTTCAGTTGGCCACCTCGCGGCTGGCCGCGGGCTTCCCCAAGTTCCCAGGACAAGGGCCCCCATCTCCACTTGGGGCTGCAGGTCCGGGACAGCGTCCTGTGAGGGGCCTGAGGCCCAAGACCATGTAGGGCCGCAGACAGGCCAGCCTGGGTGCTGGTGACACGCGGAAGGGCCCACGTTCCCCTTCTGGCCCACGGGAGTGGGGGCTATGCAGCCCTCCACCCGAAGCTGAGCAGGCCTGCCCTGGCCCCCAAGCCTACCGCAGGACACGTCGGCACAGACAGCCAGAGCCCTCCCAGGGGACCTGGCCCCGGCCCTCCGTGGCCCCAGCTCTGGGCAGCCTGCCAGCCTCTGCAACCCCCCATCCCTGCTGCGGCTCCTCTTGGCTGTGGACCCACCAGAACCCGCCCCCTCTGGGCACTGGCCGTGGGGTCCATGCTGCCAGCAGATGGCACCAGCAGTGTGGGGGGGGGGTGTAGGGTGCAGGACACGCGCCTCTCCCAGCCCAATAGGCAATCACCAGAGCTGCGGGGTGAGGGCCGGAGAGCGGGCAAGGCAGTGCCACCGCCAGAGCTGCCAGCCACAGGGTGCTCCTGGGGGCCTGGCCCACCCCCTCCCTGGCCAGCCTGGAAAGCAGGTGTTGGGCCGGGACGCTGGCACCCGCTGCCCACACGCACTCCCCGGCTGCCTCACCCCTGCTGCCAGCGCTCATCCTCCCAAGACAGATGGGGCGGCCCAGGAGGCCTGGCAGGGACCCTCGGGAGCATCCACAGCTGGGACCAAGGCCAGAGAGCTGCGTTTCCGTTTCCAGAACGTTCTCGACGGACAGAGTCCTAGGCACGGGGGTAGGTTAGTGCTGCCAGGGGCCAGCGGGCAGCGTGGGGCCCGGGCGCCTGTGTCCTCATCTGGTGCTGCCACGCAAGAGTCCACATGGGCCTGGCGGGCAGGCGGCTTCCTCACAACACAACCTGCAATGATCTCAAGATTGAACGTTCAATTAAAACCATTTATTAGCGGGGCCTCCCTGGGGGCACCGGGGTTAGGTCTTGGTGCTATCAAGCCATCGGCTGCCTCTGGCCTGTACCCCCATTCTTTTGTGCATAAATAAATAAACAAGTCAAGATCAGGACGCTGCTTCTACAGAGGAAAGGAACGTGGTCCGGGAGACGGCAGGGGCAGTGCCTCCGGCTCGCCCAGGCCCGGATGGCGGCGACACCGGCTGCGGGAGTGTAGACCTGCAGGGTCCACCCCAGCACTGACAGTGGGACCCCACCGTTTGCCATCCCCCTGGGTCTGCACCCCCCCCCAGCCCGGCCACCGGCCCCCACTCCCTCTGTGCCCTCCGCAGCCTGGGCCTCCAGGGGGCTGCAGGGTGGGGCCTATAGTGGGCACACCCTGCTGGGAGCCCCACCCCACCCCCCCACACCCACCCCCGCCCAGAGGGCTGCGGATGGGGGGGCCTGCCAGCGGCTCGAGGAGCCCAGGGGAGGTGGGGCGGCTGGGGTGCGGCCCAGGCTGGCGGCTCCCCCACACACAGGCAGCCCCATTCACCCTGAGTGGCAGCGTCCGGTTCTCTGCCCTCCTGCTGCGCAGGCTGGAGGCTGCAGACTCAGAGACTCCTCCAGTGTCAACAACCTGGTGGGGGCGGGGCTGACTCTCCCAGCCCTGAGCTGGGCCGGGCGGGCACCCAGGGGCCCCTCCCGCCCAGGCCCTGGCCTGACTGCAGCTTCCTCAGCCCCACAGCAGGCTCCCCCCTGCCTCAGGTCTCCTCTGCCCACCCCCGGCTCTGCTCCGGAAGGTGCTACCATCCCCCTGCCCGCCCCACCAGCCTCCTTCACCTGCCCCACCTGGGATGCCTGCTTAGGGCGCCTGCCCTCCCCAGCCCCCACCCCACTGTGGATGCTGCTCCCGGCTTCCCGCCCCCATCAGGCCCCGCAGCTCCTGCAGAAGCCCCAGCACTAGCCCCCACCCTGCCACATTGCAGCCAAGTGGCCCCAGCCACTTCAGAGACCACCCCAAAGAGAATAGAACAGCCAACCAGCCCCTGCACCCCCTGAGGCCCCTCCCCTGCAGGGTGTCTCGTGACCGTGACCCACCTCCCCCTCCCTCCGCAAGGGCCCGCCCCTCCCCCACCCGGGTCGGCTGGAAGTGGCTGGGGTGGTCCCAAGGGTGGTGGGGAGGCCCAGGCCCAGCCCGGCCGGCCTCTCCTTCAGCTGCCTCTGGCCAGCCTGAATGCCCCTCTGGCCAGCCTGCAGCACTGGGTCTGGGAACCAGGGGCCTGCCCTCCTTCCAGCCGCGCAGCGCCCCCAGCTCCGGGCATCTGCGGCCAGGGCGGGCACCAGCAAGGACGGTGTGGAAGGCTCAGGCTCTGTGCGCCGCAGGGACCCTCAACCCGGGGGCTGCTCCGGGATGCCCAGCTGCAGGCCAGAGTCCCAGGCCACAGGACAGGTGTGGTGCAGACGCAAGCTGGTGCCCCTGGCCCACCCGCCCCGCCCCTGGACAGGCTGGAGCTGGGGGCAACTGGGGCTGCCTCTGGGAGCTAAGGATGAGGGCACAGAGCTCTGCCTCCCCAGCACAGCGCCCTGAAGGACCTGTGAGGTGGGGGCATGGGGACTCCTCTGCAGTGGTCCCCACTTGAACCCAGGGGCACAGCCGGCCTGAGCAGGGGCAAAGAGGCCCGCCAGGCAGCTGCTGTCCCAGCCACACGGCGGGATGGCGGGGGTGCCCCTGCCCTGTGCCCACCTGCGGGGTGCTTGGGTGCAGGTGCCCGCTGCCCCCCTCTTCCTCTGCGCCCAGCAGCAGGCCGACGCGGGCTCGGGGCGGTGCTGACAGGTGGAGGCCAGGCAGGGCCACAGGTAGGCGGGAGCCTGGACGGTGGCGCCGGGTCCAGAGTAAACAGCGCCAGCAGCCGCTGACCCGGCACGGCCATCAGGTGGGCCCAGAGCCCAGGGAAGGCTGGTGTCCAGCTCCTGCCTCTCACTGCCCGGGCCTGACCCAGCTCGAGACCAAAGAAGAGCCCACCCAGCCTCCTCCTGCAGCACCAGCTGCCCACCCCCGCAGGGTCTCCGTCCCGCACCTCCCCGCCGCCCGGCGCCTGCTGGATGCTGGACGGCTCTCGAGGCGGTCACAGGACGCCCGCCCCGCCCGCCCCGCCCCGCCCCGAGGTGCTGGAAGGGCGGCTGCACCTCCTGGGCCAGGGACTTCGGGGCTGAGCGGCGGCCCGCACTGCGGCTGCTGGAGGCGGCGTTCCAGAGGTAGGGCCGCCAGCCGGCGCCGCCCTCTCCCGTGCCCCCGCCCCACAGGCCCAGGTCCCCAGAGCAGGTTGGGGCGGCAGGCAGGGGCGGGTGACACGCGCCGATGCTATCGCCGGAGGAGCCGTGAGTCACTGCCCCGGCAAGGGCTGCACCCCAACTCCCAAACAAAGGCCCTTTGTCCCTGTGCGGGGCCAGGCGCTGCGACACCGCCAGGCTCGGCTCACAGGCGCCCCAACAGCTGCCGGCCCAGGAGACCCAGGCCCAAGCCCGCCCCGCCCGTCTCAGCGCTGGGCTCACCGCGGTCCGGCCGCAGGACAATGGCTGGGGCAGAGGAGGCTCTGGTCGGGCCGCAGGACAATGGCTGGGGCAGAGGAGGCTCTGTCTTGCCCCCTCCTGGAGTCCAGTGAGGCCGCTTGGTGGGGACCAGCCTGTGACCTGGGCGGGACACAGGAAAGGCTCCGGGGAAGACCCAACCGGGGCACGGCAGGCCGGCCCTGCCGCCGCGGCCCTGGCCCAGGCCAGAGACGCTCCAGGCGCCACCAAGGGCCAGTCTTCGGGCCTCCCCGGTGCGCAGCGGTTGAGCGCTGGGTTGCGAAGCTGCCCGCGGCCTCTGCGGCGCCGGTTCGATCCCCGGCTGCTCCCCGGCCACCGGAGGAGGGTCCCGCATGGCGCGCAGACCTCTCCTGCCGCCCGCTGCTCCCCTCAGCAGTGTCCTTCGGTCCTTCTGCCTGCTCTGCTCCCCGCTCTGGCTCTGGTGAATCCTCTCCCCCTCCCGCGCTTCTGGCTGTGCCCAGTGCATGTGTAAACAAACAAACAAACCAGCTAAGAAATAAATAAAGCATGCCTCTATTTAAAAAAAAAAAAAAAGGGCCAGTCTTCCCCGCAGCCCACACCCACCCAGGTGCCCGCTGACCCCCTGCCCTTGCCTTGCCCCTCTGGCTCCAACCGAGGTCCAGGCTGGGGCGCAGCGCCCGAGTTGGCGGTTGGTCCTGGCCCCCAGAGGACTTTCCCGCCCTCCTGAGCCAGATGCCTACGCTGCTGTCTGCGCTCAAGCCGGGGCAGCTCACCGGGGCCTCGGGGGCAGGCCGAGTCCCCTCAGCGTCCAGACCCCGGCGTCCTGGTGTCCTAGGTTGGGCCTGGGCTGGAGGAAGGGGCAGGCACTGCCCGGCTCAGGGTGCAGGGCGATGTCCAAGCCCAGCAGGCCCCCGCCCGCCTGGCCGGTGCAGGCTCGGACGGAGGCTCTGGGAAGTGGCCCCAGGAGATTCAGCGAGGCCAGCCCGGCACCTCCTGCCACTCCAGCAAGGGGCACAGGGTCAGGGGGTCAACCCACACTGGCCAGTGCCCAGCAGGGAAACTGGAGAGGCCAGAGGCCGCCCCCACCCGCCACAGCCCCGTGGCCAGCAGCAGCCACTCCCGCCGGGGCCTCGGAAGGAGGCCAGCCCAAGCTGCGTCCCGGGGGCCGGCTGCCTGGGCTGTGACCAGCCCAGCTCACGCCCTGGCCCCTCACCGCCCCGGCCCCCATGCTGGCTCCACACCCGTGGCTGTCTGCCGGGAGACAGCACCTTCCAGGGAATCACAGCTAAGCGGCTAATCGCCTTCCATTAGAGGGGCAGACAGGGGCAGGTGGGGCTGGCCGCCGGGCTGCGGCCCTCACCTGGCCACCTGGCCACCCGCCTGTCTGCCGCACACAGGGTCGGGCCTCCGGCTCTGTCATCGCCGCTCCACGGGTCTGGGGGAGGCCCCTGATGACCTGGCAGTGCCGAGAGCCTGCCGCAGCCAGGGCAGGACCCGAGGGTCTGCCAGGCACCTGCGACCAGCTCTCAGCACCCCTGGCCGCCAGTGCAGAGCCTCGCCCCCCACCCCCGCCCGGATCTGCTGCTGTGGACAATGGCTCTGGCCCCCCAGCAACCCCGGCGCTGGCTCCTCCCCACACCCTTCAGCTCCCACCTCCTCACGAGCCCCCTCAGCCAGCCCCAGGCATCACCTTGGGGGACCAGGAAGAGAGCAGGCACGGGTCAGCAGCCAGGCTGCCCCCGCGGCACAGCCCGGCACAGCCCGGTGCCTGCCCGAAGCAGCCCTCCCGCCTCATTAACCGAGGCCACAGGGAGGTCCCGGCTGCAGCCCCAGGCAGGAAGGGCGCCGGGGGAGGGGCTGAAAACAGCCTGCGTTCTCCAGCCTCCACGGCCCAGCGCTGCCCCCCAGCTGTAGCTGGCCCCTGCTGCTCCCCTGGATGCCTGTCGCCAGGGCGGGAGGGCCTTGGAGGGGAGCCCCAGCCTCACCCCCTGGTCCACAGAGGAGCCGGGACACAGCCGGGACACAGTGGGAGCCTCGTGAGGGGGCAGGGCCCTGAGCCACAGCACCCGAAGTCAGGGCCATGGCCACAAGCCCTGGGCAGCCTGGCCTGTCCCTCACTGCCCTCCCCCGGGGTCCACGTCCAGCCTCTGCCTCAGTCTCCTGGGCCGGCAGGCGGGGCCTGGATGCACCCACCCACAAAGCAGGGACCCCACCTGCCGTGCCCCCCGCCCGGCCCGGCCGCCCCCCACGCAGTGACCAGGCAGCAGGGAGGGCTCCTGCGCTTTATTGCGGCAAACACAGGTTCAAGGGCAGCGGGGCTGTGTCACGCCGTGGCCTCGAGGCCTCTGCTCCCCTCTCAGGTGCCCAGGAGCAGGCCGGAGAAGCTGGAGCCGCTGTGGACGGTGAGGGCCACCCCGGAGCCGTTGTCCACAAACACAGAGACGTACTGGCCCGCCTGCGGCCCCGGGAGGTCATCAGCCGCCGCCGGCCGCGCCCCAGCCCAGGTCAGAGTCAGAGCCAGGGCCCGGGTCAGGTTCAGGGCCCAGGTTAGGGTCAGAGTCTGGGTCAGGGCCAGGGCCCAGGTTAGGTCCCAGGTCAGGGTCAGGGTCAAGGTCAAGGCCCCGGGTCAGGGTCCGCCTGCAGCCTGCCGTGGCCGGACTCACCTGCAGCTGCAGCAGCCCCTGCACCTGCGCCGTGGACACCCCGCCTTGGCTCTCCAGCCCTGAGACGGCCTCCAGGGACCTGACGGGCGCCAAGGCCAGGTGAGAGCCGAGCCCTGCCAAAGCCCCCACACCCTCCCTGGTGCCCGCGGCCACTCACGCATGGCGGTGGCACAGCGACTCGATGCAGACCAGCAGCCGCACGGCGCCCCATGCCCGCCGCCGGCCACGCGGCCGCTCCCCGAGACCTGTGGGGACAGTGGGTCAGGGCGCCGGCCGGGCCTTGCGGAAGGACACACTTCCGGCGCCCGCCGCGGACCCGCTGGGCACCCGCCATGAGGGCCAGGCCCATCACACAGGCGCTCACCCAGGTGCAAGCTGGCAGAGAAGTGGAAGATGGCAGTCACCGGGGCGGTGAAGCGGCCTGAGGCCAGGCTCAGGCCGGACCCTCGCAGGAAGGCGCCCTGGGCTGCGGGCTGCAGGGAGCGCGTCAGCCTCGTGCTGTCGGGGCACCTGCTCGGCGGCCAGCCTGGCCCGGCCGCAAGCCCAGAGGAGGGCCTCGCCCTGGCCCGGCTCAGCGCCGTGCGGCTCCAGGACCCCAAGTATAAAAGGCCAGCCAGGGATGGCTGTGCCCCCCACCGCCGGGGGCCCCAGAGCCCTGCCCCCATGCCCGGGGGTCCCAGAGCCCTGCCCCCCATGCCCGGGGCGTGAGCCCGGCAGCCCCACTCACGGCCTGGAAGCCCTGCAGCTCGGCTAGTGTCCTCTTGCCCACCAGCACCGGGCCCTTGAGGCGGCAGTGGAAGGCCTCCGCCAGCAGCCGCCCGGCCGGCCCCTCGGGCAGCAGCGGGACCAGCAGCCCCGAGAGCCGACGCTCGGTGGCCTCTGTGGGGACAGGCCAGGGCTGGGGCTTGGCAAGGGCCACCCGGCCCGGGCGCGGGGGCAGGGGCAGGGCCTACCTGTCAGCATCTGCCGGAACTCGTGCAGCAAGGCCTCCAGGGTCACCACAGCACCGGGGGGCCCGGGGGGGCCGGGGGGGCCGGGAGGCCCCGGGGGCCCCAGGAGACCTTGCTGCGGGAGGCAGATGAGCGTGAGGACCGCGCGGAAGCGCGGCCCCCCCCAACACACACACGGACCCCGGCTCACCGGCGTCTTGGCCCGGCCGCGGCAGCCCTTCTTCAGGACGCCGGTGTCCGGCCGCCGCACGAAGTTCAGCCACGTCGCGTGGGCGTCCGAGAGCTCGGGCCCGGGGGCCGCAGGCGGCTAAAGGGCAGGGACAGGCCGGCCTCTGAGCCGCGGTGGCCCTGCCGGAGGCCGGCGCGTGGGGCGCGGGGCCGGCAGGACAGACAGCCACCGGGCCGCAGCGGCGCCAGGACCGCGGCAGTCGCCCCGGAAGCCCAGGCCCCCGTGTGGGGTGGCGGCGCCCCAGGCGCCCCCAGCACGCGCAGGCCGGGCCACTCTGCGGCTCCCTCGTCCCGTCCCGCGGGGCTCGGCCCGGCTGCGTGGGCAGGAGCGGCAGGAGCGGCAGGAGCAAGGTTCCCTGGGCTTTGCCGGAAGACCAGAGCCGGCCCGGCGGCCACTGGGGCAGAGCGGGGCCGGGCAGAGCGGGGCCGGCCGCCCGAGACGTGCCCATCGCTCCGCTCAGGGGTCCGCGGTGGCCGGCGGGCAGGGCCTGGACGGGGAGCCCCGCACCGGCCTCACGCAGGAAGCCCCCGAGGCGCTCAGGCGGCAGGCCGGCTGGCGCGGGGGCCCTGCGGCCAGGCCCTGTGCCCGGTACATGCGGGCAGCGTCCTCCTCGGCCAGCAGGGCCAGGGGCCGGCTCCTCAGCCTGCACAGCTGGAGAAAGGGGCCGCGGGCTGCGGTGGGGCCGCGTGGGCTGCGAGCAGCCGGGCTGGCGGCGGAGACGCCTGGGGAGGCGGGAGGTGAGATCAAAGGCGAGGGCTGGGGGCTGCCACAGATGCCTCCTCCCGGGCCTGTGCCCCCTCCCCGGTGCTGCTGGGGTCCCACAAGCCCTCAGGAGACCCTCAGAGCAGGAGGCCGGAGCAGCGGCCAGGGGCCCTCCTGTCTTCGCAGGGACCCCGGGGGCGGGCTGGGCATGAGGGACTCCAAGAACGGGGGCGCGGGCTGCGCAGCGCCGGCCCAGACCAGGGCTCTCCAGGGGCCCGGGGCACCATCCAGTCCCAGCCTCGCCTGCCCCGGGGCAGGCTGCCTGGAGACCCCCACCCTTCGAAGGGCAGCAGGTCTCCGGGGGTGGCGGGAGCCCCTGCCCCCACCGGGTCCCGCCCCAGGCCCGGGATCCTGCCCCAAGTGCCGCTGCAGGACAGGACAGGCGCCTGGAGAGCCAGCCCGGACCGGGGCGCGGGAGGGAGGGCCCCGCGCGGCCTGAGCCCCCAGGGCCGCTGGCCAGGGTGCCCGGCAGTACCTTGGGGGAGGCCGGCGGCCGCTCGCGGGTGGGATCGGTGGCGCTGGGGGGCTCCGTGCGCCGGCCGGGCGGCCGCGGCCTCGTGGGCTCCCTGCGGGCGGCGACGCCCCCGGGCAGCGCGAGCTGGGCGCACAGGAGGGCCAGCGCGGCGGCCCGGGCCCAGCGCATGGCGGCGGGCGGCTCGGCGGCTCAGCGCGGCGCGCCCAGCGCTCTCACGGGGGCGGCGGCGCGGGGGCGAGGCCCCGAGGGACGCCTGGCCGCCGCCGGTGCATGTCTGCGCGGGAGCCGCCGGCAGCCGCGGCAGCACCAGGGCGCGGAGGACGCGGCGGGACGCGCCCGGGACCCGCGCGCTCGGCCGGCGCCGGCCCCCCTCGCGCTGCGCCCCGCCGCCCGCGGGGCGAATAGGAGCCTCCCCCGCAGGCCCGCGGCGCCCGGGGGTCCGGCCCGCCCGGCGGGGGCGGGGAGCCCCACTGACCAGGCCCCGCCCCAGCGGCCCGGGGCCGGCGCCCCGGGGTCAGCCCCCAACCGCTCGCCGGGCCGCGAAGCCCCGCCCCTCTGGGCTGGGCCCGGAGTCCGGGCCGGGGCGACCCCCCCCCACCGCGCTCCCTGCCGCCCCAGCGCACGGCGCCGCTGGCCATGACAGCAGGACTTCTGTCCAGCCGAACTTGGGGGACAGTGGGCAGCTCCCCAGGGACCGCCTTCCCGCAGAGGGGTCCCGCTGAGACCACCCTAGACGGGGGCCCAGAGGGTCCCCCCAGGCTGGGCCCGCCCTCTGCACCCAGGGCACCCTCCCCGGCCGGGGCTGGCCGAGGGGCCCGGCTTCCTGGACAAGCGGGGAGCAGGAGCTGGCCAGTCACACCTGGCTGGTGGCTGGGGGGAGGGGCGCCACCCCGAGCACAGGGCGGGGCTCCAGCCTGCCAGGGGCTCCCTGGACCCAGGGCTGCCCGCCCCCTCTCCCGAGCTCCAAGCCTCTGGGAAGGCGCCACCTTCCAGCCACAACCACAGGGGGCACCCCTCCTGGTCAGCCAGCCCCAGGTCCAGGTCCCCCCGGGGAGGGCGGGGCTCCCCCCCCCAGGACCCAGCACAGCCTGCGGGGCCCCTCACAGGGCTGGACAGCGAGCAGAGGCCCACAGAACGGCGAGTGCTCGAGCCCTGTGCGGGCAGGTGAGGGCACCACCAGGCCCAGCCGCTCACCCATGTCCTGCCCCAGCTGCGGCCGCGTGCCCAGAGCCACCTGGCAGAGCCCACCCTGCCTGGCCCCCGAGCCGGGAGGGGCTCCGACACTCGAGCAGCACGAGGCCAGACGGAAGGCCTCTCGGGGAGGGGACACAGCGGTGACCACAGCGGCTCACACCCGTGAGACAAGCAGGGACGCAGGCACAGCCCCTCAGCCCGAGGCCGCAGAGCCCACCCGGCCCGGCGGGGGCATCCAGGCCGTGTCTGGGAGACCCCACCGCGCAGGCCAGGGAGGGGCCTCTGGGGACAGGCTGGGGAGACGCAGAGGCAGCCGGGGGCGGCCCGGCCAGGAGCGGCTCCCGCAGGCAGGGCGACACCTGGTGGCCGGCGTGGGGCCTGCGTCATCTCCAGCAGGGCTGCGGCCTCTCCCCGGCCCCCGGGGCTGCCACTGGCCAGCAGGCCCCAGGTCCTCCCGAGGGTGCGGCCGGCCGGTGCCCACGGACGGAGGACGCACACGGAGAAATGACAGGCACTGCGTTTGGCGTTTTTAAGTGACCAAATCTAATAAAATGAAAAACAGGTTTCCTAAAACAGGTCCAAGACACAGGGCGCGCCCAGGCCGGCCCTCGTCCTCGGCGCGGCCCTGGGGCCCAGCGTCTCCTCAAACCCAAACCGCACGCTTTGGTTTCGGTTTCCTTTGAAAGGTTCTTAAAAAGCTACCCAGGAGTCCGGCGGGCCGGCCCGAGCACAGCCGCGCCCCGGCCGCCAGCCCTGCTATGGCCGCCCTAGCGGGCCCCGCGGCTCAGTCCTGCGCGATGCTCCTCAGCACATACTTGACCGTGTAGGCAAAGGCCGCAAACCCGACTATGACAAACAAGTTCGCCAGGGCACCGCCCAGGAGTCCGTGGTGCCGGTTGGCCTGCTGGAGCCCCGCCAGGTTAGGCCCGGGCCCCGGCGCGCGCCCATTGAGGAGCTGGAGCCCGTGCTGGCCATGGTGCGCCTCCCCATCCGGAACCACATCGGGCAGGGGGAGCGTCTGGGGCCTGCTGCTGAGCTCGTCCTGCGCCTTCTGCTTTTGTTTAATTTCCTGAGGAAAAAAGGGCAAAAGCCAAGGGTCAGCCTGGATCCCCGGCACCGGCCATTCCTGGAGGCCACCAGGTTGCGTCGCAAGCCCCGGCGACAACAGCCCCGGCCTCAGGCCCGTGCCCAGCCCCCCGGGCTGCACTAGCCGCTGCCCCCCACTCCAGACACCTACGACCTCAGCAGCCACCCAAGGGCGAAGGGAGGCTGGTGTGGCCCGAGCCTGCCACCTCGCAGACCCGCCTCCCCGCTTCTTACCTCCACGACGTCAGGGAACAACTCACAGAAGACTTTATCTTTTACATTGAAGGCTAAGCTCTGCGCGGCCAGCTGTCTCTTCTGTGGGGAGGCAAGCATCAGTGAGGCCGCGCAGCCGCTTTGGATCCTGGGAACCCGCTGTCCTCCCGGGTCAGCAGGAGGGACACCCACGGACCCCACGGACAGCAGCGACAGAGCCCAGCTGCCCCCGCCCCAGAGCCCTCACCGTGAAGTCCGAGGTCTCTATGCTGCCCAGGGTGGGGCCCTTCTCCACCATGAAGCTGAGGAGCCCCGTCAGGATGGTAGACACCGACCAGGCCGGGTTCCACGTGTCCGGGTGGAAGTCCGTGATGGAGAGACACAGCCTGCAAGGATGGCCCGTCACCCGGTGCCCACGCATGGCCGGCGCCGCGGCAGCGTGCACTGAGGCCTTACCTGGTGTTGACCTTGAATCTTCCGTTGGGGGTTATCATATAAATGCTGGGAGGTTTAAAAGGAAATTCCCTGGGAAAGATGAGTTTTCCGTGGTAATAGCCACCTGGTCAGACAAAGGGAACCTTGGTTACCACCTGCAGCGCCCGGTGCCCCGCGTGGCCATGCTGACCGCCGACCTGGAGAGCCCTGCCCCCCCACCCGCGCCCCTCCTAGGACCCACCGCGGAGCATCAGGAGCCCACGGAGGCTGCTCGCCAGCACCCCAGCTCCCAGCCAAGATCACCCCTATTCTGGCTCCGCTCTCCCGCACCACCACACCCTCCTCCTCCATCCGACGGCCGCCCCCTCCCCGGTGCCTGCCAGCCACCTCCACTCCCTCTCCAGAGGCCTGGCCAGTCACGTCCAAGGCCAGCACTCTCAGGGTCACCCGACAAGCCTCTGCCACCACAAGGTCCCCCCCAACCCCTCTGCAGCCGATACACTACCGGGGTCTCGCCCCATCTAGGGCTGGCAGCCCATCTGCGGAGCCCCTTCCCTGAAGCCCTAACCAGTCTCTGGACCCCAAACCTGACTCAGGTGCAAGATCACTTCCCCCAACAGCGCTACCGCCCTCGCAACCGCACCAAGGCCGCAGCCCTTCTGCCTGCCACGCCCACTGCCCGGTAACCCCGCGAGCCACCTTCCAGCTGGCCGAGCCCAGAGCTGGATCATCTCGCCGCCTACGCAGCTCCTGGAGCCTGCCAGGACACAGGGTGACCCTGCCCCCGCGCGGGGCACGCGCCCCTCTGCAGGGCAGGGCGGCCACGGCTGCCAGGCGACAACCCACCAGCCAGAGGCTCATGCTGAAGTGACGCTCGCGTCAACAAGCTGAGACCGATGGGAACCCCCGAGGATGCAGTGCGGCCGCCCAGCACCGGACTCTGGGCCCCCGGAGGTGACTCCACAGCCAAGGCCACTAGCCAGCGGTGCTGGAAGGGAGGAGCCAGGACGTCCCAGGAGGTGCGCGGAAGATCAGAATGGGCCCACACGCCACCCCGGGACCAGCCAGGCTTCCTGCGTGGAAAACACACCACCGCAAGCCCCCCGTGGGCCATCCTGAAGCCGAGCCTGCGCTGCCACCAACTGTGACCTTCAGGTAGCTTGTTCACCTTGCATCCCCAGCCTGCATGCGAATGGCAGTCCCTGGCCTGCCCAAAGGAGAGCCAGCTGAGCTGGTGACACCTTGGATCCTGGGCCTTTCCCAAGGGCGCTGCCCGCGGCTCCCCTTGACAGCCCAGGGCAGGACCGGCTCTTTCCAGCAGAGCGCTCCTCCCACTGGACCCTCAGGCGGGCGCCACGCAGGCAGGCAGACCCGCTGGTGGAGAGCCGAGGCCCGTCCACCTGCCACAACTCCACGCGGGCCCAGCTCAAGGCTGAGGCTGCAGAGGTGAGCCGCCGGCTGCCCCGGCTCTGTTGCGTGCATAGCACCTGCGGCATGGATGGCATGGCCAGCTCAGCGTCAGCAGCAGTTTGGAGCTGGGGCAGCGGGCAGACCTGGTCAGAGGGCGCGGCACAAGGCAAGACCCCTCCCGCAACAGTCCTGGACACTGCATGCCAGTCTGCTCTCCAGCTCTGACCGCTCAGCCCCGAGGAGCAGCTTTGCCCAGCTTCAGACTGGACAAAGAACCCCAGATACCAGCCTCTAGGCACATGTTCCCAGAGGAGCGGTGGCTGAGGAGCACCGGCGTGCGCAGCGGGCCGCTTGGGGCACGGCCTGGCGTCTGCTCCTCAGGCCAGAGAGACTCACCTTCGTAGGGCGTCATCTCAGGGCCACGGACCACGTAGTGCCTGTGGAGACAAGAGGCAGTCACCCCAGGCGGGAGTGCGGGTCCCGCTGAGGCAAACGTTTCCAGGGACACTGCAGACCCACGCCTGAGGGCCAAGGCCAGAGCGGGGTGGAGGCAACGCCACACTGTGCAGCAGCAGCTGGAGGCAGCATGGTCCCCAGGTGCTGCTCGGCCTGCCCATGCGCTCAGAGTGCCTGGGGTATGAGGTAGGCTGAGGGCGCAGCCGGCAACCCGAGGCAGCTGTGTGCCCTCCGGACCAGTGTCCTGTGAGGACTAGGCACGGCCTCAGCGCAGGAGGAATACTGCATCTGCGTTCCTGAGAAAATCCAAAGCAGCACAAAGGAAAAACAGAAGCTACCGGGCACGCAGGGCAGACGGTAAGTTCCCCCGGATGACATGCGCCAGGCCCTTGGGCATCCACTGAGCAAGACTGACACACAACATATGCTGCCTGCTGGCCGACAACATGGACCCAAACACTTGTTTTCAGGGGGCCTTCCTGTTGGCGCAAGGGATCAGACATAGGGCTGTGAGGCTGCCCGCAGCCACTGCAGCGCGAGTCCGATCCCTGGCCAGGTAGGTGACCCACAGGGTGCAGCAGACCTCTCCTGTCTCCCCGCTGCTCCGCTCAGCAGTGGATTCCAGTCAATCTGCCTGTTCTCCCCACTCTGTCTCTGGTGAATCCTTTCATCCCCTCTATTCTGGCTTATACCCCAGTTCTTGTATGCACAAATAAACCAACCGTCAAAAAAAAAAAAAAAAAAACTTGTTTGCAAGCCCCTGGCGGCCCGGTGGTTGAGTCTCAGGCTGCCACCACCACTTCCTGAGTCCGACCCCCAGCCAGGAGCTGCCCACAGGGCGCAGCAGACCTCTCCTGCCTCCCCAATGCTCCCCTCACGAGTGTTCCAGTTGACCTGCTGTTCTGCTCCCCACTCTGTCTCTGGTGGAGCCCGTCACCCCCCACCACTCTCTGGCCTGCACCCCAGTCCTTCTACGCCAAAAGAAAAAAAAGAGCAACCAGGGAGGAACCGTCCACCCGAGGGTGACCAGGCGCCTGCCAGACCGGTGCCCAGACCCCATCACAAGTCACCAGACAGGCCCCGCTGCAGCAGCACGAAGCAGAGCAGGGGCTCCCAGACACGCGGGCCCCACTCCACACCCCAAAGCTGCCCCAGGGCCCTGCGCCCCCGAGGAGCTCCCCGCAGCCCCTGCCTGTATGCAGACGGCCGAGTCCGCAGGCAGGATTCTGTGGGCACCTGCCCACCCAGCAGCCCCCCCCGCGGCGCCTGCAGCAGCCTCACCACTCAAGAATGTTGGAAGGAAGGGGCTCGGCACAGATGTAAGGCACCGGGTCCTTCTTGATGCGGAGGTAGTCCTGCTTCAGGCGTTGGGTTGCTGTGGTCGGGGCTCTCTTGCTGCTGTTGCTGCTCATCTGTAGAAAACACGCACCTGTGTTCACAAAGAGCCAGACGGCCCCTCAACCAAGCAGCGCCAGGGCCAGGCCCTGCCCACCCCATCTAGCCCCAGGAGACAACCCCGGTGGATGACCCACCCTTTGCCCACCCGCTCAGACGTCCACAGGCCTTGCAGTTTCTCCTTTTCCACCCATTCTGATGTAACCTCCGCTTAAGCAGCGTCAGGTGTAAAGACTAAAATAACCTTGAGATCCAACTGCTGTCCTCAGACCCTACGTGGGGAGGAGAATGTCTCTTGTGGTGTAACAGGGTGGGGGCACCGGAGTCTGGCTGGCTGCGCAGGGGCCCCTCCCCACCTCTGTGCTCTGCAAGGCCACAGGGCTTACACCTGGGAAGCTGGGTGAAACCCGGAACCACACTCCCCCAGTATCCACAGCAGGCGGAAGCCCTGGGGAGCAGGAAAGCCTCCTTCTCAGACCGCAGCGATGAGCCCCTGCAGAGGCTGGGCGAGGGGTGGGTGCAGTGGGCGCAGGGCAGAGGCCTGGTGGCCAACAGCACCAGGTGCCGACATGAAGTGCCCTGAGCACGGCAGGTGGGCAGCACCCGACAGGCCTCAGGCTAGGTGTGCAGGGAACAGACCCCCCCAGAAGCCGCCAGGAGCTGGGGGCGGGAGACCGGCCTGGGAAGCTCCAGCTCGCTGCCTTGCAAGCCGGAGTTTCTCAGCACGACAAATGTGGAGACAGAGGAAAAGTTCTGTGAAAACCACCGGTCCGAGGCCTGGGGGGACAGAGGGCGGCGGCGGGCGGGCGCGACAGGAAGGGGATGCCAGGCCAGGAGGCTGGTGGCTCCTTCTCGCCCCCGCCCCCCACGCCCTCCCCGGGCCCTGCCCGGCGGCTGCGGGTCCCCAGGCCCCGACCCAAGGGCAAGGTGGGGGGGGGGGGGCCGTGGCCCAACCAACAGCACCGCCGCCCCTCGGCTTCCCGCCCCGGGGGCCTCCCCCGCGGGGCGCCCAGAGATCTCTGCCTTCCCGCCCCTACCCTGCCCGGCACAGCGCCCCGGCGCCCGGCCTCCCCGCGCGGCCCCTGCCCTGAGACGCCCGTTCTCCGGCTCGGCGCCCTCGCGGCCTCTCAGGAGCGGCCTGCAGCGCCGGGGCCGCGGGGGAGCCCCCCCGGCGCGCCCCGCCCGGGAGCCCAAGGCGGCCCGGAGCCCCAGACGCCGGCGCCCCCGGGGCCCGAGCCCGCTCTCCGGTACCTGAGGGCCCGCGCCCCCAGCGCCGCCCCCGCCCCGGGCCCGAGGGGCGGCGACTGGGGGCGCGGCCCGCCCGCCCGCGGGTGAAGGTCGGCGGGGGCCGCCCGGGCGACGCCGCCCTCCCGCCCCCGCCGGAGCCGGGGCTCGAGCGCCGCCCGCTCCCGCCGGGCCCGCGCGGCTGCGGCGGCCACAGACGAGACGCGGCCGGAGCCGGCGGGCGGGCGGGCGGACACACCTTCCGGCGCGAGCGGCCGCCCGGCCCGAGCCCGCACCCCGGAGGGACGGCGCCCGCGGGGCAGGCGGGGCGGGCGGGGCAGGCGGGGCGGGCGGCCGGCGGGCGCGGGCCCGGGCGCCGTAACCGACCCGAGCGCGGCGGCGGCCTGCGCGGCGC
The DNA here is from genome assembly GCF_964194135.1 of Talpa europaea. Lineage (NCBI taxonomy): Eukaryota > Metazoa > Chordata > Mammalia > Eulipotyphla > Talpidae > Talpa > Talpa europaea. Next base: position 247,020 of record NC_140076.1, read on the forward strand.
GGCGGGGACGCGGGCCGAGGCCGGGCGGGCGCGCGCTCACCTCTCCCCGTCGCCGCGCGTGGGCCGCCGCCGCCTCGGGCTCGCCGCGGTCGAGGCCGGAGCAGGAGCGGGAGAGGGGCCCGCGCCGGAGAGCCGCCGGGACGAGCCCACCGCCGCCGCCTCAGCCTCCAAGATGGCCGCCCGGGGCGGGGCGCCCCTCGCTTCCGGTTCCGGCGCGCCGCGGCCGGCCGCCGCTCTAGGCCGCCGGGAGGCCCGCGCCTCGCCGCCTCCTCGCGCCCGCGGGGCGGGGCCCTGCGCGCGTGCGCACTGGCGCGGCGCGCCCCGGCCGAGGGTGCCGCCTGCTAGCGGGGCGCGGGGGCGCCGGGGGGCCCGGGGCCCGCCGGTGACCCGCCGCCCTGGGCCCCGGAGAGCCGGCCCGGCAGCCGTGAGGCCGGCGCCGGGCGCGCCCCGGCCCGCCCCCGCCCTCGCCCTCGGCGCGCTCGTAAAGCCGCTGCTCGGCGCCCGCGGCGGGGCCTGAATGGGCCTTTGTGCCGCCGCGCGCCGGGGCGGCCTCCGGCTCCCGCGGCCCCGCCCTGCCCCGCCGGCCCGGCCGCCCTCCCCGGTGCGGCTGCGGGGACGGGCCCCGCGACAGAGCCCGGGAGAGCCGGGCGGCGGGGACCCCCAGGGCCCGCCCGCGCCCCCGCCCGAGGGGCTCCAGCGTCCAGGGCAGGCGGGGTGGCCGCTGCGCGGCTGGGGCGGGCGCACCGGGGAGTGTCCACCCGCGAGTCAGCCCCTGGCGGGCAGCGGCTGCTGCTCCCTGCGAAGCTCCTCCGGGGCTCGCCCCATCTACCTGCTGCCAGCGGGGAAACCCCTCAGGGTGGCCTGCACGGCCCGGCGGGGAGGGGCTGTGCCTGTCCAGCCCCAGTGTCCCTGTGTGAGACGAGCCGCCGGCTCGGATCCCACCCGCCGGTGTCGGCGCGGGCTCTGCTCCCCCCGGCCGCCGGGAGAAGGGGCCGGGGTCAGCCCACGCGGGCCAGCAGGTCCGGGCCAGACTCCACAGCCCCCCCCGCCCGGCCCGCGGGCCAGCCCATGGCCTCCTGACGGCAGGGGGGGCAGCTAGGCTGGTGGCGGTGGTGACGGGGCTTCCTGCCAGCGAGCTCTGCGGACACGCGGCTTCAGGAAGGGGGCAGCGGCCCCAACCCTGAGCCCTCTGGACAGTGTGGAGCAGCGTGAAGTTTCACGCCTCCCTCCTGCACACCCAGCGAGCTCGTATCTGGGTGGCCCTGGCGGTGCGCCCACCCCGACCAGAGAGCCCGGAGCACGGGCGCTCCACTGGCCCTGCCACAGCCAAGAGCTGCGCACCCCAGGGGTCATGCTGGGACCCTGTGCCCCAGCTCAGCTCTGCCCCCAGCCACTCCCTCGGGCCCCCGCCGGGACGGGCAGCACTCAGCGCCCAGCGGCTGCTCCATGAGGGCAGCCAGGCACCTAGCAGGGCTGGAACCCAGAGAAGACCCTGACCCAGTGCCCGCCCCCCACAGGGCCAGAGGCTGAGGCCTGGGTCTCCTCTGAGCAGCAGGCATGCAGGCCGGGGCTCTGGAAAGTCTCCAAGAGCTGCTGGCCGGGGAGGACGTGCACCCCCCAGCCCCAACCCCACAGGCTTGCCTCACCCTGTGCGGCGACCACCCCCTCCCCACTGCCCTCTCCTGCCCACCCAGCCCTCTGCCATCTCAAGCTCGCAGCCCCTGCCCTGCCAGCCACTGCCGGGGCAGCTCCCCGCCCTGCAGGGCAGGGCTGTGCCAGGGAGGGTGACCGGGCCTGCCCGCGGAGACTGGCTCAGGCATCGATGGGGGTCCCCCCCTCTCTGAGGGGGCCTGCGGGTGGGGACGCCCACAGGGGAGGATGCTAAGGGGGGGTGGTGGGAGGGTTCCATGCGGCACCCGGCCCTAGGGCAGCCCTGCCAGGGCGGAGCCACCTTGGTGAGGAGACCCTGGGGCCGAGGGACTGCGCAGCGTGTTCTGGAAGGGAGCACCAGGCCACCCACCGCCTCCTCCGCTCTGGCGTCTGTTGACCCTCTGAGCCCAGCGCCCTGAAGGCGGGGCTGGACTTGTCCTGCCGGCCAGGAGGCCCCATCCTGCCGGCCCCGGGCTGGGGGCCCGCCCTGCCCCCCCCCCCCGCCACTGGACGTGGCCTCTGTGACCTGGACCTGCAGCCAAAGTCCTGCTGTCCCCCCAATGGTGGCCCCTTCCTCAATGACCCCGATCCCGGTGCACCCCCACCCAGAGCTTCTATGGGTGCCCTGGCTGCCCTTGTGTGCCCGAGGGGGATGGCCCCGGGCTGGACGGGTCACCCGCAGGCCAAGCGTCCGCTGCCCCTGCTCAGGCCGGCTCCTCCCGGGAGGCTGTTTCTCTCCCCCAAGCCCCCGGCCAACAGGACCCTCGACTCCACCTGGGCGCCTTCCCTGCGGCTCCCCACTTCACCTGAGATAGCAGCAGGCAGCTGTCCCGGCCCGGAGCACCGCAGGGCGGCATGTGCCCCCCTCCCAGGGTCAGTCGCTGGGGGTCAGGCAGGGGTCCCAGCCTGTGCTGAGTCTGAGTCTCTGCTGCTGCTGGAGGAGGCCCCAAGCCCAAGGAGCTGCCTCAGCCCCATTTTGCACCAGAGGAGACGGGCTCAGCGCGGCCGCCTCTCCCGCTGGCCCCACGGCGTCAGCCTCCTCCTGCGGCCGTGTGGCAGCTGGCCTGAGGCCCCTGCACCACAAGCCTGGCTGCGGGCCCGGTCATTTGGGGTGCTGAGGCCTTCCGGTCACCGTGGGGACGTGTCAGGTTGCCCAGACTACAGAGGGTGGCTCGACCTGGCAGGGGCTCCTGCCCAGCTGGCCGGCCTCCAGCACACACTGGGGCCACGGACTTCAGCCTCCAAAACCTGGGACGGGCCCGAGCGTGGGGTGTGGGCTGAGGGCGGGACGCCACCCTTAGTGTGTGCCCTGCAGCTGGCATGTGTCCGTGGCGTGTGGCGTGGTCAGTGGCGGCCTTAGTGTTCAGCAGGAAGCTGCTGTGCGCCCTCTCCTCGCCCAGGCACCAGGCTGTACCCACGGGCAGTGCTTCTCCCACGCCTGGTCTGGGGGACCGCTGGGCACGGGAAGCAGGGGCCCCACCCAGTCCCTCGACCACAAATACCTGATAGATGGGCGGGCAGGTGCGGGCAGGCAGCCCTCCGGGATGGGCAGGGAGGTAGTGGGTAGGGCAGGGCGGCGGGCGCCAGCCGCAGGAGCGAGGCCCAGGGGGCTCTGCCGGGGAGCTGAGCTTCGGGAGCTGGGGGGAGGGCCAGGCCTGGGGAGCAGCCAGAGGCCTTCCTCGCCCCCAGGAAACCACAGCCCAAGGCTGCACCGCCCACCAGGGCTAGGTTCCAGGTGGCCCCTGGGCCCGAGGCCGGCCCCTCCAGGCGTAGCAGGCAAGCCCATCCCTCTGCCCGCCCGCCACCTGCCCACGCCCAGCCTCCCGCATAAATAGGCGTCCAGGCCGCACAGCCGCGTCAGGCACAGCAGAGTCTCAGGCGGAGGAGGCCACCAGCCCCGGGGATGAAGGCGCCCGCCCAGCGAGAGTCCAGCCTGGAGGTGCCGGGGCACCTGTGGGCGGTGGGCGGTCACCTGGGGCTGCCTGGCCTGAGCAGAAGGGGCTGTCCACGGGCTGCCTCCCTGGAGCCACGGGCTGGGGAGGCCATGCGGGTGGTGCTTGGGGCGAGGACTGGGCAGCACTCGAGGGCCGTGGGACGCTGGGCTTGCGAGCTGGCCGAGCTCCCGCGCCCGCCGCCCGGCCCGCGCCACGCCAGCCTGCCTCAGGGCGTGGGGCCGCTGGATGCAGGCCGGCTCCTCAGGGGACACGGGCATCAAGCGCGCAGGCAGGCGGGCCCCTGCCGGCCAGGCCCTTCCGCGGGGGCCAGGGCGCAAGCGGAGTGTGACTGGTCCACAGGGAGCCCAAGGGCATGTCCAGGGGATCTGTGCCCGCAGGCCCAGCCGGAGCCTTGGGTCCAGGGAGGTTGCAGGAGGCTCGAGGGCAGGGCTGGGGCCGGGCAGGCCTCCTCTGCCCTGGGAGACCAGACAGTGGGTCAACCCCCGTCTCCCCCGAGTCCCCTGTCCACTCATCCTAAAGTCCAAGCTCCCACAGCAGGACCCCCGACCCATGCAGCTGGGTGGTTCCCCGCCGCCAGCCCAGCACCCTGAACCCTCAGCCCAGGCCTTGGCCCAGACACGGCCGCAGCCTGCCCGCAGCCCCAGCACAAGACGGCCACGCGGGCCTGTGGGGTCACAGAGGCCAAGGCAGGTCTTCCCAGCCCCTGGGGTTGCTGTTGGGCTCTGGCTCCAGGGACACGCCCCAGGCCCCGCCCTGAGTGTGCCTCTGGCTGCCCCTCCCCTGAGGCCTGTCCACTGGGGCCTCAGCAGAGCCCTGGGCAGCTTCAAGTGGACTGCAAACAGGCCAGCAGGGCCCGGATGCGGTGGTCCCTGCGGCCATGGCCCTCACACAGCTCCGAGAGGTGCCAGCAGTCTCAGGGGCGGCCGTCGGGGCGCTCCAGCCACGGGCTGGCCCCCGGGACCCTCCTCCTCCTGAGCCTCAGGCGCTGGGTCAGACCCGGGGCGACCAGGGCGCGGTGTTCCCAGGCCCGGGGCGCCTGCCTGGCGGGTTGGGGACTCCCGGGGTCAGGCCGTGCAGGCCGGGGCACCTCTGAGGCGCTGTCTTGGATGCAGGAGGTGCCCAGGACACAGGAGCCCCCCCCCGCCGGGGCCCGGGCGCAGCAGGAGCGTGCCGAGAGGCTGGTGGAGCTGCCCGCCTCCTTCGGGGAGATGCTGGCCTTCTTCTGCGCCAACGCCACCGTCCACGGTGCCACCCGCCTGGCCTTGGGGGGCCAGAGCCGCCTCCAGACGGCGTCCTGGGGGCTGCTGCTCCTGGGCGCCCTGGGGGGGCTCTGCTGGCAGGGGGGGCTCCTCCTGGAGCAGTACTGGCGCTACCCCGTCGGCACCGCCGTGTCCCTGCACTCGGGGCGCAGGCTCGTCCCCTCCGTCACGCTTTGCGACATGAACCCGCAGCGGTGAGGCGGGGCGCGCGAGGGCTGTGGAGCGGGCGGGCCGGGGGGAGGCTGCCGCGCCTCCCTCCGCGGTCCCCAGCATCTCCCGGGTGTGGCCCCAGGGACAGCCTGTCGGGGCAGGGGTCGTTGGGGACCACACTTCACTCTGTCCGGGCGTCCCGCCAGGACCCACCGCTGCGGGGGGTAACGGGAAGGAAGGGGGTCAGAGCCCCCGGAGACCCCCTGGGGCGGGGAGGCGGAGAGGCCCCCGGAGCTGGGCTTGCATCTCCCAGAGCAGGGATGAGCAGGCGGCGGGAGCCCAAGGGGCTGTGAGCCTGCGGGAGGAGGGGGTGCCGCACGGGGTGGGGGCGCTGCCTTCCCAGGGCTCTGAGGAGGAGGGGCCGCTGCCCCCAGCCGGGGTCAGCCCTGGGGGACCAAGGCTTGGGGGGCGTGGGGGGGCGTGGTTCTGACTGACCACCCACCCTCCCGCCCCAGGCCGGCTCCCGCCCGCGGCTACCTGCAGAAGCTGGACGAGCTGGCGCGGGAGAACATGGACGCGCTGTACAGGTTCAACCTCAGCGCGCCCGGGGACGCCCCCCTGCCTCACATCCCTCGCCCCAACCTCCCCTCCCCGCTGGACCCCAGGATCCGCCTGCAAAGGTTGAGCCACCCCGACAGCCCAGGCAAAGTGGGGTTCAGACTGGTGAGAGGCCCGGCCCCATGCGGTCCCCGCCTGCTGGCCGGCGCTGGGCAGAGTCGGGCTGGGGCTCACCAAACTGCGCCCGCACCCCAGTGTAACAGCACCGGGGGCGACTGCTTCTACCGCGCCCACGCTTCCGGCGTGACGGCGGCGCGCGAGTGGTACCGCCTGCACTACCTGAGCGTCCTGGCGCTGCTGCCCCCCGCCCGCCAGCGCGGCCGCGGCCCCCGCTTCGTCCTCTCCTGTCGCTACGACGGCCAGGACTGCCAGGCCCGGTGAGTGGGGCGCCGCGCTGCCCCCCCGGAGCCGGGCAGGGCCAGGGCGCACGTGCCGGCTGCTGGTCTGAGCGCGGCCCTGGCTCCAGGCACCTCCGGAAGGCCCAGCACCCCACCTACGGCAGCTGCTACACCTTCGACGGCATCTGGGCCGCGCGGCGCCCCGGCATCACCCACCGTGAGTGCGTCCCCGCGGGTGGGGCGGGCTCGGCCGGCCTGGCCTCACACCCCTGCCCGCCTCCCCAGGCCTCAGCCTGGTCCTCAGGGTGGAGCAGCAGCCCCACCTCCCGCTGCTGTCCCCTGCGGCGGACGTCCAGGTCCTGATCCACCGACCTGACCACTCGCCCTTCCTGGGGGAGCCTGGCTTCAGCGTCAGGCCGGGCACCGCCACCACCGTGGGCATACGAGAGGTGGGCCGGCTCTGGGGCGGGCGGGGGGCCGGCCCTCCTCCCCCAGCTCCCTGCGCGTCTGCGGGCCCCGGGACTGAGCCGCCGCTCCCCGCAGGACGAGGTGCACCGCCTCGGGAGCCCCTACAGCCGTTGCGCCCATGACTCGGGGGGCGTGGACGTGCAGCTGCTGTTCGCCTCCTACACCAGGCAGGTGGGTCGGGGCCGGGAGGGCGGGCGGGGCTGTGCGCCTCCCACACCAGGCAGGTGGGCCGGGGCGGCGCCGGACAAGGTGTGGCCTCCTAAGCCGGGCGGTGGGTCGGACCCACTGGGCTCGAGGGCGCGTGGCCGGACGGGGCCGTGCGCCTCCCACACCAGACAGGTGGGTCCCGGCCAGGGCCGCGGGGGCGGTGGGTGCCCAGGGGCGTCCCCCACCCCAGCAGCGGCCCCCGCTGTCCCGCCAGGCCTGCCTGGTCTCCTGCTTCCAGCAGCTCATGGTGGAGACCTGCTCCTGCGGCTACTACCTCTTCCCCCTGCCGGCGGGGGCCGAGTACTGCAGCTCCTCGCGGCACCCGGCCTGGGGTGAGCGTGGGGATCCGCGCCCCAGCCCGCCCACCCCGCCTGCGCAGGGCACTGCCCGCCAGCGAGTCCCACCCCTTTGCTACTAACCCCTGCCCCGCACCCTTAGGCCACTGCTTCTACCGCCTGCACCGGGAGCTGGAGACCCACCGGCTGGCCTGCACCTGGCGCTGCCCCAGGCCCTGCCGGTGAGTGGGGGTAAGGATGGGGGGTGGTGAGTGGGGGGCTGAGTGTGAGGAGAGTGGGAGAGGGAGGGCAAGAGGGAACACAGGGAGGGGTGGGGGGATCTGAGGGGGTGATGGTGGTGGGGGTAGGAAGTGATGGGGGAGGGGGAAAGGGGTGTGGGGAGGAGCATAGTGGGGGTGAGGGGGGTGTTGGGGGGGCTGGGGTCCCTGCCCTCGGCACTCAGAGATGGCACAGTGTCCTCCAGGGAGTCTTCCTACCAGCTCTCCGCCGGGACCTCCAGGTGGCCTTCCTCCAAATCCACCGTGAGTTCCCTGAAAAGCGGGGGGCTGACAGCAGGCGCTCCTTGGGGTCCCCAGAGCCCACTGCCCAGCCTCTGCCGAGCGGTCCCCGCTCCTGCCAGTGCCCGGGCGGGCGGCGCGGTGGCCAGCAGGTCTGCTGTGCGCAGGACTGGGTGCTGGCTGTGCTGGGAGAGCGGCGCCCCAGCAGTCCCCGGAGCCGGGGTCCCAGGTGGGCACCGGGCATGCCCTGGCCCTCCCTGCCGGCCGCTGCCCTTGGCGGCCGGCCCCTCACACCTCTGCCCTGCCCAGGAGCAGAGCCTCCAAGGTGAGCATCTTGTACGAGGAGCTCAACTACCGGACGGTGGACGAGGTGCCTGTTCTCTCGGTGAGCGGGCAGAGGCGAGGCCTCAGCGGGGTGGGGCCAGCACCCCCAGGCGTCCCGGGCTGACCCTGGGGCTGCCCTCACCCCACCCTACACTCCCGCCCGCCCGCAGGTGCCACAGCTGCTGTCAGCCGTGGGCAGCCTCTGCGGCCTGTGGCTCGGCTCCTCCGTCCTAACTGTCCTGGAGCTGCTGGAGCTGCTGCTGGACGCTGTGGCCCTCACCCTGCTGCTGGGCTGCCGCCGGCTCCTCAGGGCTCAGGGCCCCCAGCCGGGAGTGGCCACTGCGGAGTCCCACCCCACGTCGCGGGCTGGCCAGGTGCCCAGGGCCTGCAAGCGTGGGCCGGGGGGCCAGCGGCCTCCCCTCCTGTGATGCCCCCAGGAACTCTGGCTCAAGCCTCAGCTGAAGACCTCGACCAAGCAGGACCCTCCCGAACCAGCCTGAACGGGCCTTGACCCCAGGTGGGCCGGCCAGGCCCAGGTTGTGCGCCAGCACAGCGGGCCCCCCCACCCCAGCTCCCCTGCCCGGTGGCCCCGGCCTTGCTCCCAGTGCGGCGGCGGGCACAGTGGGCCTCGCCCAGGTGCTGCTGTGAGCGCAGCGTCTGTGCATAGTGTGCGGCGTCAGGCAGGGCTCCCTGGCTCAGGGCCGGACGGGCAGGGCCAGGCTGGGCACGGGCACCCTCAAGCTGCTGTGTCATAAATAAAACCGATGATTCCACCTGGTGGCGGTATCCCACAGACCGGGGAGTGGACGTCGGGCGGCCAACAGCCATGGTGTGCCGGCACAAGGCCAGTGGCGTCCGCCACTCCTTCCGCCCGGGGCCACGTATCCGGGCCAGAGGAGGGCGGCCCCTCCCAGTGGAGCAGCACAGGGCGAGGAGGGCAGTGGGCAGGGCAGCCAGGACAGGAGCGGGTGCAAGCCAGTTTATTGACCATCCGGAGGGGCGCGCAGGCCCGGGGGTGGGCCCTGTGTGGCGCTGGGCGCTGGGGGTGGAGCTCAAGCAGGGAGAAGGAGCCAGTTGTGCTCCGAGGGGTCACGACCCACGGGCCATGGCGTGGGGGCCGGCCTAGCACCCACCTTGCTGCCCAGAGAGCCTCCCGGACCCTTTGCATAGTGACCGGTGACTGGCCTTGGCATGACCAAGGGCCCGCTGATGGGGAGAGGACCAGCCACCCCCGAGGGCTCCTTCAGAAAAAGGGAGCACAGAAGGCGGGGTCGGGCCCTGGGGAGTGGCCGACAGGGCCGGCCCATCTGCGGCCCAGTCCCAGGGGCTGGTGAGGGGTGGACTGCGGGGGCCTCCCCGCAACGGGGAGCCAGGGCCGCGGTGGAGACTGGAGACGAGGGGGACGGAGCCGCGGCCGCGCTCTCCCCCCTGCCAGGCCGCCGGTGGGGGTGGAAGCACCGCGCGGGCCTCGGGACGCCTGCGTCCAGCACCTGAGGAGCCCGGGCAGGCGCGGGGCCACCGAGTGAGGTACGCGGGTTGATTCCCTGGGTGGGCTGCCCGGCGGCCCGTGAGGCCCCGCGGTGGGCACTGGGGCGAGGAGGGACCCAACTAGCAGGTCAGTGGGGTGATGGGGTGTGGGCGCAGCGGGCGCGGCCGGGGCAGAGGGCCCGGAGAATAGGCCTCGCGGCGCTGGCTGACACGCCGCGCCGGGGCCGCCGCGGGCCTAGCTGTCCTCCAGGTGCAGGCCGATGAACTCCTGGATGCAGCGGCGGTACTGCAGCTCCGTGGGGCTGCTGGCCCCCAGGGGGCCCGCCTGGCCCGGGGGCGCCTCGGCCTCCCGCATCTCCTCAGCCATGCGCGCCAGCCGGAGCCTGGGGGAGGCGGGGGTGAGGTCCTGCTCGCGCCCCGCCCGCCCCGGGGCCCCGCCACTCACAGGGTGACGATGTCGGCGTTGGCCTCCCGGACGGCGATGCTCAGTGGGTCCTGCTGCTCCTGGTCCAGGGCGTGCTGGTCGGCGCCCCTCTTCAGGAACAGGCAGACCTGGCTGGGGGCGGAGGGGCTGGTTGGGGCCGGCCGGCGGCGGCGGGGCGCTGGAGGGGGGGCCCTGACTCACCCCGTGCGGCCCAGGAGCGTGGCGTGGTGCAGGGGGGCGCGGCCCCGGCTGTCTCTTTGGTTCACGTCGGCTCCGTTTTGCAGGAGAAATTCACAGACAATCAAGGAGCCCTGGGGGGCGGGGTGGCTCAGACTCACAGGGGAGGCCCCCCACCCGCCCCCCAACATGTCTGCGCACAGGCCACGCCCCTCGCGCTAGCGCCCCTCACCCCAAGCACCGCCTGAACCAGCGGCGTCTTGCCCTCGTCCTCGGCGTTGGCCCAGTTGACCTCAGCCCCGTGGGCCAGCGCGGCGGCCAGCGCGGGGAGGTCGCGGGCGCGTGCGGCGCGGTGTGCCAGGAGCCCGGGGTGCAGCTCGCGCACATCCGCTGGGGCCCAGGCCTCGGGCTCCGCGTCTCCCTCCACCTCTCCGCTGGACCCCTCCGACTCTGCGCCCTCTGGGGGGAGGGGGTGGTCAGGGGCAGCGGCGGCCGGCCGGCTGTCGGGGGGGCTGGGGACTGGGGCCGGTGCGCACGCACCCTCCTCAGCGACGCTGTCCACCACGGAGCCCGTGACGGCCAGGACGTCCGAGCTGCCATCGGAGCTGCCCCCCAGGCCGCTATCGCTGCTGAGACCTGTGGGGTGTGCAGGGAGGGGCCCTGAGCACCCGACTCCTCCCGGCTCTGGAGGGGTGCGGGGGTCCCACCGTCCTCCCGGCCTGCTCACAGGCCCCTGCGCTGCCCTCTGCGCTCCCGGTCTGGGGCCCAGCAGGGCGGGGACACTCGCCTGCCCCAGGGCAGGCAGCCTGGTGGCCAGGCCTGGCCAGCTGGGGGGCTGTCACCCCACTCAGCCAGGTACTCTTGGGCGCAGGGGGTGGCCCGGGTTCTGGGACCCCCGATGCCCGGGCCAGTCTGTGCCCGCACACCCCCCCAAGCTCCCGCAGGACTGCCGGGGGGAGAGGATCCCGGCAGGGCCCCGATCTAAGGTCCAAGTCGGCGGCCATGTTACCGCCTGCTGGACGCGCGCTCCAGCCCAAGCCCTGCTTGACTCCTAGACTCCATGGGGAGCCCCCAAGACCCACCCCGCCCGTCCTGCAAGAGCACCTGGCTCCAGGGCCCGGGAAGGCCCGCACACCGTCCCCACCCGCCCACCCACGGCTGAGCCGGACGGTCCCTCCCAGCACTCACTGCGTGGACCGGCGGCGGCCGCCCCAGCGTCAAAGTAGGAGAAGAGGGAGTCCAGCTCGTCGGGGCCGAAGAGGGAGTCCCGCCGGAACCTGCGCTCCAGGCCGCCTGTGCGGGAGAGGGGCTGAGGCCCGAGCCCCCAGGACGCCGCCGCCGCCCGCCCTTCCCTGCCCCGGCGGGCGTGTCGGGGCCGCGCACCTGGACAGAGGGCGGCCACGGAGGGCAGCGTGGGCTCCAGCCGGGCCGGGCGGCGGGCGCTGGGCGCGCGGGGGGAGCTGTGGTGGCGCCGGCACTTGGGGGCGCGCCAGCGCTGCGGGGCCTCGCCGGCGGGCGCGGAGGGAGGCCTGCCCAGGAACTTCTTCTCCACGTACTTGTCTCTGATCCAGGCCTCCTTGTCCTGCCTGGACGGGGCCGCACGTGAGCCGCTCCCCCGTGGCGCTGCCCGGCCCACCCCTGGCCGCCTCACCTGGGGCTGCTGGCCGTGGGCTTCCTGCCACCCGGCCCCTCGCACCGGGCCTCGTAGATGCGATTCACAGCGCTGTTGCCCAGCTCGCACATCAGCTGCGGGAGGCGGGTGTGCGGTCAGCGGGCGCTTGCCTCACGGCCCCAGCGCGGGCCCCACTGCCGGCCGCCCGCCACGCTGCCCACACACCTTCAGCAGTTCTGGCTCCCACGAGTCCAGCGTCAGGGAGCGCACCTTGGAGCAGTGGACGCCCAGGCTCCTGGACAGCAAGGGGGGAGGCAGGCCCGGGGGTGGGGTAAGCGGGTGGGCTGGGGGTGGGCGGGCCCGGGGGTGGGGTGGGGGGAGGGCGGGGCGGCACCTGTGGATGCCCGAGCACTCGATGCACAGCAGCACACCCAGGTTGATGCTGGCCCAGCGGGGGTCGGGCTGGCCACAGTCGCCACACTGGCTGTTGCCAGCCACACTCTGCACGCGCTGCAGGGCACTCTCAGCCCTGACGCCGCGCTCCCGGGAGTCCGAGGCCGAGTCGAGGCTGCTCGTGGACGGGGACGCCGTGCGGTCCAGCCTCTGGGGACGGTGGTGGGGTCACGGCCTGCAGGTGTGCCAGCCGCAGCCCTGGAGGCCCCTCCCGCAGCAGAGGGGCCACATGGCTGCGCGTGCACGCACGCATGCACAGGTGCTCACATGCATGTGCTCAAACATGCACATGCAGCTGCTCACCATGCACACGCAAGTGCTCACGCACACATGCAGGTGCTCTTGCAAGTGCTCACGCGGATGCACACGCAGGTGCTCACGCGCATGCACACGCAGGTGTTCACGCATGTGCAGGCCCAGGGCAGCGTGTACACGTGCCACAGGGCTGTGGCGGGCGCACCTCTCCGTAGCAGCTGTCGGGGCTCGCCCGGTAGGCAGAGGCGATGCTGGCCTGCACAGCCTGCACCCAGGCCCGCCGCAGAGTCTCCGAGTCAGCCTGCAGCATGCAGCTCCTGCGGGGAGGGGCTGTCAGGCTGGGCCGCGGGGACCCCCCCTTGCCCCGCCCCGGCCGAGGCTCCTCACTTGGTGGGGGACACGACCTCAAAGCAGAACCTCCGCTCGGTGTCCTCGCACGGCTTCACGGAGCACAGGCGGAGGTCGTCCACCACCACGGTCAGCGCGTCCTGCGGCGGCACCACTGTGGCTCCCCACCCCGCCCGGCCCCGCACCCGCCTCAGCCCGGCTGCCCGAGACCCCAGCGACCTCCGCCCCAGCCGGGCCGGCTTAGGCGCAGCGAGCCCACCCGCCCCCGCCAGCCCCCGCCGCAGGCGGGGAGGCCCCCCGAGGGCGCACCTTCAGCCTCTTCTGGTAGACCAGCTGGCTGTTCTGGAGGGAGAACCAGCGCCTGGTGCGAGAGGGAGGCGGGTCAGTGGGCCGGGCCAGGGCCGCCCCCGGCAGCCCCCGGCAGCCCCCGGGAGCCCCTCACCGGTTCCACGTCTTGAAGGCGTTGCTGGCCCTCTTGAAGAGGTAGCCCTCCATCACCACCCCGCTGGGCGCGTCCACGTCGAACTCAGCCTTGGGCCCGTCGTGGGAGAAGTCCTGGGGGGGCGCCCCAGTGAGAGCGCAGGCGGGGGCCGCTCTGCAAGCCCCTCCCTGAGCCCCAAGGGGGCAGGTCCCCCAGCCCAGGCCGGGACAGCAGGCTCTGGGGTCAGGAAGGAAGCTGCTGCCCCAGCCCGAGCCCCCATTCAGGGCCCAGCTGGGCCGCGGACAGAGCTCCATTCACAGGCCCCGGGGCCGCGAGCGCTGGCCTGTGTCCGGGGCGGGGAGGAGAGGCCCGGCCACCTGCTCCCCGGGCTGCGCGGGGGCAGAAGGGACAGCTGCTGCCGCTGCAGGGGAGGCGGGCCCGGCCCGCTGGTGCCAGCCACGGCCCACCCGGCGCCGCCCGGGAGGTGTCCTTGGTGCTGAAGCATGCGGCGGGGAGACGGAGGCCCCGCCCGCCCGCCCCCAGGGCGGGGCCCCTCACCTGCAGCAGCGTCTGAGGGCCCGGCGGGAGGATGCAGGGGGTGGGAGAGAGAGCCAGTGAGTGACAGGCCCCACAGCAGCACTCCGTGGCCCCCCGAACAGCTCCAGGCTCCGCCCACCTCCTGAGACGGGAGCCAGGGCCTGGCAGGGGAGCCCGGCCCCACCAGGAAGCAGCCAGCAGCCCCAAAGCCCGCCAAGACCCCAGGAGGGGGTGCACCCCCACCCCAGGGGCAGTCCCGCTGCCGTGCGCCGAGAAGGCTGTCGCTCTGCCCGCCAGCCTGGCCGCCGAGCGACCACCAGGCGGAGGACCCCGGGGCTGGGGACGGAGCGGCAGGCCAGCCGCCGGGGGCTGCCAGGGCTTTCCCAGCAGAGGGGCGGCGGGCCTCACCCGCTGCTGGATGGCCGCGTGCTTGCGCTCCATCTCCCGCTTTTCCACCGCCGAGTCGATCACCAGCTGGTCCAGCTGTGAGGGAGGGGTGTCAGGGAGCCCGGCAGGGGCCCTGTCCCCACGCCCACCCCGCCCCGCCCCGCAGGCTCACCTCTGCTGCCAGCTTCTTCATGTAAGGGTCCAGCTGGTGCAGCAGGCTGTAGCCCTGCTGGAAGAAGCTGTACTGCGCGTGCATGAAGGACAGCATCTGCGGCGGGCACAAGCCCTCAGCACCCCGCAGGACCCACCCCGCGCCTGCCCGCGCCCACGGCCCCCTGCCCGGCCCCCGCGCCTGTCCCCCACGCCGTCTGCGCGCTCACAGAATCCAAAATCTCAAACTTCTTCTTGGCCTGCAGAACGTTGATCTGCCAGAGGGGAGGAGAGCAGGGGTCAGGCCCCGGAAGTCGGCCCTTGCCCTGCCCCTGCACCCTGAGGCCCCCGAGCGCGTCCAGTTTACCCAGCATCAGGGCCAGCCCCTCCAGCGTCTCCGAGGCCTGCCCAGAGTCGGGGCGCTAGGCCCCCTCCCCCTGGCAGAGCCCTGAGCCCTCGGCCCTGCCCGCAGCCCCTCCAGCTCGGCTGGCCACCCCCTCCCGAGGTGTGGCACCTCAGGCTTTCTCCGGCCAGAGGGATCCTTCCGACGCCAGCTGCCCCGCAGGGACGCGGGAGCCGCTGGGCACACGCTGCAGGAGCTGACCGCTCGGCACTGACCTGGAGCACGTAGTCCAGCGCCAGGTGGCGGAAGCACTTGCGGGTGAGAGTCAGGGCGCCCGTGGCCTCCTCCACCTCGTGGGGCCGGTGCCTCGGGGCCTGGGCGTTCCTCACCAGGGACAGCTCCATGTCCTCCCGCACTTTGTCGAACTGCTTCTTGGTGTCCTTGAACTTGCGCACGTCCCTGGGGGCAGCCGAGCCTTCGCGAGGCGGCTCCTCCCTACGGACCGCCCTGTGCCGGCCGGGCCCCTTCTCCGCAGCGCTGGCCTCCCCGGCCTCCTCGCCATCCTCTGCTCGCTCCTGGGTCCGCCCAGCCAGTGGGGACGGCCCTCGGCCTCCCTCAACCCCTCGCCCACGCCAGCTCCGTCTGCAGGGTCCCCTGGCACCTGGCTCAGCCCCTTCCCCGCCTGCTCCCCGCAGCCCTTCCCCTCCCAGGGCCTCCTGACCTCTGGCCGTGACCTGGCCCGCCCTCCTGGCTGCAGGCTCCTCTGCCCTGCTGGCCCCCACCCATGCGCCCCAGGACCCCAGTGTGACCCCGGCCACCCAGGGCTGACAGTCACTCACTCTTTGACGAAGTTGTGCAGCTGCTGGCGCACAGACCGCTGGGCCTGGTCAAATAGGATCTGGGGGCCAGGGCGAGGGCTGTCAGGTCCGTCCCCAGGGAGAACCAACGACAGCCCCATCCAGCCTGCCTGGCCCAGCTGGTCAGCAGACAGGCCTGGATCAGGGCAGCATCGCCCGGGGCTTGAGGCAGTACCCGGAGGCACAGTTGTGCCCACCTGCCCCTCTCCCCCACTGGTCCTTGACCAAACAGGAGGCCAGAGCTGCCCCGGATGGGATGCTCCTCTGCCCGAGCAGCCCAGACGGGGTGACACACGTAGGACACGGGGCACCCCAACCTCCAGGCGCTGGCTGGCCAGCCGGGGGAGGAAGCAGGGGGCCAGAGGTCAGAGCCAGGAGGGCCGCCCCACAGTGCTCCAGTCCCGCGTGGGGAGGGCCGGCCTCCCTGGCGCAGACGGACGGACGGACGGACAGGGCAGGAAGAGCTGGTTTATTCTGAACTTCCCGCGGGGGTGGAGCCCTTGTTTGGGCAGGGCTTTCGGCTCCCAGGCTGGCCCGCCCACCCCGCGGCCTGTCCTGTGCCAGGCCAGGGTCCCGCGGCTCAGGTGGCTCTGCGCCAACCTGGCAGCGGTGAGGGGGGACTCACCCGAGGCTGCCTGGGGGACCCTTCCAGGCCTCACCCACCCTGAGCCCACCGTCCTGCCCGGGCAGTGACCGCCTCTCCCTGGGCAGACCCAAGCGCCCCCAGTGCCAGGGAGCGGCATGCGGCCCCGCCCGCCCCGCCGCCGGCTCACCATGTGGTAGCTGACCATCTCCTGCAGGCTGTCTCCAAACCTCTGCAGGCACTCCTGGGGACACACTCGGCTCAGGCGCCTGCGCCCACCCCCCACAGCCCGGTGCCACCCGCCCCGCGCGCTCACCGAGACCACCGCATCCCCCTGGCACTGCTGCGACAGGTCCCGGACGCCGCTCACGAAGAGCCTGTTGGTGGCGACGTAGGCCTTGCCGGCCTCGATCATGCCGCTGCAGAGCTTGACCAGCTGCGGCGGGCGGGCGGGCGGGCGGGCGGCAGCTCAGTTCTCCAGCCAGGGCCAGAGGCCCCGCTCCCAGCCTGCCCCCAGCTGCCGGGGTTGCCAGGACGTTGGGGGCCCCGGGGCTCCGCCCACAGCTGGGTGCCAGCGGGACCCCTGCGGGGTCCGAGGCCACGCCTCTGGCCCCCCAACACAGGGAGTGCCCTGCAGCCCTCGGCCCAGCAGCTGTCCCCTGCCCGGGACGACAGGAGGGGCCCGGCCCGGGGCAGCACCGAACGCGGCGGGCAGCATGGGGTCTGGGACGGGAAGGGCGGGCAGCGTGTGAGGGGCAGCCCGGGTCCCCCTACCTTGTCCAGCTTGGCCTCGATCTCCACCACGTCTGTCTCCACCTCGTCAATGGTGGCTCTGCGGCGAGAGGAGGCAGCTCGTCCCCGGCCAGGGCGGGCGGGCACCCCCCCAGGGTCTCGGGGGAAGGGGCCGCAGGGCCTGCTCCCAGGGCCACCCGCGGGCTCTGCCCTCAGACAGATGGCGAGCGGGCCCGGGCCCCACCGGGGCCGGCAAGGCTGGGACCCGAATCCCCTGCGGCAGCAGGGAAGCCGCCACCTGTGGCCTGGCTGGGGTCCCGGGGGCAGGGCGCGAGGGGCCAGTGTCAGACGCAGGAGGCAGAGGGCCGGGTCTCCAGGCCACCCTCCCGCCACACCCTCGCCAGCTGGGCTGACTGGGCCCCGGGCCAGGGACCCTGTCTGGGTCACTCCAGAGCACAGGCCGCTGCTCTCTGCTGGACCCCAGGCCGCCTAGTGGCCCCAACTCCCCCAACCTCAAAACAGACCATTCACTTTCTCGGTGGGGGGCCAGGCCAGGGAGGAGCCACCCCACGCCCTCCCGGGGCGCAGACAGCAGGGCTGTGGGGAGGCGAGAGTTAAGCCTTGACATCACTGGAGAAGCCTCCGGATGGGAGAACCCCCGGAAGGGGAGGCAGAGGCAGATGGATCCGCACGTGACATCCCCCTCTGGGAGCAGGAAATAGGGGCGCAGGGACAGGATCCTGGAGCCCCCACATAATCCGCTCAGCTGGTGAGCTGGGCCCACACAGCTGCCTGGGCCAGGGACCTGGGAGGACGGCTGGGGCCGGGACTTGGGGGGGTCAGTCGGGGCCCCACGCAGGTCTAAGGCCCTTCATTGCCGTGTGGTAGCGGGGCGGGGGGGTGGCTCCCCGGTTTCTCAGTCCTGGGGGCGGGACCGGACCGGTCCTCACGTGGGCCGGCTCACGTGTCCTCAGTTAGGAGCCGCGGGAGGCTGCCCCGGCCAGCGACCTGCACAGGTTCCCAGTTCTCCTCACAGGGCAGCCGCCCCCTCCCGAGGGCTCCGAGGCGCCCCACCCACCCAGGACTGCCCAGTCCTGACTGCAGCCCCTGCGGGTCTCGGCAAGCTGGGAGCACCCCCGGAGAGGACACTGCCCAGGGCCCTTGGGGTCCCTGGAGAGCGCAAGGGCAGGACTGCCAGAGCAGCAGGCAGGTGGGCCAGATACGGTCACACCCCACCTGGACACCAAGCCCTCGACTGTCCCTCCCCACGGAGCCCTGAGCCAGCCTCCCTCCAGGATTTCCTCAGCAGCCGGGTGGAGGGCGAGGCTGGCTCCCCCACCAAACCTGACTCAGCACCCAAAGCCCCACCCAGGGGAGGGGGCACAGAGAACAGGGAGGGCCACGCCCCCGTGTCCTCTGGAGAGGCGCCCCAAGCCCACAGGCAGGGCGTCCTCCCAGGCCCGGCCACCTGCCCACATCGCCGGACACATCCTCCCCTGCCCGCCCTGGCACCGAGGGCAGGCGAGCAGAAGAGGGGCCCTAGGCTGGCTTCCGGCGCCAGCAGCTTCAGCTGTGGCTCAGCCTAATCCTGAAACCCGCCTCGCCCTTGCCTGCGGCCCGGGTCCCAGCGGGTGGATGACCTCGGCCCCGTCCCCTTCCCGGGCCGCTGGTGTTTCCCAGGCCACCCCTCTCCGAAGCAGCCAGGCAGCTAGTGTGCCCACCGCGGGCTCCACGGGCGGCCACGTCCACGGTGTCCCGGTGCCAACGTCTGCCGGCAGCCGGGACTTCACGCAGGGGTGGGAGCAGGAGACTTCTGAGTGGGGGAGGTGGGGTGCCCGGCCCAAAGCCCGAGCCCGCAGCAGAGGCCCGGCGCCTGCCCCAGACTGGGGTGCTGGAGGCTGTGGGGCTCAGGGTGGGGAAGGGGGCGGCCACGCGGAGCCCAAGCAGCCAGCCAAGGACTCCACAGCACCCTGGTGTCCCCAGCCTGGGGCGCCCTCGGGGCATCCAGGTTGAGCCCTCACACCCCCCCCAGGTCTCTGCTGGGCGGGGCTCAGGAGGCCGCTGTGGAAGGGGTGCTCCGGGGAGCAGGGCGAGAGCCCCGAGCTGGGGACCCGGGTGACCCCAGGCCCTCCCTGGGCAGGCCCCGAGGGCAGCGCGCGCCCAGGAGCACCCGCCGGTGCAGACGCTCTGTGGGCGCCCCGCGCCCCGCACTCGCCCGCGCCCCGCACACACACGCCCGCGCCCCGCACACACTCGCCCGCGGCCCGCACACACACGCCCGCGCCCCGCACACACACGCCCGCGCACACGTGTCACCGGGCCGGCTCCGCGCGGGGCGGGCAGGCGGGCGGGCCGGCACCTCGGGGCGCTCCCGGGCGGGCGCCGCGCTCGAGGCCGCCCCGGCCCGCGGAGCCCGGTCCCCCGGGGGCCCGCGCCGCGCCCGCCAGCCCCGGCGCCCCCGGCCCGCGCCGGCTCGGCGCCCCGCACAGCCCGCGGCCGGGCCCGCGCCCAGCAGGTGCGGGGCGGCGGCGCGGACACAAAGGGGGGCCGGGGGCCGGCGGCGCCTTTTGTTCCGACCCGCGGGCGGGGCGCCGGGGGGGGGCCCGCCGGGCCCGGGGCGCCGCGGGGCCGGGCCCCCCGCGCGGCGCACCTGAAGCGCGGCGAGTCCTTGATGCACTCCTCGAACTCCACCGTCATGGCTGCGGCCGGCGCTCCCTGTCGCGAGGACGGCGCCCCGCGGCACCCCCGGCCCGGCCCGGTCCGCGCCCCGCCCGCTGTCACCGCCGGGGAGCGTCGCCCAAGTCGGGCCGCGCGGCCGCCGGGGGCGGGGCGGGGCCGCGCCGCGCGCTCCGGGGGGCGGCGGGGGCGGCGGGCCGGGCGCGGCGCCCACGCCGCGGGAGGGCTCGCGGGCGGCGGGCGGCGGGCGGGGCGGGCCGGGCGGGCGGGCCGGGCGGGCGGGGCGCCTCCGGGCGGCTCCACGCGTCGGCCGCGGCCGGCACTTTGCACCCGGTCCCTGGCTCGGCCCGCCCCGGCGGCGGGGGCGGGGCGGGGCGGGGCGGGGCGGGGCGGGCGCAGGCGCGCGCGGCGGGGGCGGGGCCGGGGCTGCTGCGCGCGCGCGGCCCACGTGCGTCCGGACCCGCGCGGCGGGGCTCGCCCGGCCATGGGCTCGGCTCCCGCGGGCTCGGCGCGCGCGCGCTACCTCGTGTTCTTCCAGTACGTGGGCACCGCCTTCAGGTGCGGCCCTGGCGGCCCGAGCCCGCGGGGCGCGCGGGGGGGCGCGGGGGGGCGCGCCTCGGCCCGCTGACTCCGCCCGTCTCTGCCCGCAGCGGGGTCGCCGCCGTCAGGGGCGCCCAGCGCGCCGTCGGGGTCCAGAACTTCCTCGAGGTGAGCTCGGCCCCGCGGGGAGGCGGGGTGGGGGGCGCGGCGGGGCGGGGCGCGGGGCCCCGCCGGGCACGTCCCGCGGGTTCGGCAGCGCTGGCCCCGCAGGAGGCTGCGGAGCGGCTGGGCTCCGTCGTGCCGGTCAAGGTCACCGTCTCCAGCCGAACGGACGCCGGGGTCCACGCGCTGAGCAACGCGGCGCACCTGGACGTCCAGCGCCGCCCGGGCCGGCCGCCCTTCTCCCCGGAAGCCCTGGCGCGCGCCCTCAACACCCACCTGGCACACCCGGCCATCCGGTGAGGCCCCCGCTGGGCGCGGAGCACGGGCGGGCTGGGGGCGGGTCATTCGCCGGCCTGACGGCCCGGCCCCCACGCACAGGGTCCTGCAGGCCTTCCGCGTGCCCAGCGACTTCCACGCGCGCTACGCAGCCACGTCTCGGAGCTACCTGTACCGCTTGGCCACTGGCTGTGCCCGGCCTGACCAGATGCCCGTATTCGAGAGAGACCGGTGCTGGGCGCTCCGGACCGAGTGAGTGGTCCGCAGTGAGCGGGGCGGGCGTCACACCGCCCTACCGGCCACCCCTTCCTGACCACTCACCTGGCCCCTGCAGCTGCTTGGATGTGGCCGCCATGCAGGAGGCTGCCCAGCATCTCCTGGGCACGCACGACTTCAGCGCCTTCCAGTCAGCCGGCAGCCCCACCCCCAGCCCAGTGCGCACACTGCGGAGAGCCTGTGTGTCCCCCCACCCGGCCAGCCCCTTCGCCCTTCCCCAGGAGAGCAGGTGCGTCCTGCCTGGGCCCAGCTTCAGCTCTCGACGGCAGCAGACCTGAGGCTGGATTGGGAAACCCTTGGGCCTCACTGGGAGGACGCTGGCCGGCTGACCTAGCAGCTGGACCCCGACCTGAGCTGGAGTCCCTGCTGGTGGGGGGACACCCTGG
Organism: Talpa europaea; assembly: GCF_964194135.1. Classification (NCBI taxonomy): domain Eukaryota; kingdom Metazoa; phylum Chordata; class Mammalia; order Eulipotyphla; family Talpidae; genus Talpa; species Talpa europaea. The sequence goes on from NC_140076.1 coordinate 267,865, forward strand.
GCTCTGGACTAGTGGGTGGATCTGGGCAGCTGCGGGGAGGGCCCTCAGAAGCAGCTCCGGGCCAGTGGTTCGGCCCAGCCTCAGGGTGTGCCCGCGCGAGGGCACAGGGCAGGGGCCCCAGCTTGACCTGGGCTCCTCCCACCAGCGCCTCTGGGCTAGGTGGGCAGCAGAGCTTGGTGGTGCCAGAGTGCCCCCCCCCCCCCACCAGCCTGGCCATGTCCCCACAGCCTGCGCTTCTGGACCGTGGAGTTTGAGAGCCAGTCCTTCCTGTACAGACAGGTGGGCACAGCACGGGCCCTCCCGGGGCTGGGGGGCAGCTGGGACCCCTGCAGCAGTCTCGGCCTTCGGTCCCAGGTGCGGAGGATGACGGCTGTGCTGGTGGCTGTGGGGCTGGGGGCTCTGACGCCCGCTCAGGTGAAGGCCATTCTGGAAAGCCGGGACCCGCTGGGCAGGTACCAGAGCCGTGTGGCTCCGGCCTGCGGCCTGTTCCTGAAGTCGGTGCTGTATGGAGGCCTGGGTAAGAGGCAGTCGGGTGCCCTCCCCACCCCTGTGCTGGCCCCATGCGGGGTCAGCGTCACATGAGCGCGCGTCTGTCCCTTTAGATGGCGGAAGCCCAGCCTGTGCCCGTGGGGAAGGCCAGGCCCCAGGGAGCAGGGAGGCCCCAAGCGGATAACTGGAGACCATGTCCCGAGGTGACCAGTCAGCCAAGGTCCTGCCCCCGGGGCCAGCGGGAGCAGCTCCCCGTGGGGCAGGGATGAAGGGGATGGCGACTCTTGCTCACGGCCCACCAGCAGGAACTGCCTCCCCAGTGACCCGGGGGGCCTCCTGCACCTGTGCGCCGGCCCCCGCAGCAGCACGCACGCACAACACAGGAGGGAGACTGGGGCCGGCGCTTCTGGCTGTGCTTTACTGGAATGTCCTGGGGGTCCAGGAAGAGAAATAAAAGGTCCAAAGCCCACAGGTCTGTTCAGTCCCCAGGCTGGCCGGCGGCACGCGAGTAGGCACTTGACACGGTGGACATCCCAGGCAGTGAAGGGACGGCTGGGGCAGGCGTGGGCCGGGGGCAGAGGTGGGTCCTCCGGTGGCACAGGGCGGCTCAGGGCAGCCCAGGTGGTGGCTTCAGCTGGGGGCCTGGGGCAGGCCCTTCTTGAGCAGCGCCGTGAGGTAGCTCCCCAGCTCTTCATCCTACAGCAAGGGCCAGAGTGCGTCGCCAGCCTGCCCACCTTGGTGCCCCGCCCGCCTGCCCACCTTGGTGCCCCGCCCGCCCCTTACCTGGTAAGTCCAGGAAACCAGTAGCACCTTGGTGCTAGGGTCCTCGGAGTGGGCAGCGGCCTGAACCAGGATGGACTCCACGGTCACGGAGCCGTCGGGCAGGTGTTGCACGCAGTGGTCCTTGAGGACACTGGGGGGACACCCACACTGGTGAGGCCCTGCCCGCGCCCCACCCCCACACCACGGTTGGGCAGATGCCCACCTGCGCAGGTGGCTGTAGACGCGGGCAGCAGTCTCCTGCTCCTTGCGTGGGTCATGCAGCTGCACCCGGCAGGTGAAGCGCAGCTGGTGCTCCGCCAGGCCCAGCTCCTTGAGGGCCTGCTCCGAGGACACCAGCCGGAAGCTCTGCGGGGAGGCGGTCAGTGGGCAGCCCGGCCCTGCCCCCAGGGCCCGCCCCCGCGGCCCCGCCTCCAGACTCACACTGTCCTTCATGATCAGGGTCCCGTGCAGGAGCCGGGGCTTCTTGGCATCTGGGAGGAGGCCTGTGGAGAAGCCCAAGGTGGCAGCTGCCCAAGGCGGGGCTGCGGTCCCCACCCCTCCATGCCCCGGCTCCCCCACACCTACCCTGTGCCATCTCCCGCTTCAGCAGCCCCAGCGAGATGCCCACGGGGATGCTGGGGCTCGTGGGCAGCACCACCGTCTCCCCGTTGGCCGGCATGTAGCAGCTGACCCCTGGGTGGGGGACAGTGGTCTCAGTCGGCATGCACTGCTCCTGGCCCGCCCCGCCCCGCCCCACCCCGCCGCGGTGCCACCGCCTACGGAACTCCTGCTCGATCTTCTGCCGCAGGAACTCCATCTTCTTGGCCTCCCCGTGCACCAGCAGCACGTTGGCCGGCTCCGCCTGCCCCACCAGCTGCATGATGCCCTTGGCGTCTGCGTGCGCGCTGAAGGACATGTACTCCACCTGCATCTTCACCTCCAGCTGCGGGCCCAGCACACGCGTTGCTGGGCGGCCAGTGCAGCCCAGAGGGACCACCACCCAGAGGGGCCAGGGGCCCGGAGCCCGGAGGGGGCGCCAGGGTGGGCGGGGTGGGGAAGGCGGGCCTCACCACCTGCCGACCCTCCATCTCCAGCTTGCGCTGCCCGCTGAGGATCTTGTGGCCCACGGTGCCCTGCACGCAGTAGCCAGGCATGATGACCTGCGCGGGAAGAGAGCGGCTGTGCACCTCACAGGCTCTGGGGTTCCCTGCCCCGCGGGGGCCGCCGTGCCCTCACCATGTTCCTCTCGTTGCCCGCCCACTTCCGGAAGATCTGCAGGGACTGGCCGGCGTGCAGCATGCCGGGGGTGGCAAACACTACCTGTGGGGGTGCAGGTCAGGGAATCGGGGAACCGCAGGCCCAGTGCTCGTGAGCTGCAGCGGGCCCTGGCTCTAGGCCTGCGGGGAGGCGCCGGCGGGGCCGGGCAGGCGCCGGGCAGGTTCCGGCCAGGCCTCACCATCGGCCCCGGGTTGTCGGCAAAAGCCCGGTCGAAGGCCTTGATGTGCTTGAACTCGAACATGTTCCTCTGCACGAAGGTCTTGCGGATCTTCTGGTTCGTCCAGGTGATGAAGAGCTTGTAGTAGTGGTTGGCCTTCTCTGTCAAGCCCGTGGAGAAGTAGATGGGGGCCTTGAGGTTCATGCGCTCCCTGCGCGGGCAGGCGGGCCACAGTGAGGGGGGGCCTGGGCCACCTCCCCACACCTGGGTGGGCAGCGCCCGCACCCGCGTGCCCACAGCAGCTGGAGGCAGGCTGGGGGGACAGCCACACCGGCTCAAAGCCCAGTCAGTCACACCCTGACAGGCCCGCTGGCCGCCCCCCGTGGCACGCACCAGAAGGTCTCCAGCAGGATGCAGAGCTCCTGTGCCCGGCCCAGGGCGAACACGGGAATCAGCACCTGCAGGTGAAGGCACGTGGGCAGGTGCCACTCCAGGCCGGGGGCCACATCCCGGCAGGCGTGACACCGTTGGCGCCCAAGATGTGGAGGACAAGCAGGCACCCCATGGGGTGCCCCCACACAGGCCGGTCCCACGCCGCCCCTCCGCTACCTTCCCGCCGCGCTCGACGGTCTCGTGGACCTTCTTCAGGAAGTCACGCTCCCGGCAGCGCTTAGAGTCGCGGATGGTGGTGGCGTAGGTAGACTCCGTGATGAGCAGGTTGGGGCGGCACCGGTCGATCCAGGCGGCCCTGGCGCAGCGGGCAGTGAGCACAGCTGCGTGTTGGCCGCTGCTGTGTGAGCGCCAGCCAGGACCCAGTGGGAGGGCCCAGGCCACACAGCACCACATAGGGTACACGGACATGCTGACCACCCAGGCATCCAGCGACCGACCCACCCGCCACTGCGGCCTGCAGTGACCTCCCCCCCGCCAACTCACCCCAAGTGTCTATCGGGGGTCATGTTGTAGTCACCCTACAGAGGAGATGGCTATGAGGGGATGCCTCCTGCCCCCCGCAGCCTCTACTCCACCCCAGGTCCCGCCACTGACCGTGTAGACCACAGACTCCGAGCCCACTTTAATCTGGAACATGGCAGCCCCCAGCACATGGCCTGCGTAGTAGGCCTTGATTTCCAGCTCGTCATCAACCTGCCAAAAAGAGGCCAGGCTCGGGAACAGTGGGCAGGAGCAGCTAACGTCACGCTGAGCCTTTTGCCGCCTCCCGCCTCACACACATGACACCAGCTTTCAACCAAACGAACTGAGCAGGAGCCGCGACAAGGGCCCCACGGGGAGCCATGGCCTGGAGAAGCAACTCCGGGGCCGCCTTCCACACTCAGAGACAGGATGGGACGCAAAGCATCAGCCGGAAACCTAGCAACTGTGACAGAGGTCAAGTCCTAAAGCCAGAAACTGCAACGCCCAAAGGAAGAAGCCAAGGGGTGATCTAACGGGACATCACAGAACCAGGAGCTGATGAAGCGAATGCACAGAGGGGCATCCTGCACGAAGGGGCCAGCGAGAAGAAGCGGTGCTCGGGCCCACCCGTCAGGGGGAGGGGCGAGGTAAAGGAGGGGGAGGGCTGATGAGAGACATCAAGCCGCAAGTTCCAGAGGCGCCACGCCAGGGGCCAAAGCAGAAACTGAGTGGTGAGCCCGGCTAGCGCAGACCCAGCTAGGTCTGTGGTGGCCTAACAGAGAAGAGCCTCTCCAGGCAGAAGTGGGGACAGCAGCTCCAGGTCCAGGGAGCGTGGCCTGACCCCATGCAGACACGGAGACTCCCTTGCCTCCTTCAGGACAGAAAGTGGTTCATCCCAAGGGAAAGGGGATGTGGGTGGATGGCGGAGCACAAAGCAGAGCCCAGCAGGCCCCAAGGGGGTGGCATAGTGCCCGCATGAGAGGGCACCACAGTGGCTGTGCCCCTCCCCCACCAGGACAGGCCATGGCCCAAGGGCCTTGGCCTTTGTCATCCAGGGCGTATCTTGTGGCCGCCACCACTCAACTGGTCGTGAAAGCGTCACCAACTGAACAAGACGAGGAGAGGACTATAAAAAACAAATCCTGGGACTCGCTGGTGGCACAAAGAATTAAGATAGAGCACTATGAAGCTGTTCCACCCACTGCAGCACAAGTTCGATCCCTGGCCAGGGAGCTACCCACAGGACACAACAGACCTCTCCTGTCTCCCCTCGGCAGTGCATTTCAGTAAATCCATCTGTTCCGCTCCCCATCCTGTCTCTGGAGAGTCCTCACCCCCCGCATCTCTGGCCTGCACCCTAGCTCTTATATGCATAAATATATAAGTCCTTAAAAATTAGAAAATAGGAACTCTATGGCGGTACAAGGGGCTTATGCACAGCACTGTGAAGCTATCCCAGCCTCTGCAGCGCCAGTTGGATCCCCAGCTGGCCAGGGAGCAACGCACATGGCGCGGCAGACCTCTCCTGTCTCACCCGCTGCTCCCCTCAGCAGTGTATTTCAGTAGATCTGCCTGTTCTGTTCCCCACTCTGTCTCTCGTGAATCCTCTCACCTCCCCCACCTCTAACTGTACCCCAGTTCTTATATGCATAAATCAATCTATCTTAAAAAAATTTAAAAGCAACAGGGCAGCCCCGAAAAGACAGTAAAGGAAGAAAAGATGCCATGGCGAGATTCGCGGCAATGCCTGGCCCGCCCCACTGGGACAGCAGCCAGCCCGAGAGCCACGGGTCCTGAAGCCGCAAGGCTGTGGGACAACGTGGATGAGACCGTCGGGGCCAGTGCTGCCGCAGGTAAAGGAAACGGGTGGTGGAAGTGGCGCTAAAGGCCGACACTCACGTCCTGGCCACGACGGGAGCGGCCCAGAGCAAACAGACCAGCGCTGTGCCTGTGGCCGGCAGCCCAGGCCTGGGAAAGTGATCACCACCACCGCCTTCCGGTGCGTGCCACTGCTACCCTGACCTGCCCTGGATGCCCAAAGACGCTGACGGGGACGGAGCCTGTGGGCTGCCCGCCCCCCCCCAACCCCAGGCAGCAGGCCCACCCAGCTCGGCCAAGTGTCCGCCCAAGGGGCTGGGCCACCCGTTCCAGCCGCCACGCACTCAGGCAGACCGGGGGCCACACAGTGGCCTGCGGGCTCACGGGGGGTCAGCGCGGTGTGGAGCCCCAGCCAGCCTTGTGCTCCCTGATGCCCCCAACACCCCCACAGGTGGACCCTGACCTGGACAGTCTGGTGGAGGTGGACGGCCACCACCTTCTTCATGCAGTCCTTGATCATCTGGGAGGTAAAGAAGTTGGCCTCGCCCTTTTTGTCCACGGCAATCTTGCGATAGTCCTCCAGCAGGATTGGGCAGATGGCCTGGGTGGGGTGGGTCATGTAGATGGGCCCGTCGTAGCCCACCATCTCGCTGAAGTAGGGGAGTGCTCCACAGTGGTCCAGGTGAAAATGGCTGTGGGGGGCATGAGTCAGACCACTCGGACCTGCTAGCAAGCCTCCTGAGCCTGCGCTGCTCGGACCTGCCAGCAAGCCTCCTGGGTCTGCGTGCTGCAGCGAGCCAGGGGTCACACAAGTCCCGCCCCACCAGCTTGGCATCCAGCCAGCATCTGGCGAAGCAAATAGCTGCAGCTGCTTCCGCACGGAAACAGCAAAGGGGCTGGCTGGGGAAAGGTCCCCACCGCACTGGGTGGTCAGGACAACCCCTTTGCTGCTCACACCAAGGCCGGGAGTAGGGCACAGAGTTAAGACCAGGCCGGAGCAGTGCTTGCCCCACAGCAGGCCGTGGTGCCAGTGTGGGCAGGCAGTATGGGCGCGGTCAGGTCCTCCGGGCTGCAGGACCACTAGAACAGGCCAGGACCCGCTGCCGAATGCTACAGAGAGCTGAGGCGCAGCCCGTGGCGCCCTTGATCAGGCACCTCTGCACCAGCAAGGGCGGCCTCCCTGGTCCAGCTACCGAGAGGCGCCGCGTCTCCCTGGGCACCACGCCTCTTATCTATTCTCAGGGGAACGGCCAACAAGCACATGGTCAGGCCCTGGCATACAAGGCCGAGGGCAGCGGCCAGGGAGATGGGGAGCAGACCAGGTACCTCGGGTCCAGGTGAGGGGCCGGGATACCCACCCTGCACAGGCCCGGCTGCTCTCCCAGGCCTGAGGGCCTTTGAGGGGAAGGCCGTGCAGGTGCCCACCTGATGATCACACAGTCCAGAAAGTCAGTCAGCCGGCCGCTGCGTGTGATGTAGGAGAAGTCGGGAAAGCGTCTCTGTGGAGCCGGGAGTGCGTCAGTGCTGGGGAACTTGGGGCAGGTGCAGCCAGGGCACTGGCACCCAGGCCCGGTGTGAAACACGCCCACCCAGCAGGATCTGTGGATGCCCCGGTCCGCCCACCTCCAGGAGCCAGTGAGCAAGGGCTTCCAGAATCACAGGACCATGGCCCACGCCACACCCCTCCCCTCAGGGCGGGGGGTCTGGCTGGGGTCCACCCACAGCAGCGTGGGTGCTAGGCAGGGCCAGGGACTCACGTCATCATTGAAGCCCATGTGCATCCCGCAGTCCAGCATGACGTTCTTGCCCGCGATGGACACCAGGATGCAGCTGCGGCCCACGTCCTGGCCGGCCCCTGCGCGGGACAGCCAGTCAGGCGCCCACCTGCCTTCCCAGCCCCAGGCCGGTCCCCAGCTCCCCCAGGCCGCGGGGAGCTGGGGGGCGCCAGTTCCCCGCCGTGGAACGTGCAGTGGAGGGGAGGGGGCCCGGGCGCCTGCCCTGGCTCCCCGCCGCGGGCCGCGGGTGTCGGACCGTCGCGCCCGCGCGGGGCCTCACGCCTCTCCCTGGCGCCTCAGTGGGGCTAGAGCTGTGGGGCCGCCGCGGCCGGGGCCGAAGCACCGCCAGGAGGCCGCGCTGCAGCGAGCACAGGCGGCTCCGGCCCCGTCGGGGAAGCCCGGCCCCACGGTCCGGCACGGACCCCGACGGGGCGGCGGCGCGGGGGCCGCTGCCCGCCCCAGGGCCCCGCCCCGGCCCCGCCTCGGCCCCGCCAGGCTCGGGGCCGCCCCGACGCTTCGCCAGGCGAGGCTCGCCCGGCGCCCGGCGCAAGCGCGGAGCCCACAGGCCGGCGGGGGGCGCTCACCGAGCGGCGTGACCCTGATGTCGGGCATGGCGCCGCCGGATGTCCTCTAGTGCGGCACGGCTCGCGCGGCGCATGCGCAGTCCCCCGGGGCGGCCGACTTCCGGTGCGCCGCCGGAAACGCGCCTCGCAGTCCGCGTCCTGATTGGGCGGCGGCGGCGCAGCCCGGGGGCGGGGCCGGGGCGGGGCCGGGGCGGGGCGGGGCCGGGGCCGGGGCGGGGCCGGGGCGGGCCGGGGCCGGGCAGGGGGTCTGCGGCGGGCGCGCAGGTGAGCGGCGGGCGCGCAGGTGAGCGAGGGCCGGCAGCGGCGGGACATCCGCGCCCAACCGAACCGGCCGGGATGGCCTGGGCAGAGGCGAGGGGTCGGGCCCGGGAGGGGCCGGCCCGCCCCCGACCCCCCCAACCGTGGGCCTCAGCCGAAGCAGCACCCAACGGGACCCGGACCCCACCCCACTAAGCCCGGGGACCCTGCCCGGGGGCGCCTGGAGCCTTCTCCCCAGGTAGACTGGCAAGACTTCCTGGACCGGCCCTGCCCTCACCCGCCGGCCCGCTGGGGGCGCAGCGCTCTGGGCCTCCCCCTGTCTTGTCGCCCACCCGGGGCGGGCGCTCAGGCCGCCCTCCAAGCCCCGACCTTGGGTCGTGGGCTCCCCCGGGGTGGGGGGTCTTGGCGGGGCCTCATCTCCTCCCAGAGCTGGCAAGCTGCCCAGCCCAGCTGCAGGAACACTGCCCTTCCTTTGTCCCCAAGCTCTGCAGGGTCCTGGCAGCTCCTGGCAGCTGCTGGCTGGGCTCTGGGCAGGAAGGCCAGGCCCACAGGATGGTCTAGGGGCCAGAAATGTTAGCCCTGGGGACTCAGAGGCCACCTGCTCAGTAGATGAAGACGGCCTGTCCTGGGGAGGGGACCCTCCTCCGAGACCCAGGCACTGCTGTCCCCCACACCTGATGACAATGTGAGCTCCCCACTGGGGACCCCGCCCAGTGCCAGGCATGTGGCCCGACCCGTTGGGGCTGGCAGGACCTCAGCACCAGCAGCCACTCCTGGCAGCCTGGGTGGTGGGCAGGGCAGGTGTGCTGACCCACCTTCCCGGGAGAGGAACAGCCCGTCAGGGGACGTGAGTGACTTATCCCCAGGCTGGAGGCATAAGGGCCAGGTCCAGCAGGTGAGAGATGCACTGAGTCCCCAGGGCCTGCCACCCTGCAGTGCCCACCCTGTGCAGCAAGGGGGCAGGCCAGGGTGCTGGCAGCTCACCCTCAGTGCCTGGCCGGGCCAATGTACACTGTGTGACCAGGACCCAGAGCAGGCCCTGCCTTCAGGACTGTGGTCTGGCACACCCCTGGAAGTTTCTGACACGGGCGGTGGCCGTGGCCATCTCTGGCCCAGCCACCCTTCAAGTGGGAGGTGCGCGGTTTCAGTGGGAGGGGAAAGCTTGGCGCCTGCCGTCGGCCCCTGCAAACGCCACCCTCAGCACCCCAGTGAGCAGAGGACCAAGCCCCTCGCAGCCCTGCCCTCTGCCTCCTTCCCTGTGTCCATGCTCGCGAGGTGCTGGAATTTCCTGTCTTTGTCGCCTGCCCTCCCCCACCAGAAAGCTGCCTGGACAAGCTGGACGGGCGGGAAGGCTTCGCCCCACATGCCTAGACAGAACCTGGCTCGCAGGGGAACAGACACGCTCGGGACACAGATGACGGGGGGCCTTGGGAGGGGTGCACGGGCACAGCGGGCAGCTGCTGGGGAGGGCCGGACCGGGCAGGGCCACACGGGCCATCAGTGGGGGGCAGCAGGGCCCAACCACTCATTCTCAGCCGCTCTGCCCACCATGACCCAAGGACCCTGCCGGCTCAGGAGACGCCTCAGCAGCGCACTGTGTGTTCCAGCGCGCACGGAAGATGGTTGACGTGGAAGAGAGCTTCAACCTCAGAGTCGTCCTGCTCAACTTCAAGCAGTGTCTCAACGAGAAGGAAGAGGTGCTGCTGGACCCCTACCTGGCAGGCTGGAAGGGGCTGGTCAGGTGCGTGTGCGTGGCTTCCCTCCCCTGCCCGCCCGGGGACGTGTGCCCGCCGGGCACCACTGCGCTGAGCCCTCACTCCCCCAGGTTCCTGAACAGCCTGGGCGCCGTGTTCTCCTTTGTCTCCAAGGACGTGGCAGCCAAGCTGCAGATCATGGAGCGTCTGCGGGGCGGCCCGCAGGGGACGCACTACAACAGCCTGCAGTCCATGGTGGCCTACGAGGTGGGCGGCGGGCGGGTGGACCTGCAGCAGCGCTCCCGCCACCCCGACTCCGGCTGCCGCACGGTGCTCCGCCTGCACCGCGCCCTGCGCTGGCTGCAGCTCTTCCTGGAGGGCCTGAGTGGGGGGCCCGAGGACGCCAGTGCCGCCACACTCTGTGCTGACGCCTACAGCGCCTCGCTTGCCGCCTACCACCCCTGGATCGTCCGCCAGGCCGTGGCCATGGCCTCCTGCACGCTGCCCTCGCGCAAGGTCTTCCTGGAGGCCATGAACGTGGGGCCCCCCGAGCAGGCGGTGCAGATGTTGGCCGAGGCCCTGCCCTTCATCGAGCAGGTGTACAGCGTCTCCCAGAAGCTGTACGCAGACCACACCCTGCTAGACCTGCCCTAGGGTGGCATCAGGCGGGCGCAGTGGCCAGCGCCCACCTGGGGACAGGAAAGCTACCGTCAAGCCAGGGAGCTCGCCGGGAAGCCGGGCCCCCCATGGCTGCCCGCAGGCTGGGACAGGCCACCACAGAGAAGGCGGCGCTGGCCGTCTGCCCCTCGCCCACCCACTGCTTGGCTGCACACCTGACTGTCACCCGCAGGCAAGGGGGGAGTCGGTGTGGGCTCAGTGCGCAGAGCCGGGAGCTGCCCCCCCCCCCGCCTGGCGTGACTCACCTGTCCCTGGCCAGTCTCCACCCCGCAGCGCACGGGAGTCACACCGTGGACGGCACCCGCGTCGGGCCTGAGTGTCCGCACAGCCTACACCACCCCCTTCCCTGCCCCTGCTTGCCCTGTCCCCACAGCGCCGGGAGGGCCTGGGGGCTGTGCTTTGGGGGGAGGCCGCGCCCCCGGCGACCTTAAGCACGGGCGCAGGGGCCCTGAGAGCTGTAAGGGGCTGTGACCGCGACGAATAAACGTGCTCAGAGAACCCGGCGCCACACCCCAGGGCGATGAGCTGCGTGCCGGCCACCTACCAACCGAGGGAGGGAGTGCCAGGGCTGGCCCCCCGCTCAGGCCCCATCTTCACTGCAGGGGGCAGGAGACCCCCAGGGGCCAGCATGGGGTAATCTGGGCTCTGAGCCCTCCACCCGGTGTCAGACCCGGTGGCCGCGCCCACCCCCAGCAGGGCCGGTGCCCGGGACCAGAGCGCGAGGTCTGCGCGGGCGGGTGGGGCTGCCTGGAGCCCTCCCCCCTGTACGCGGCTCCCAGGTCCCCAGTAAGTGGCTGCTGATAAGCACCCCTGCCCCCAAGCCAGGCGAGGGTCAGGGGACGCCCGGAGTGCAGGCGGTAAGTGCCCGCCCGGCCATCAGGGCCACTGGGCACCTGGTGCCAACCCAGCTGCCACCCATTTGGTTGCGTCCTTCCGTCCCACCCTCATTTGCACGTCCCGGCTGCGGGCGCTGCCCCGCAGGAAGCAGCTGCGACAGCCCAGCCCTGGCATGGGCGCAGCCTCTGGCGGGGCCCGGCGGGCGCGCTGCTCCAGGAGACACATCCCTCGGGCTGCAGGCGGTGCCCGCCCAGGCCAAGAACCGGTGTTTCTGCCACCAGACTGCGGGACGCTGGCACCTCCCGGCCTGCCCGTGGGAAGCCGGGGACCCCAGGATCCTCAGCAGGAAAGTCCCGGGCATCCCTCTTCCCCGCCGGGAGTGGGGTGGGGGGGCTGGACACACGGCCACGCGGTCCTGGCCGGTGAGCCACGTGCTGCGGGAGGGCCCAGGAGAGTAACCGCGTGACGTGGGCGCGGCTGCCGGGCATCCCGGGCCAGGGCCAGGGCAGGGCCTGCCATGCAAATCCTCAGCCCCTCCCGGCCCGCCGCGGCGGTCAGCGTCCCGCCGGGCCCCACACGGCCCCCCGGGAGCAGCAGGTCATGGCCGCCCTGGCGCTCCTGGGCCTCGCGGCGCTCCTGGGCCTCGGGGCAGGCGCCCCCCTGTGCCTGTCCCGGCAGCTCCGGCAGCAGGGGGACTACGTGCTGGGCGGGCTCTTCCCCCTGGGGTGCGCCGAGGACGCCGGAGCCGGCGGCAGGTCCCCGCCCGACCTCGCCGGGCGCGCCAGGTACGGCGGGGGGCGGGCGGGGCGGGGGCCGTGGGGGCCGGCGCCGGCCCCCGCGCCCTCACCCCCGCGCGGCTCCAGGGTCTCGCCCCTCGGCCTGCTGTGGGCGCTGGCCGCGAAGCTGGCCGTGGAGGAGATCAACAACGGGTCCTCGCTGCTGCCCGGGCTGCGCCTGGGCTACGAGCTGCTGGACACGTGCGCGGGGCCCGGGGCCGTGAGGCCCAGCCTGGCCTTCCTGGCCGCGGCGGGCGGCGCCGCCCCCGCCCCCTGCGACTACACGCGGCGCCGGCCCCGCGTGCTGGCCGTCGTGGGGCCGCACTCGTCCGAGCTGGCGCTGGCCACCGGCAAGGTCTTCGGCTTCTTCCTCGTGCCCCAGGTGGGCCCCCTCCCGAGCCCGGGCCCGCCGCCCGCCCGGGGCCCGCCTCAGGAGCCCCTCGCCCCGCAGGTCAGCTACGGGGCCGGCGCGGACGGGCTGAGCCAGCGGGAGACTTTCCCCTCCGCCTTCCGCACGGTGCCCGGCGACGGCGCCCAGGCGGCCGCCATGGTGGAGCTGCTGCGGGAGCTGGGCTGGAGCTGGGTGGCCGCGGTGGGCAGCGACGACGACTATGGCCGGCGGGGCCTGAGCCTCTTCTCCGGCCTGGCCGCCTCGCGCGGCATCTGCGTCGCGCACGAGGGCCTGCTGCGGGCGGGCGCGGCGCGGGGCCTGCTGCGCCAGGTGAGCGGGAGCGGCGTGGAGGTGGTGGTGGTGTTCGCCTCCCCCCGCGCGGCCGGCGCCCTCCTCCGCTGCAGCCTCCGCTGCGGACTCCCGCCCAAGGTGTGGGTGGCCAGCGAGGCCTGGCTGGCCTCGGACCTGGTCACCGCGCTGCCCGGCGTGGCCCGGGTGGGCACCGTGCTGGGCTTCCTGCAGCGGGGGGCGCCCCTGCCCGAGTTCCCGTCCTACGTGCACGCCCAACTGGCCCTGGCCGCCGACCCCGCCTTCTGCGCCTCGCTGGAGGCCGAGCCGCGGGGTCTGGAGGAGCAGGCGGGGCGGCGCTGCCCGCAGTGTGACCACGTCACGCCGGAGGACCTGCAGGCTGGGCTGCTGCACCCCCAGACCTTTGCGGCCTACGCGGCGGTGCAGGCAGTGGCCCAGGCCCTCCACCGCGCGCTGCGCTGCAATGCCTCCGGCTGCCCCGCCCGGGAGCCCCTGCGGCCCTGGCAGGTGAGTGCCTGTGCCCGCGGGGAGGGGCCGGCGCTGCAGCCACCCAGTCCCCCGCCCTCTGGCCCGCAGCTCCTGGAGACCATGCACAATGCCAGCTTCCGGGCACGAGGCCTGGCGCTGCGGTTCGACGCGGGCGGCAGTGTGGGCGTGGACTACCACCTGAAGCTGTGGGTGTGGCGTGGCGGGGAGCCCGCGCTGCGCACCGTGGGCACCTACGACGGCCGTCTGCGGCTCCAGCGCTCCCGCCTCAGCTGGCACACACCGGGGAACAGGGTGAGCCCCAGCGGCCGCGGGGCCGGGTATGGCGGGGCGAGGAGCTGGCCGCCGCAGCTCAGCCCAGCGGCTCCGCGCAGGAGCCCAAGTCCCGCTGCTCGCGGCAGTGCCAGCCCGGCCAGGTGCGACGCCTGAAGGGCCTGCACTCCTGCTGCTACGACTGTGTGGACTGCAAGGCGGGCAGCTACCGGCGCAGCCCAGGTGAGCCGGCCCCGGTGTCACTGCGGATGCAGAGCGGGCGGGGCTGTGGTGTGGAACGTGGGGCTCAGGCAAGGGATCCCGGTGGGCCCGGTGCCCAGGGTGCCAGCAGGCTGGCCCTGGCCAGCGCCCAGCCCTCAATGCCCTCGCCCTCGCTGCAGATGACGCCCTGTGCACCTTGTGCGCCCAGGACCAGTGGTCTCCGGACCGGAGCACACGCTGCTTCCCCCGTACGCCCCGGTTCATGGCCTGGGGGGAGCCGGTGGTGCTGGTGCTGCTCCTGCTCCTGGGCCTGGCCCTGGGCCTGGTGCTGACGGCCCTGGCCCTCTTCATCCGGAACCAGGACAGCCCGCTGGTGCAGGCGGCAGGCGGGCCCCGGGCCTGCTTTGGCCTGGGCTGCCTGGGCCTCGTCTGCCTCAGCATCCTCCTGTTCCCCGGCCGGCCCCACCCCGCCAGCTGCCTGGCCCAGCAGCCGCTGCTGCACCTGCCGCTGACTGGCTGCCTGAGCACGCTGTTCCTGCAGGCGGCTGAGATCTTTGCGAGGGCGGAGCTGCCCGCCGGCTGGGCGGCCCGGCTGCGCAGTAGCCTGCAGGGGCCTGGGGCCTGGCTGGTGGTGCTGCTGGCCATGCTGGCGGAGGCGGGGCTGTGCGCCTGCTGCCTGGTGGCCTTCTCACCAGAGGTGGTCACCGACTGGCAGGCACTGCCCACAGAGGCGCTGCTGCACTGCTACCTGCGCTCCTGGGCGGGCTTTGGGCTGGTGCACGCCACCAATGCCACACTGGCTGGCCTCTGCTTCATGGGCACCTTCCTGGCACGGGGCCAGCCCAACCGCTACAGCGGGGCCCGCGGGCTCACCTTTGCTGCACTGGCCTACTTCGTTACCTGGGTGTCCTTCGTGCCTGTCTTCGCCAACGTGCATGTGGCCTACCAGCCTGCCGTGCAGATGGGCGCTACCCTCTTCTGCGCCCTGGGCATCCTGGCCACCGTCCACCTGCCCCAGTGCTACCTGCTGCTGCGCCGGCCGGAGCTCAACACCCCCACCTACTTCCTGGGAGAGGTGCCCAGCGATTCACGGGGTGAGGACGGTGCTGGGGGTGAGGAGGTGGCTGGGCCTCACCGCCATGCACAGACCTAGTGGGTGTCCCCAGGCTGTCCCAGATCCACTGCGACCCTGCCTGACTCCAGGTGGCTGCGAACTGTGCGCTGGGTGTGCAGCCCCACGAGGGGTCTGAGCCCAGGGGCTCCACCCCTGGACCCTGCATCTCAGGCTCTGTCCCCACCCAGCTGAGCCCAGCCAAGGCCTGTCGTGCCTGACCCCACTGCTCCAGAACGCGGCCCCCGCAGCCACACCGACTCGGGGGAAGCCAAGCTGACCTTCACCATCCTGGCCGGCCCAGCCCAGGGCCACCTCAAATGTCACGGAATGGAGGTGGGTGGGTGGGTGGACAGTATGGGTACAGGACCGCGTCCTCCCTGGCCTGTGCGGCTGTAGGGGCAAACTGCCAGCACCGCGGACAGAGCCCAGGCAGGGTCAGGGGTCAGCACCAAGGCCAGCACCGGCCGCCAAGACCCCTGCGCCTGGGAGCCAGCACCATGGACAGAGACCATGCCCCTGTTGGCCAGCGCCGGGACAGAGCCCCGGCCTCTGAGCTGGACCCAGAGCACAGCAGTACCTGACGATCCTGGGCCAGCTCTCCCCAGGCAGTCCAGTGGCGGAGAGAACACAGGTCACAGAGTCCCATAAAATTAAACGCTTTTTAGTGTTTAAAATAGCATTTACACAGCAGCAGCTCTGTCACCCCGGCCCGCGCCGCCCCAGAGGCTGTGCTTTCTCGGACCCTCCCGGGCCCTCAGCCGCGAACTGTCTCTGCACCTGCTCGGAGACCTGAGCAGGAGAGTCATGCAAATGGGCCCAAGCCGGAGTTGGCATAGCCACCCCGACCACAGAGCCCACCACCAGGCAATAAATAAATAAATTAGATCCTACGTGGGGGCGGCAGCTCCACAGGCCTGGACAAGATGGGTAAGGCCTGTGAACTGGTGAGGGGGGTGCCCCAACCCAGCAGCCACCTCTCTCAGCTCAGCCTGAGCCCCGTGCACAGCTCTGCAGGCAGCTCGGGGTCACCTCCAGACAGGGAAGTCCATGGTGTCCCTGAGGCGCATGCCAAGAGGGGGCCAGTCGGGCCTGCCTGAGCACAGGCTGATGGAGGCACTCCCACGGGTCTGCTGGACACCAGCTGCTCCGCTCTGCCCTCTCCCACACCGTCCAGGTGGGGCCCGTGGCAGGGGGTTGTCCAAGCCCACCCCAGCTCCAGGTGCAGCGCCCTCCTAGGGACAGCGGGCACACGGGTCACATGATGTCGACGAAGAACTCACAGGGGTTTCCCATGGCCTTCTGGAAGGACTGACGGCTCCCCATCAGCTCTGGGGGGACAGCAGCCAGCTCCCGGACAGGTGGCGCCCCAGGTGGGCCCCCCACCGTTGAATATGCCTTCGTCAGGGGGTGCAGGAGAGGGAGGCCTGGGGCGGCAGCTGATGCCTGGCTGCGAGGACTACTGCCGCGGCTGAGCTGGCTCACAGGCCGCTCCCGCCAGCTGCTGCTGCCCACTCCACTGGGCACCGTGGGGTCCGACTCGCTGCCGCTGCCCCCAGCTCCAGCTACCCGGTGCTCCTGCTCCCGGCCCAGGGCCCGCCGGCTGCCCCCGCCAGCGCTCCGGGTGGACCCGCTACTTTTGCTTCCTGGAAGAGGAAAGAGGATGGAACAGTCACTGCCAGGCCAGGCCCCTTTTGGGACCACACACCAGGGGCTGACCCCAGTGGGCCCCAGCAGAGGTGGGGGGCAGCCATGCAGACATGGGGGTGGGTACCGCCTGGGCAGGAGCAGCGCAGCAGGCGGGGGTGGGCAGGCAGGCGGGCCCTCCAGCAGCTCCACGCCGGACCTCACGCAGCGGAGAACCCAAGGCACAGGCAGCCCTGTGTGCTCGGTGCCCCATCCTGGGCCCCCCACCCAAAAACCCACCTTCCAATTGACCCTGGGGCCCAGGCCAGCTACTCAGCTCAGCCCGTCCGGGGTTCATGCCGAGGGGGACGCCGGGCAGAACCCTGGCTTACCGGCCCCGAGGGTCCACTCCGCTAGTCCTTCAGTCTAAGGCTTGCTCAGCACAAAGCAAGGGATAGCACGAGTCACTCACGGCCCACCCAACGCCCACCCACCTGCCGGGGCACGCAGCCAAGGCCTGTCCAGGGACTGTACCATCCGACCCATGCCCCTCCCCCAACCCTTGCTGGGCAGGCTGTGGGCACGTGGCCACAAGCCTGGCTGGACCTCACTCTGGGCCTCAGGCCACTGAGTGCCTTCCTGGGGATGCCCCCAGGCACCCCACCTGGTGGGGAGGATCGGCTGTGGCGAGGCTGGCCGGCGCTGGCTCCCTGCTGGGCTGCAGGCGCAGGGGAGGGGCCTGTGCTCCTGCCAGGACCCCTCTGCAGCTCACGGGCACCACGCCCCCTCTACTGTCCTTGCTTTCTCGTGGCATCTCCTAGCCGCTGGCCCTGGCCCCCCCCACAACCTGGAGGTCTCCAGGGCCTTCTCCCCACATGCCTCCCCCACAGACCCCTCCCAGCATCCACGCAAGGCCCGGCAGAGCAGGCGGGTGTGCAGGGCAGACAGGGCGTGGGGCGCAGCCAGGCAGGGGTGGCGGCCGGGCACCCGGGCTCTCACCTTCGCTCTGCTGGCTCCCGGCACTGCCACTGCCGTAGCTGAAGCCCGGGTCCTGGTAGGCCGGCGGGAAGCAGGGCGGGGGCCCCGGGTACTGGTAGGGGTAGCCCTGGCCCAGGGGCCAGGGGGCGGCCGGGTGGGGCAGCGGGGCCAGCGTGTCCTGGTCCGAGGCGCCGCTGGAGCCGCCGTGGAGGGTCAGGGCCGCGAGATCTGGCAGGAGAGCGGCGGTGAGCGCCGGGGGGCGCCCCGGGGACCCCCGACCCCGCGGCCCCACTCACTGCTGCAGAGGTCCCCGAAGACGTAGTAGCACTGCTCGGAGAAGGTGACCTTGTTGACCGTGTGCCGCAGGAAGCCGCGCCGCAGCATGCCGCTGGCGTACTTGCGCGCCTCGCGCCGCTCGCGGAAGCCCTCCACGTGCGCGTACAGCCAGTCCACCACGTCTGCGCCTGCGCGGGCGCGCGGTGAGGGCGGGGCGACGGCGGGGACAGTCGAGGGGCGGGGCGAGGTGAGGCCGCGGGGCGGGGCGAGGACAGGCGAGAGGCGGGGCTAGATGGGGCGGGGCGGGGCAGGGGCGGGGACAGGAGAGGGGCGGGGCGAGGGCGGGGGAGGTGAGGCGGCGGGGCGGGGCGGGGCGAGGACAGGCGAGAGGCGGGGCTAGATGGGGCGGGGCAGGGGCGGGGACAGGAGAGGGGCGGGGCGAGGGCGGGGGAGGTGAGGCGGCGGGGCGGGGCGGGGCGGGGCGGGGCGGGGCGGGGCCGGGCGCGGCACAGCTCACCGATGACGGCGTTGGCGATGGTGATCTTCAGCCACATGCGGTCCCGGATCTCCAGGCCCGAGTCGGGCAGCTGCATGACCCGGACCACCGCCCCCATGTCGCTCTTCACAGTCAGCGGCGCCTCCTCCAGCTCTGCAAGGCGCAGCGCCTCAGCCCCACAGCTGGTTTGGGGGGGCGGAGGGGGCGGGGCTCCAGGGACCCTGCCCTGCCCTGCAGCTCAGAGCTTGCTGCCAGGAAGCCCGGGCTGCGCGGCCAGGGGCCCGCCCCACTGGGAGGGGGCCTGCAGGTCCAGGGGCAGGTATGGGGGCTGGACTTGTGCGAGCCTGCCTTCCGGGTGCCTCAGGGGGATCTGGAGTGCCCAGGCCTCCCCCTCCCAGCCCCTCCCTTTCTCCCAGTGCAGCATGTCAGCTGTGTTGGCAGTGGGAGGCAGGATGGGGGCACAGGCACCCACCTCCAGGAGTCCCGGCACACCTCTGGACAGGGCCCAGGCCAGCACAGATACAGCCAAGGGGTGCCCATGGCCGAGGCGGCACATCCTCCAATGGCTGGCAAGGCCTCCCTCCAGGGCAGCCCCTGGCCTGGCCCCTCGGTCCCACTCTGGGGAACTGTCACTTACGCGGTGCGCCGGGAACAGAGCTGGTCAGCGAGGAGGAGCTGGTGCGCGTGACAGCGCTGGAGCAGGGGCTGGTTCCGTAGCGTGGGAGGGCGCCAGTCAGCGCAGCTGTGTGGGACAGCCAGGCAGCAGGATCGATGGGCCGCACTGGGTCAGCTGGTGGCCATCACGTGGCAACAGACGGACAGACAGCAAGGGAGAAGTCAGGGCCCGGGGATGAGAAGAGTGGCCCTTCAGGTTGGGCCAGCGCCCTCTCCCCCTGCACCTGTGGGTCACTCACCCCTTGGGATGGTGAAGTAGCTCCGCGGGGTCGGGTCCCAGCACTTGGCCACAGTGAGGCTGATGGGCCTATGCGCGGGCAGGTCACGTCACGTCACACAGGTGAGGCCCATGCGCCTCCCCCTCCCCCATCAGGGCACCATCTCCCGCAGCACCCGCGTCCCCTCACCCAGTCTGGGACACCATCTCACGCAGCACCCGCACAGCATCGTCATTGCTCATGTTCTCAAAGTTGACGTCGTTCACCTGGAGGGTGAGGGGTTCAGTGGTGCGGCCGGGAGCGCTGCCCCTCACGCGGCAGCCCAGGCCCGCACCTGCAGCAGCATGTCCCCTGGCTCGATGCGGCCATCGGCGGCCACAGCCCCACCCTTCATGATGGAGCCAATGTAGATGCCGCCGTCTCCCCGGTCATTGCTCTGGCCCACGATGCTGATGCCCAGGAAGTGGTGGCGCTCTGCAGGGAGTACTGGTGAGTGGGCGCCCCCAGGGCACCCACATGGACCCGGCCCGCGCGGGCGCCCCGCCAAGGCCTTACCCATGTTGAGCGTGACGGTGATGATGTTCAGCGACATGGTGGAGTCCGTGATGCTGCTGAAGGAGGAGGCCTGCAGGGGGACAGGGGTCAGGGCCAGGGCAGGGCGTGGCAGGGTCCCTCCCCGGCTGCCACCTACACGGTCTGCCTGGCGCAGGCGCTGCTTCCGCCGCCGCCGCTTGTGCTTGCGGATGAGCCGGGAGGAGGTGCTCTGCTCGGTGGAGCTGCTCAGCCTGGGGAGGGGGGCCGTCAGAGGCTGCAGGGCTGGCTGGAGAAACTGAGGCTGGCAAGGCAGGGGGCCCATGGCTGCCCTTCCCGCTGGCCAGGCTGGCCGGGGCTCGGCTTCCACTGCACAGCCCCGGCCCGCGCACAGGACGTGTGCCAGGCCGCCCGGGAGAGTCAGTGTGTCTGGCCACAGTAGGCCCGCGTGGGCAGCTGCCCTGCACACCTATAACACGCATGTGGTGTGCCCCACAGTCCACACCTGCACACGTGTACACCCACGCACCCGCACACTCACAGGGCCCGCAGAGGCACACGCACTCCCCTGCACACGCACAGCCCGTGCACACGCTCGCCTACGCGCCTGCTCGTGTCCTCATCGTCCGAGTCAGCGAAGCTGCTGGACTCCAGCTCACTGCTCAGCACGGTGGACGCGCTGTCAGGGGGCAGCCCCAGGTCCCGCCGCCGCTCGCCCCTCGGGTGTCCGTTGGTCCGCGTGGCTGCGGGGACAGCGGAGGGCAGGTGGTCCAGAAGGCATGCTGACCTGGATGCTGCGGGGCGACGGCCGGGCAGCCAGGGTCATTGGGGTGAGTGGAGCGGTGCGTGGGGGTCGGTGGGACATGGGTGCCCCATGAGGCCTGGGGGGGTGGTTACCCTCCTCGCGGTTCCGGCGGCGGGGCCGCTCCCGCCGATGGCTGACCATGGACTCGGTGCCGGTCTCGTTGTCCATCCCGTCACGGCTGCTGGCCACATTTGGGCTGTGCCAACAAGAGGGTGGGCCGGGGCAGGCTGGGCACCAAGGCCTGGATGCCCGCCAAGCCCCTTCACCTGCCTTGGGGGTCCCAATCCCGCGGGCACCCGCCCTAGCCGCCTACCCGGTGCAAGCCGCCAGCCCCCTCCTCCGCTGATCACGGGTCCCCGCTCAGTTGCCTTCCTGCCCCCCGGGACCCCGGGCTTAGCCCCCCACCTCGAGTCCTTACTGGAAGGAGGGGGGCCGGGAGTCCCCGATGCCAGCCATCCGCTCGAGAGGCGGGGGCAGCTCCGCATGGCCCTCGGTGGCCTGAGACCCTGTGTCCGAGTGGGCGCCCTCTGCCAGGACCAGCTGCAGGGGAGAGGGTCTCAGGCACGCAGAGGCCCACCCCTGCACCCAGGGGCCCCGCCCTGCCAGCCCGAGCCCGCCACCCCGCACTCACCCAGGAGACCACGCGGCCGTTGAAGCAGGGCAGCCGTGCGTTGTCATCAGCCACCTCCTCTTTCACCACCCTGCGCGAGGCCACGGCGGCGGTCAGCCCAGTGCGCCCGGCCGGCACTCTCTCCCGAGGGACGCTCGCCGCCCTCCCAGAGCCAAGTCAGGGGATCCAGACCCCCACCCCTGCAGCCCCAGGCGTGAACACCTGCCCCCGCCTGCGCGCCCCCCAGGGCTGGGTCCGCAGGGTAGGGCTGTCGGCTCCTCATGCGCCCCGCCCAGCATGCCTGTTCCCAGCAGCCGCTGCGGATGCGAGGGCCGTCCGGCCCCACACAGGCGCACACACCCGTCACGCTGCTCTGGGTGGGCACAAGGGCCGTGCCCCTCTGCTGGGCCGGGGAAAAAGCCAGACCCGACTCAAGACCAGCGACTGCAGACCTGCTGGGCCACCACTGAGAGGTCTCAGCCCCCAGAGGACAGTAGTCAGCAAGCTTCGTGGACACATCCACTGCCCAGTGTCCCACCCCAACCAGGGGGGCTGGGGGTGTACAAGACCCCCAGGCAGCACACAGAGGGAGAGGGTCGGGCGAACGGCCGGCCCTGGATTGGGAACAGGCAGGGCCCAGGTGCTGGGGCTCCCGGGGCGGAGCGGGGCAGTGGCCAGCACAGCGCCAGGAGGCCCTGACTCTGTCCCAGACTCTCCGCTGCAGGCCTCCGGGAGCCCGGGAGGCAGGAGGGTGGGGCTGGCTGAGCAGGCCTTCCGGCGCCCCAGCCCCTACAGCTGGCCCTGCCCAGCAGGGGGACTTCCAGTCCAGGACGTGGGGCGGGCAGCAGCAGGCGCTGTGGACCAGGCAGGAAGCAGCCCTGGCCCGCCGGGAGGACACAGGGCCTCAGCCAGGCCAGGAGCAGGTGGCGGGAGGGGCCCACAAAGCCTGCAATGCCGCGCTCCACCCAGGGAGCGGCCCCATCCACCCCACCTGTGGGGAGGGGCCCAGGACTGACGGCCAGGGGCGCCCTCTGCCAGAGTCCTGCGACCCCCAGATGCCGCCCGGGGCCGGCCAAGCACATGCCAATGAGGCGAGCAGCCGACAGCAGATGGGCCGCTGCCCCAGAGCCGAGCTTCCAGGGGAGGTCATGACCCCCCAGGACTGACCAGAGGCCCAAAGAGAAGCCAACCCCCCCCCCCCGAAGCCCTGGGGTGCCCCAGGGACAGCACGCCCTTCTGAGCCAGGGAGCGGGCACCCCCCGGTCTGGGACGATGACACAGACCCCCACCCCAGCCCAGGTAGACCTGCGCCCCACGCCAAGCCCGGCCTGCTGACTCACCCACAGGGAGTCTCCACCGCCACCGGCAGGCCCGGCTCTCCAGAAGTGGAGACCCAGGTGGGGACCTGGGAGCACCCCAGCCCCGACTGCCAGTGGGAGGTGCCCCCCACTCCTGCCCGCCCCTCCCCCTACGGGGGCCTGTTTCCCACCGCAGAGCCCAAGTCCTCCCCCTGCCTGGCAGAGCACCCCACCTCCTGGGGAGCCCCGGGCACAGCAGGCCCGAGCCCGCCAGGCCAGGACGGCAGGACCCGCCGCCCCAGCACTGTCTTCTGGGTGCTCCGGGGAAGGGACATGGTGGCGGGGACGCCGCACACATCTGGGAATCCCCAGGCTGGCCATACCGTGGAAGCCCCCACCCACCCACCCACCCGCAAGGTGGCCACTCAAGGTCACCCCCACTGGCACTGTGCCCCAACCTCAGAATTTCCGGCAAGATCCTGGTTAACCCTAAACTCGTGGCCGCCGCCCCACCCCACCCCACAGACCCACCCAAGGAGAAATCTGCTCAGAGGGGGAACAGGGCGGGGGGCCCCGGGCCCCCTGTCGGCACCTGTGGCCCTGCCACCTCGGAAGTGGGCGCAGGACCAGCCCCTCCCACCACCAGAGCCCCTGGCCTCACTCACTCCCACCCCCCGGGCCTGCCGCAACTGAGGGCCCACTGCCGGGCGGCCTGGGCCAAAAGCCCTCACAGCTGAACGGCTGTCTCACACCTCTCCCTGCACCCCGCTTCCCTCACCCAGTGCTCGACACCCCCAGGCTGGCCCACGCAGGCCAGAGACCCCCAGCTCTGCTGGGTGACGGCAGCTGTGCCCCGCATAGGAACAGTGGGAGGGGCGCGCAGGCCTGGAGGCCCTGGGAGAGGTCTGGGGACTAGGGGCCTGGCCCACAGCGGGAGGGGGCTTGGGTGGGAGGCCCGTGGCCATGTGCCCCGGGGGGGCTGTGCCCGGCCCTGCTCCCCGGTCTCCACGTCCACCGCCTGTTGCCGGCCCAGCCTCCAGGTCTCGCAGTCGGCACGTGCCACGTCCGGCCGGCCCCTCCTGGAGGAACCTGTCAAGCTGGGGATCCCGCAGGCAGCTCTCAGGGGAGGAGAGAGAGGAAGCAGGGGTGGGGGGTCTCTCCAGGCCATGAAGCCACCAGGTCAGCAGCCAGAGAAGCAGGGAGAAGGTGTCACGAGCTTCCTCCTGGCTGTCGTGCCTGGCACAGCCCCCCTCCACGGCTGCCCTGCTCCCAGCGCGCCCACCCCTCCCCATCCAGCTGTTGGCGGGCCCCAGGACCCCTGCTTTGATGCCCCATCTGCCCGCCCACCCACCTCTGTGGCCAGGGCACCTTCCACAGGCCCAGCTGGACGGTGCGAGAGGTGGGGTCTCTGCCGCTCCTGAGGACGCACCCCGGAGGACGGCCCAGGGGGGCTGGGGCAGGTGCCGGCCGGGCGTGTGACCGCGGCTTTTATAATATAACAAACTTGCTCCCAGCGCCCCCCGCTCGCAGCCCAGGAGCCCAGACCAGGGCCGGAGGCGGCTCGCTGGCCTGGAGGCGGCCCCTGAACAGAGCTCCTCCCTGCAGGCCCGGCGGCTCCCGACCTGGGCCACAGGACGGCCAGTGGGCAGGGCCTGGGGCGTCCAGCCTTCTGGCTGCCAAGGACACACCCTCCCCTCTGCACCTCTCCGGGGGGCGGGCGCAAGAGTCCTAGCGCCCCTCAGGCCCCCTGAGGACCCCAGAGCGGCTCCCGCCCCCGGCCGGGGCTGCCGGCCCCCGCGAAGACCCGACGTCCACGTGCCCAGCCGGCCGCACACAAGGACGCGGCGGCGCGGCCTGGGTGACCCCCGGCCCGCGGGGACTCAGGTTACCCAGGGCGCTGCCCGGCTAGGCCTCGGGCGCCCGGAGGCCCAGCCCGCGGGGAGAGCGGCGGCGCCGCACGGGGGCGGCCCCGGCGGACGGAAGCGCGACGCCCCCGACGCCCGGGGCAGGCAGGTGCGCGGGGCTCGGGACCCCCGCGCCCCGACCTCGGCGCCGCCCTCAGGACCCCGGAGAAGGGGCGGGCGGGCCGGCCCGGGGCCTCCGCACCTCCCGCCGCCCCGGGCGCCCGGACCCGCCTCGCCCTCCCGCCCGGCGCGGGCCCTGCCCCGGCCGCCCGGGCCGCGGACCTTGACCCGCGCCCCGCCCCGCGCCCCGCGCCCCCCGCGCCCCGCGCCCCGCGCCCCGCGCACCCGAAGTCCTGGTCCATGGACTTGAAGAAGAACTTGTAGGCGTGCGCCGGCCGGCCGCCCAGCACGCCCTTGAAGTCGGCCAGCGTGACGCGCTCGGGCGCCACGGGCAGCTTGACCAGGTACGGCGTCTCCTCCTCGTCCATGTGGTAGATGATCTTCGTCTCCGCCATGGCGCGGCCGCCGGCGCCGGGGCCGGCCCGGGCGGACGCCGCGCGCGCCCCCGCCCGCCCGCCCCCCCGCCCGCCGCCGCGCCCCGCCCCGCCGCGCCGGCTCCCGCGCGCGCTCGGCAGCTGCCCCGCGGCCCGCGGCCGCCCATCCGCCCGCCGCCGCCCCGCGCCGCCGCCGCCCCCTCGGGCCGCGCAGTTAAAGGGGCCGCCGCCCGCCGGGGGCGCCCGCGAGCGCGCTGACGTCACGGGGCGGGCGGGCGGGCGGGCGCCGGGGCGGGGCGGGGCCGGCCGACGTGCGCACGCAGCGGGGCGGGGCGGGGCGGACGTCGCGGGCGGGGCGGGCCGACGTGGGCACGCGGCGGGGCGGGGCGGGGCGGGGCGGCGT